>NC_091443.1:52868943-53237857 GCF_964237555.1 Oryctolagus cuniculus
TTTTGATCTAGTCTACAGATTAAGCCACCACAGCCATTTCCTTCTTGTCTGGGATCGCAGGTGTGCATCTCAGCTGGGCTCCTGTGCCAAGGTCCCTTCTCTTACGCTGTGCTGGGGTTTTTGTTCAGCTTCTACTATCACTTCAAACACTGTGAGTTCCGAGAGAGCACAGAGATATTTTGATGAATCACCCAGCTGTAAGGCTGAGATGGTGAGGCTGACGAATTTAGCTTCTTTCTGCAAGTTGATAGAATAGCGATCTTTCTTTGCATTCTGGACGGTAGAACCCTGACGAATAACATAAATTATCTCTCCACTGGAAAGTTGCTTGTACCAGAAAATATAGTATGAGCTCCAACTTGTTTCATACTGACAGTACAAGGTGGCTGTTGACCCCTCTGACAGAAATATATCTTGCTGAACTTGAGTAACTTTCTGGGCCACACTGGATCCTGTGGGAACAATCAGAAAACAGAGCTGATTCTCTGATATTGCAAATAAAATACTGTAAGAATTAGACCATTCTAGCACCCCATGACAAACCAAACTGATGGCACAGTATTCTCCCTTTTTTCTGAACCCCCAAGCCTCCTCAAGTGCCTGTGAAGTCCCACATGCCTGTGTGCAGTCCTCTCACCCTTAACATTCTCGTCCACATTTGGAACCGTGCATACCAGAGTAGATGAAAACCAGGAACACCCAGGGCAGGTTGCAGAGTGGCATCTGGGCTGTGTGCTCCTGCACAAGCATATTTTGTTCAGCCTCTGACTCAGGGTTCAGTGTTTGAGAATTTAGCACCCCGTATATATAGTTCTTAGGTTCTGATGTTGCTCCGCCAAACAGGAAGTAGTGTTTCATAGGTTCGTAGATGATATGATCTGTGCACATGTGAGAAAAGTCTGGCTCTCCCTAAGGCTTTTCTTTGTCTACTTGCTTTTCCCTGGCAGTTAAGTTAAGCAGAATCTAGAAAATGGGCTTAGGAAACAAAATGAGTATTGAGAATTGGAGCTGAGAGGAACTAAAGATTGAATTAGTTGACATATATTCATATTTTCTGTAGAATAATTCTGGAGATCCATTTATTATGGGCTCTGGATTCTGTTTGTAATTTATTTACTGTGAAAATAGCTGTAGATATTCCATTTTATTTCATTGTTTTAACAGATGAAGTAATATAAAGCAACCAAAAGACAGACAACTAGAAAAGGAATTATAGATGCTTCCTAACTTCTGAAGACATTACATCCCTATAAATCATTGTAAATTGAAAACACAGTGAGTCAGGCATGCATTTAACATATTTAACCTACCATCCATCTTGGCTAGCTTAGCCTTCCTTAAATGTGCTTAGAACACATACCTTAGCCTACAACTGGGAAAAGTCATCTAACACAAAGCTATTTTGTAATAAAGTATTGCTTGTGATTTACTGTCACAATCAAGAGGCTAAAAAGAGTTGTGGCTCATTGGAATTTCTTGGGAAAAAAAGGTAAAAATTCAAAACTTGAAGTACAGTTTCTACTGAATTACTATCACTTTTGTGTTTTGTAAAGTCTACAGATCGTTAAGTTGAACCACTCTAAGTTAGAGGCCCTCTACAGACAACCTTTCTAGAACAGTTCAGTTCTTTGTAGCTGGTTGACATAACAGATCAATGAGTGGTGCAGGAAAGAGAGTTTTTAATTACTTGAAATATCTACTCTTCTTTTCCATTCACCTCTGAGTTCTGACAGGCAGCCAATGCCATGGTCTGCAATTCTTTGTATTGAAGTGAATAGAGACCATGAATACCCTGGGGAGCAGCTTGACAGCAGGATTTTCCTCTTGGTAAATAGCCCTGCTCTGCATTCCTGACAGGTCACACAGCCACAGGGTCCCTCAGTTCTATGCAGCTCCTGCTTCTGAAAAGGGGGTTTTTGGTGGGTCAAGTTTGCATGTACTATGACACTCTAGTTGGGAGCTTTGTCCCATCCTAAACTTTGTTTTGTCTTTTCTTGTTCTTAAATTGACAAATGATTGTATCAGTAAAGAACAAGCATAAAACTTAATATTGTAGCAAATATATAGGGTCTTCAAAAAGTTCACAGAAAAACTATGAATGGATTTCAGTTTTTTGCACCAAAATTAAACTGACTTTTAGTTCTATTTTTCAAGAACTTTTTGAAGTACCCTCTTACTAGAAGGAAATTGATAATTTAAGACTTCCAAGTTTATTAAGTCAATCTGTGATAAAAATCTGAGGGTCCTATCTGAAACAAAATTATGAGGAGTTATGGCTCTGATTGCAAATATTCATTCATATTTTAATCTGATCCCAGGGTGAAACATGCTCAAGAGTCTTTGACTTCCCTACAGGAGATGAATCAGAAATCACCACCCCTCCTCCCTACTCACTCACCAGACTGTGGGAACTGGTAGCCTCACAACAGCAAAGTGTCTTCTCAAATTGAGATAAAAAAGGTCTCTGAACCCTGTAGCATTGTTAGTTGTGTGCTGGACTGTTGATGGTAGCAGCAGTAAAGTCCTATTATTTATAATGTAATTTTGTGCTTAATTTTCTTAGACGTCTCTAGGAAGGGAGAATTCATGAGTCTTCTACATTCAAATGGTCAGTAATGCTGTTGCCATGAGTACACGTGTACTTGGTGTACATAGTCTTCTGGCAATCGGGAAGATAAAATCTCTCTTCAAATGTTGTTTTATTAGTGAAAATAACAACACTATTAATAGGATGAATATTGTCCAAAATAAAGGATTTCCCTCCATGGATATTAAATAAGGATTCTTTTCCTTTTTATGCTGCAAATTTATCTGGTAAAGGAGTTTATGTTAAATGACTGAATTCCTCCAGATTTATTTTGTTTGACTGCTCCATAAAGAAATTCAAATGGCAAATTGTCCTCAAAGTTGCCCTAGCCCCTTGATAGAAATCCTAAATTCACATGCCATTTGGAGCCGCAGAATCAGAATTGAGGTTTCAGATCTTCCCATATCTCTCTCCCACTTACATCCTTGACTATGGTTCTCCTCTGATGTTTACTATGAACTCCAGTACAGACTCTGCATTCTATTTTATTACTAAATGTTACAGACCAATGAAACTACTCTAATTAGATGGAAATATCATTCCAAATTTCCTCTCTACCTTTTCAAGCTACTAGAAAAGGAGGTAAAACAAACTTTGACAGCAGGGCGGAGCTCATTTGTTGACGTCTTGTAGAATCATCTTCCATTGCTAAGAACCAATTAATGTGACTCTGTTCTATTTTCTGTTTTTGAGCATTGAGAAAGTGTATGTTGTTAACTGACGGAGAAAGCCTCTGGGTTGTTTATGGCAAGTTGAATAGTCTTTAGTTCATAAAAAATTAAATATAGCTTCCTGCTAATGTAGACCCTTGGAAGCAGAAGCTATGACTCCAGTAGTTGGGGTCCTGTCACCCACATGGGAAACATGGATTATGTTCCTGGTTCCCAGCTTTGATCCTCCAGCTGTTGTGGGGATTTGGGGAGTGAACCACGTATCAGAGCACCCTGTCTCTTTCTCTCAAGTAAGTGATTTTTTAAAGTGAGTATTAAAAAATTCCTCATGTCCCAACCACATAATTCCCAACCCCCAACCCATGATTATAACTATTGTTCTACTTTATTTCATCATGGAATAGTTTGCTATTTTAGAATTTTACACAAATGCAATGAAAAAGTATGTATCCTTTTGTGTCTGACAGTTTTGCTAGATATTGTGTAATTGGTTTGTTGTTATGTGTACCAGGGGCTCTATAGATTTTATTGTTACTTAGCATATCATTGAATGTATTAGAAGACTTCAAAACATTCATTGAAAAATGGAATGAAAAGATAAATATAAAAACACAAACTATATTTCTCAACATAAGCTGCATCAAATTTCACACACTTTTTTTCTTTTTTTTTATAAGCAATGATACCAGCCATTTAGTCCATCCCTTAAAAAACCATGGAAATTTAACCATATCAGTTCAATCGCTTACAGATTATTCACTGAAGAAAAATAAATTTCCCTCTAACAGTCTTTAAGACTAGGGAGCAAAAAGCAGCATGGAGCCAGATCAGGACTGGAAAGTGGATGTCTAGTGATTTTCCATAAAAGTTACAAAATAGTCTGTTTGATTAGCAAAATGAGCAAGACCATTGCCATGGTGAAGAAGGACTCTGGTACATTTTTCTTGGGAGGTTTTCCACTAAAATTTTGGTCAACTTTCTCAAAACACTTTCCCAATAAGCAGAATCTGCCATTCTTTGGTCTTCTGGGAAGTCAAGCAAAATGCTGTGAGCGTTTCAGAAAATTATCATCATGACCTTTACTCTTGACTGGTTCACTTTATTTTTTCAGACTGATTTATTAATTTGAAAGAGTAACAGAGAGAAGGAGGTGGGGGTGGGGAGGAGAGAGAGAGAGAGAAAGAGGATAGAATCTTCTTTCCACTGCTTCACTTCCCAGATGGCAACAATGGCCAGGGCTGGGCCAAGACAAAGCAAGAGCCAGAAACTTTTTCTAGGTCCCCTGATGTGGGAGACCATCTTCCACTGCTTTTCCCAGACCATTAGCAGGGAATTGGATCAGAGGAGAAGCAGACAGGACATGAACTGCCACCCATATGGGATGCCAGAGTCACAGGCTGCAGCTTTACCTGCTATGCCACAACGCTGGCCCTGACTGATCTGACTGATCTTTCTGCTTTGGCTATACCACATCCACATCTTGGTAGCCAGCCATTGCTTTGATTAGGCTGTCTTCAGGATCCTATTGGTAAAGCCTGGTTTAATCTCCTGCTACCGTTCTTCAACAGAATGCTTCAGGATATTGCTTAACATTTCCACTGAAATCTTTGTAGTTGTCTGCTGCAGATTTGATCACAAGAACTTTGACATTCATTGAGCAAAAAATGTGCTCAGCTTTAATTTCTCAGTCAGAACTGTGTAAGCCAAATACATTGAGCTGTCTATGATGTTACCCATTGTTTCTTCTGTAAATGGTTGGGCCTCTCCTAATAAGGCATGTACAAGATTTATTTTTTTTCCTCACAAATTGATGTGGATGGTCTGTTGCTACAGGCTTCATCTTCTAAATTTTCTCATCCCTTTTTGAAATGAGTTGTCCATTTGTAAACAACTTATTTCTTTGGCAGCATGATTCTCCTAAATTTTTCATAAAGTACTATTGATTTCTTCATTTTTCCATCCAAATTTCACCGTAAATTTGCTATTTGGTCTTGCTTCAATTTTAGCAGAATGTTTCTATGATAGGAGCTCTTTTCAAATGAATGTCTTAGCCTTCTTGCTTCAAGTTAGATCCTTTCAGACATGTTCTAGCCACATAAAATAAGTTTATTTTGGTGCACAACATTTTGAAGTCCATGCATAGCTACTTTTCATACATTTTTCATGAATATTTTGAAGACTCCTCAGATATAGCATAATGTATTTAATTTCTTATCTATAAATATATCCTCTAACTTATTGCTTTTATGATTAATCTGCTATAAATATTTGTGTAAAGGTTGTTTTGTCAACACAGGTTTGCATTTCACCTAGGTAAATGCCTAGAAGGGGGATTATCGGGTAGTGGTAGATGTTTGTTTACTTTGATGAGTATCTGACAAAGTGGTTGTCCAGTTCACATTCCAAACACCAACGTGTAAGAATACGGTTGTTCTACCTGCTTTTTACTTTGAAATAGTTTAGACTCACATAGAATTTGCAAAAACAGCTTGAATTCCTTGGCACACTTCACCTAGCTTTCTTTGATGAGAGAACGTTTTATTATCATAGTTATATATATTACCAAAATCATGAAATTGACACTGATACAGTGCTATTTACTAAATGAGGGATCTTATTCTGATTTACTAAGTTTTTGAATGCATTGTTTTCTTTTTTGATGTATAATTCTCTGAGATTCTGTTACATGTATAGGTTTGTGTAGCACCACTACAATTATGATAAATAACTGATTCATCACCCTAAAGAAACTCCCTATGTACACCTTCCCTGCCAGAATACCTTGCAATGACTGGTTTTCCCCCAGCCCTTTGATTTCTCCATTTTGAGAATGTTAAATAAGTGGAGTTGTGCATTATACAGCCTTCAAGGTTGACTTTTTTCATTCTGCATAGTGTCCTAGAATTTCACCCAAGTTGTTGTGTGTATCAGTAGTCTATGCTCTTCTGTTGTTCAATACTATTCCATTGTAGGAATGTACCACAGTATTTTTTTGAAAGATTTATTTATTTATTTGAAAGAGTTAAACAGAGAGAGGAGAGAAAGAGAGAGAGAGAGGTCTTCCATCCGCTGGTTCACTCCCCAATTGGCCACAATGGCTGGAGCTGAGCCAATCCGAAGCCAGGAGCCAAGTACAGGACTTGGGCCATCCTATGCTGCTCTCCCAGGCCATACCAGAGAGCTGGATCAGAAGTGGAGCAGCCAGGACTCGAACTAGCGCCCATATTAGATGCCAGAACTGCAGGCAGTGGCTTTACCCACTACACCACAGTGCTGGCCTGCCAGAGTTTATCTGTTCGCCCAATGAAGCAAACAATTTTTGAGGTCTATCATGTGTTACCTATATAATTATCTCACCCTATTTATTTCTATGTAGGATTCCATTTTAGGAATATATCCCAATTTGTTTTTCTATTCATCAATTAATGAACAGCTGGATTGTTTCCAGTTTGAGGCTATTTTGGATGTAAATCCTATAAACAAAAGCCCTTGTGTGGATATGTTTCTTTTCTCCTGGATATACGCCCGGGAGTGGAATTCTAATAAACTGCCTAATGACTTTCTGGGGGTGATCATACCAATTTGCTTTGTAAGAGCAGTGTATAAAAGTCACTCTTTCCCCTAACTAGTTAGATGCCTATGTCAGTTTTTGATACTTTAACTGTTATGAAAGGTTGTTGCAGGTTGATCCTACATTAACCTAACTTTCTTTTATTTACTTTAATAATCACACTCTCATACCTTGACACTAGTGTTTGTACGTTTATTTGATCGTGTGGAAGTGAACTCTACTTGACACCTCTGCTAGTATAAGCCCCCAGAGCAGAGTTTGGCTGACGCCTTGGTGGCGGGTTTGGGTAGAGGCTGCAGGTGCCTGGGGAGCACTGTGTGCTTGCTGTGCAGAAGTAGGTGGCTGAGTCTGCAGGCTGTGAAGGCTTTATATGTAAGGAGATCTGCTTGTCACTTTTGCTGAAAACAGCTGTGAATCTTCCATTTTCCTTTTTACTCTCAACAGAGCGTATGGCAACCAAGAGTACAGGGCCTTCCCCAGGGTATTGCCGGTACCAGGGGAAGTAGTCGAACGCAGCATTCTCATAGGTGCAGTTCAGAACCGAAGTCTCTCCTTCCTGAAATATCAGAGATGGGGGACTTTGTTTCACTTGCTGCTGGTTATTTTTCTCCTGTTGGCCATTCACCCCTGCTTAGAGAAACAAAAACAGGTCATTAGATTCTCCCAATTTATATTTCCCTCTTAAAATTTCAAACTGCATGAATTTATCTACACCCCAATTTTCTCATTATCCACCCCCTCCCCAATTAATGACAAATCCCAGGGTTTCTCCCCCACAGCTTACAGCCTTGTAGAAGCCATAGAATTAACAATGATGCTCCCAGGATCTTGCCCATTCCTCCTGACAGCAGCTCTCAGGTGATGCAGCCTTCCCAGCCAGCGGGAGCTGTGGCTCCAGATGCACACCCACTTTCATTCTTGCAACAGGCTCCGCCCTTCACACATGCTTTCACTTTGAACCTATTCTGTCAAAGTAAGCACTTCCCTGTTTTGTTGAAATTGTCAAAAATAGATTGACTAGGACAAAATACCTCCTCTTTACATATGGATGGGGATCATTTTATAATTCCTCTCTCTCTGTCACCCCTCTCCCTTTTCCCCACACCTCTGAAAATACTAAAAACTGTACACTAGAAAAACTGAGCGTGTCGGTAGACACTGCCGATTTTATGATGGTGAAGACAGGGAATCCTTGAAACTACAAGAAAAGCATCTAAAGGGGTGTTGCATTTATATCACAAAACGTTTTAAGGACACATAATGGGAATACTCTCATTATAAACTAAGGTCATGGGTTAGAAAATAGAGAATTTGTGGCCCCTTTGTCCTCAGGAAATTTCAAATGTATTACAGTCTTCCAGATTTGTCCATATTTTACATGACCTTAAGAATTACTAGAAAATAATTAAATCAATTCTAATGTCTGCATATTACTTATAAAAATATAGATTAGGTAAATTAAAAATTTCTAAGAATGAAATTCAATCTGACCATTGTGGACATTTTGATGAGTGAACCAGTGAAAAGGATCTCTTTCTTTCTTTCTCTCTCTCTCTCTCTCTCTCTCTCTCTCTCAGTGTGTGTGTGTGTGTGTGTGTCTGTGCTTATCTTTGCCTCTTGAATGAACAAATATTTTAAAGAAAATCTACTGAAGAGACCATGTGCCTAGACTATGTATCAAAGGAAATTTGGAAAATCTGCTCTGGGTCAAGTCAGAGAAGACTTTTGATGGTGGAGATGCTTAGACTGTGCCTTAGGACGTGAGTAGCTTTTCCAATAAAAAGAATGGTGTGGTTAAAGTAGGGGTGTATAGAAGTGCAATGTGCTTTTGAAAATCACGTTTCAGTCAAAGTATTTCCTTGCAAAGTCTTTATTTTTCAATCTTGTTAAACTAGAATAAACACAAATACTATTATTTTAGGAAGATGGATAAATATATATATGTATTTATTGAGTAGGAGATAATAATTTACTGGATATTTATAAGTTCATCTCTTGCAAAGTGGCTGCTTGATGAATACGTGTTCGTGAGACAAGTTTCAGTCCTCTCGGAAGGAGCATTGCCCCCTTGTGGTCATACAGAGAGATTACCTACAGCTTTTTAAGTCTTGTGGTCAGTCACTCCTGCACCAGTGAGAGCACTGAAATAAGTGGCGGAGTCTTTCTCATGGGGCGGTCATTTCTGCAGATAGAAGGAGATTTTGCCCTGGTTGAGGTCGGCTGTGGAACTTCTTTGCTCTCTACTGATGTGTCTTGGGTGGGTTTGGAGGAAGTGGTTGAGATCAGAGCCTCGGCAGCTTTAAGATGATAGTTCTCAAACTCTTCTGTAAACTCAAAACAGTATCACCCACAATTCTGTAGGCTTTTTCTGTAGAAATTGATGAACTTATTCTAAAATTTACATGAAAATGCAAAGGACCTAGGATACCAAAATCAATTTTAAAAAATCAGAGTACCCCCAACCTTATTTTAAGACTTATGGAAAGAACAGTAATCAAAACAATGTGATACTAGTGAAAATAAGGAATAATAAGGGGTTAAAATAAGGAACAAAATAGACTTTACAGAAATAAGCTCACACATACACATTCAGTTAATTTTCTAGAAAGATGCAAAAATGGCTCAGAGGAGTAAAAAACTGTTTTCAAGAAGTGGTCATGGATTATCTAAATACCTAAATTGATTATAAACTGAAATATAAAACCTAAAACTGTCAAACTGCTAGAAGGAAACACAGAGGGAAACCTTTCCAAATTTGAGATAAATAAAATTTTCTCAGAGCAGAAAAAAACATGGAACATAAAACAATTGATAAATTGGGTTTCATAAAATTAATGCAGAGTGAAACCTTTTAACCATTAAGTCAGTAAATCTAACTTCTCTGCCTGAAACTCTGCAACAGCTTTTGTTTCACTTATGAGAAAAATCAAATTCCTAACAAATGCCTAAAACCTCCACACACTCTGGCCCCTGTTACCTCTCTAATCATATCCCCTCCTACCCACTCCCTTAATCACCCAATTCTAGCTATGCAGGCTACATGACTATTACTCTGTTATGCTACGAACACCTACTGAGGGGCTTTGCTTTGCTGGTCCCGCTGTCTGCAATGGTTTCCCCGCCGATGGCTCATGTACTTTGCTGCCTCATCTCTCCCTGGTAGTGTCCTACACTGTTGCCTCTTCAGTGTGGCCTTGTCTCTTCCTCCTGTATAAAACTGCAAACCCTGGTGTCTGAGGATAGCCTGGGCTCATGGTACTGCACAAAGCTGGGGGAAAGAAGGCAGTGTAGACAACGATCAGTTGACCCCGTGACAGCGCCCGTGTTCCACTGATCCTAGAAACATCACTTTTGTATCCCTGAGCAGGTGGGGATAAATTATTTATCACCAATGGAGACTTAGAAATTGGGAAAGATGGAGCAGTAGGTCCCAGCCATCGGTTTTCATAAAAGTAATAAAAACAAAAGAAACACACTCCAGACATTTCCTCCAACAATTGGCTAAATCCTTAGTAATCCCTTGAGGATTTAAATTGAAAATTTGAAGATGGGTAAGAAAAATTTACATTAAAAGTTTTAGATCTCTGGCATAGGGACATTTTTCAGTTTTCTATGACAATATATACATATATAAATAAAACTTTGCCTGCTGTGTTAATATTTAGTTAGAACAGAAAGTTAACATTTGTGTCCAATCCATACCTGGATTTATGTTTAAGATTTTTATTTTGAAGTATTCCAAAATATCCATTAAATTTAAGATGAATATAGTTTCAAAATAGTTTTCTCATTTCACAATAAATTAAAATCTAATTATTTTTTACCTGATAACTCAACTGCACCATCAATATCAAAAGCTTTCCTTTAAAAAGGATAGTTTTATTATTCAGAGAATGCAGAATAACTCTTCCTTTTAAATTTGGTGTCCACTTTGATGTTCTAAACCTAAGAAAAGTAGTTACCTAATCAGTATTAAATTTGCATAATACACCTCAAACTAATCACTTTAATTTTATTAAGAGACCATTCTGTTAAGTAAGTGGTTTTTTGGTAACAAAAATACCTATATAGGTGATAAAACATGTCTTTAAGACAAAATATAGTAACCTCACAATCCCACAAAAACTAAACATCAAGTGTATAATGGGGTAAAAAAAGAAAAATCAAAAGTAAAATTGCCAGAGATTTTGGAAATCATATATACATGTATAAGGGATGTGTGTATATACATGTATACCTTAAATCATATATTATATATACACACACACATAGATCTAGAGCAGAGCAGAAACACAGCCACCCAGTGAAAGTACACAGATCGAAAGGAACAAAAGAGGTCCAATTAGAAAATGAAATACTTGGAATGATTTTGCTAATCTGGAGCAAAAAACAATTCTGAGTTATAAATAAAAACTAATACAATTGAATTTGAAATGGGGCCACCTGTCAGGTGTTGCCATTGTCACACTAAAAATGCAGAGTACTAGCAGAAATTCTTACAGTTGCTAGCATTTTGTTAAAAGTCAACAGATCTACTCATGATAAGTATGCTCTTCTGTGCCCAATAAATGATGGTAAGATAGTATTCCTCTGTGATTTTCAGCCAGGGGTTACTTCTTAGAGAAAAGCAAATGCTTGGAGGGAAAATAGTGTGTGTATGCTCTACATATGCATATGTATATGTGCCTGCATATGTGTGCATGTAAGTATATATGTATGTATTCCATGCATGCGTATAATGTATATGCATGTGTATATTCATTGATACTTACAGAGAGAGTCTTTCTGTGCTATAATGCTGATAATAGTAAGTGCAATTATATTATTTGTAAGAAAATTTGAAATTCCCCTTTATAAGCACATCTTTCATATATATATATATATATAAAGTTAAATACAATGATGTTTGGGAGATTGTTTGGTGAATGGTTCCTACAATTAGAAAGAAGAATGGCTGGCCAAAAATAATTTTCTATTTTTGAGTGAAAAATGTGTTCTTCAAGGTAATTTATATTAAAATATGCAATCTCTTTTTGGGGGCCTCTAGTATCATTATACATACACATATATATACATATGTGTGTATGTATATATATATATGTACACGTGTGTACATATATATATCATTAGGTAAAGGTATAATTAATCACCTAAAATCTTACACTAGAAGCACTCAGCATATTATATGAAATTAGAAGAAATATTTCTACTATAGAGATTTTTTAAAAAATACCTATTCCTGATGCAATGAAGATTCTTATTACTCTGTGGGACACAATTATCCTAAATGTAATACACAACTGCTTTGAAAAATCTGGCTTTGGATTCAGTCACTTCACAGATGTACAGAGCAATAAACATCACAAGTCTGATTGCAATGAACTGCGAAGGTAAATTTATTTTCCCATAACCATAAATGTTGATGATCTTATAAGTTCTGCTACCACACCAAATACTTCTTCTGATGCTGAGTTTCAAACAAGAACAGACATCCTGGATGTTAGATTGCTTTGAGTTAGGAGAAAAGTAGCAAGAAAAATTGTCCAAGGCCAATTTCCCACCAGAATGTGCATGCTAACCGGTATGAAAGGATGAGACCACTGCTCAGTATCTGAAATGAAAAGAGAGGCTGTGTTTATTGTTTATGATAGTAAGGGAGAACCATGCAAGTCAGGCACAATCTCAATGAGATCAACTTAGAAGGATGGGTTTGGGGGAAGCATAGAATTCAGCAGAATCACAGAGATGCAATGATTTGATTTGTAAATGATTTCAGACAATTGAGCATCATCCAGACAGGAGTGGGCATGAGGCTGAAGCTGTTGTTGACAGGTTGCCATTCAAGGCCAAATTGACTGGATCAAGTCCTGCCCTAATTGGCTGACTTTCGGAAGTCAAGGATTGACACTGATTGGCTAAGGCATGTTCACTGGGATGAGCTGTTTGTTTGTTTTATCTGGAGGGTTTTGAGTCTTTTATTGGAAATTCTTGATATAAATAAGCAAAGAACCATCCACAGGTGACTAGTCTATCACCTGCAGCTGCCAACTTGGCCCTGATTCTGGAGAGAGGTTTTAGAGAAGTCTTAACAAGTTTAGCCCATTTCATTTTTAGATAACATCACAGAATTTCTCTAGTAAATGCCCTTATAATTTTAGTAATAGTGTTTGATATGCCTTGTTCAAATTGAATAGACATAAAGCTAATTCTGGTGACTAATTACCGGGGCTATGGGACCTCTTGTCTTTTCCACAGTTGGAGGGGCTGGCGCTGTGGCACAGCAGGTTAACATCCTGGCCTGAAGTGCTGGCATCCCATATGGGCGAGGTTAGAGACCTGGCTGCCCTACTTCTGATCTAGCTCTCTGCTATGGCCTGGGAAAGCCTTGGAAGATGGTCCAAGTCTTTGGACCCCTGCACCCACGTAGGAGACCCGGAAGAAGCTCCTGGCTCCTGGCTTCAGATTGGCACAGCTCCGGCTGTTGTGGCCATCTGGGGAGTGAACCAGTGGATGGAAGACCTCTCTCTCTCTCTCTCTCCGTGTAGCTCTGATTTTCAAATAAATAAATAAAATCTTAAAAAAAAAAAGGTTGGAAACACTTTTCCTGTTAGTTTTCCTCCTCTCCCATACACACCCTGCTGGTCCCAGGTTAGTCAGATCTACAGGGGAGACATTCAAAGATTGTCCAGATCTTTCCGGCTATTGTTGACTGTTTTAATTTTTTTTTTTTTTTTTTTTTTTTGCAGTTTTTGGTCTGTTAAGATCTGATTTTGTTTGGCCATTGGTCAGCATGAGTTTATCAGGTTTTTGTCTTTGAATTAATTGTTGAGACAGTAACTACACAAAAAAAATTTTTTAAGATTTTATTTATTTATTTGAGAGGTAGAGTTACAGAGAGTGAGAGGGAGAGACAGAGAGGGGTCTTCCGTCCGCTGGTTCACTCCCTAAATGGCCACAATAGCCAGAGCTGCGCCGATCCAAAGCCAGCAGCCAGGAGCTTCCTCCTGGTCTCTCACACGGTGCAGGGACCCAAGGACTTGGGCCATCCTCCACTGCTTTCCCAGGCCATAGCAGAGAGCTGGATCAGAAGTTGCCTTATTCATTATCTCTACTTCTTTTCCAGAGCAGGGGAACTTGGTCAGGCTGGATCTAATCTCTCCACCTTGTGGACCTCAAGGGCCACCATGATGAAACAGAGAAGGAATGCACTGTCATCGATCTAGGGACAAGCTGTGGTATGTGACATCAGAGACCTGGAGATCTTGCTGTACCAGCACCCTTTTCCTTGAAATGCCTCTATAAGTCCCCAGACATCCTCATCCAGCAGAACAGTAGTCATTAAGACCTGGGAGTCTGCTGTGCTCTCATCTGATGCCAGATTAAATTGTTGTCTTCCCTTCAACTCAAAACCTTTTCCTCATCATTTTGATTCACACTGGGGATAGAGACCAAGCTTTCAGTAACAATGGGAAGGGACTGCTAATCCATTATTAGTTAACTCCTAGAGATAGCAAACAATTTGCCAAGGAGCACATCTTTCATATGCAAACCAACTGATAGGGAACCAGTACCCCATCACCTCTTTATTAGGCTGTTAGTGTGCTTACTATATAACTCTAACACACATTTATAGAATGTATAACAGCATATCAAAATGTTCACAGAAAGTGCAAGTAAAAGATAAGTTTATTTTTGAGCAAATTCATGGAGTTTTGAAATCCATGAATACATGATTTTTCAAATAATTCATGGAAAATGCATACTATGAAAAATATCTGCATGGATTTCAAAATTGTTTTGCACTAAAATAAATTTACATTTTAATTTAATCTTTCCACAAATGTTTTGAAGTTCTGTCATGCAGTATAATTTAATAGTATACAGTATAGTTTGATAGTACAGAATTATACTATTAACAGACATTAAACTTAAAAACCAAAAAAAGTTACTAGAGATAAAAATAAACACTGTATAATAATAAGAAGTCTATTCATCAAGAATATATGTATTGGGAGCCGGCATTGTGGTTCAGTAGGTTAATCCTCAGCCTGCGGCACCAGCATCCCATATGGGCGCTGGTTCAAGACCTGGCTGCTCCATTTCTGGTCCAGCTCTCTGCTATGGCCTGGGAAAGCAGTGGAGGATAGCCCAACCCTTGGGTCCCTGCACCCGTGTGGGAAACTGGGAGGAGGCTCCTGGCTCAGGGCTTCGGATTAGCGCAGCTCTGGCCATTGCGGCCATTTGGGGAGTGAACCAGTGGTTGAAAGACCTCTCTCTCTCTGTCTCTCCCTCTCTCTGTCTATAAATTTGCCTCTCAAATAAATAAATAAATCTTAAAAAAACTAAAACTAACTGAACTGAAGGGGATAACAGATATTTCAGCAATATAGTTAGAGGGGTGGGTGTTGTGGCAAGTGGGTTAAACCACTCCTCAGGAAACCTGCATCCCTTACTGGAGTGCCTGGGATTAAGTTCCACCTTTGCTTCCAATCCAGCTTCCTGCTAATGCACTTGGGAGACAGCAGATTATGGCCCAGGCACGCAAATTCTTGCCATCCATGTAGGAGATCCAGCTTGAGTTCCTGGCCCTGGCTTCTGCCTGGCATTTAGGGAGTGAACCAGTGGACAGAGGATATCTCTCTGAGCACCTCTCTCTCTCCCCTGACCCCTTCAAATAAATAAATAAATCTTTAAAAAAAAAATACTAAAATGCCTCTGTCACTAAGGTCTGGGGAAAAAATCCCTACCTTAAACAACTAATAACATTGTTCAGGCTCAAAGAAAATGCTTCTTCATGTATCTTTGACTCTTGTCCTTGAAACCATATTTGAATATCAGTAAAACTGTGGATTGTGCTGCTGTTACTATAGTAGGCTGGCTCACATTTGGAATTTGGCAGCTCTAGTGGTGGTGGTGGTGGTGGAGGGGAACCTCAGGGGAAAGAAAGAAAGACTAACTAGCCCAATCCTTCCTCTCAGATGACTTGGGTGCACGAGATGCCTGCGTAATTAAACAGTGGATCCCAAGAGTGCTGAGGATCTGTTTTCCTGCTTCCTTTATGTGGTTCTGAATGAGGGATCTTGAAAGGGCAGAGCATTCTGAGCAGTTGCTCACAATGGCCAGAATTTTTTTTTTTTTTGCCATATTAAACACTGATAGTTTAAAATTGTATATACTGAACACATTAAATCTGCATAGAGTGATATTATTTACTTTAGCAGCTAAATAGACATTGAAATAAAATATTAGCAGTTTTATTTTTTTTTATTTATTTATTTATTGACAGGCAGAGTTAGACAGTGAGAGAAAGAGACAGAGGGAAAGGTCTTCATTCCGTTGGTTCACCCCCTAAATGGCCGCTACGGCCGGCGTGCTGCGCCGATCTGAAGCCAGGGGCCAGGTGCTTCCTCCTGGTCTCCCATGCTGGTGCAGGGGCCCAAGCACTTGGGCCATCCTCCACTGCCTTTCCGGGCCACAGCAGAGAGCTGGACTGGAAGAGGAGCAACCAGGACAGAATCCGGCACCCCAACCGGGACTAGAACCCGGGGTGCCGGCGCCGCAGGTGGAGGATTAGCCTAGTGAGCCACGGTGCTGGCCTTTATTTTATTTTTTAAAGATTTATTTATTTATTTGAAAAGCAGAATTACAGAGAGAGAGAGAGAGAGAGGCAGACAGAAAGATCTTCTATCCTCTGGTTCACTTCCCAAATGGTTGCAATAGCCAGAGCTGGGCCAATCTGAAGCCGGGAGCTAGGAGCTTCTTCCGGATCTCCCATGTAGGTTCAGGGGTCCAAGGACTTGGGTCTTCTGCTGCTTTCCCAGGCACATTAGCAGGGAGCTGGATCTGAAGTGGAAGAATCAGGACTTGAACCGGCGTCCATATGGAATGCCAGCACTGAAGACAGCAGCTTTACCTGCTACTCCACTGCGCCAGCTCAGCAGCTTTATTTCATAACTATACAATTAATTTAAAAATTTTAAAATAAAATTTAAGTTTTATTTGAATATATTTTCTTAAAATTCTTGATTTTTTTTCAGTTATATTAGTTTAAATGTTTTAAAAGGAAAATGAGTGTTTTGGGAAATTAAGTGAAAATGATTTGTTGATGCTCTTGTCCCAGGCTGTATATATAATAAATCCTTTTAGATGGATTTGAAGATAAAGAGATAGAAGAGGACCCCCCCTCCATTGTCCATGAAGTAGAAAGTGAAGCCACCCACAGACACTGAAGAGGAGCTGAGTTGTTCAGGGTTGCAGATGCTTACTTTAGGCACTTTGAGGGGTCAGTGCTATGTTACAGCGGGTTAAAGCCATGGCCGGTAGCACCAGCATCCTATTTGGTCACCAGTTCGACTCCCAGCTGGTCCACTTTTGATCCAACTCTCTGCTAATGTGCCTAGGAAAGCAGCAGAGGATGGCCCAAGTGTTTGGCTCCCTGGACTCATGTGGGAGACCTGGAAGAAATTCCTGGCTCCTGGCCTCCAACTGGCCCAGCTTAGGCAATTGTGGCCATTTAAGGAGTGAACCATCAGATAGAAGATCTCTCTCTCTCCCTGTAACTCTGCTTTCAAATAAATAAATAAATCTTAATAAATAAATAAATAAATCTTAAAAAAAACCAACAACCAGACAAATTAGAGGCACTTTGAGGAAGAATGTAGGAAAATAAATAAAGATGATTACACAATCTGATATTGGCTACCCAACAGTTATTAGAGAAATTGCATTAGGAGGGAGAAAAAAAGAGAGTGAGAAAAGCTAGTGGGCCTGATGAACAAAGTCCCGGTTCCACAGGGAACTTTGGCGCTCTGCAATGGTTTGCTCTGCAGTGCCTCTGGCTAGGGTCTTTTCCCTTCCCATTATGCTGGCTTTGGAAAGATAGCCTTGCAGGCCTGCTTAAATGCCAGCTTTGATTACGTCTCCAAATCTTGTTTTTTTTTTTTTTTTTTTTAACTTCCAGTTTTTATTTTTTAAGCATTATTTAACAAGAAAGACATTCAACCAAATTTAAAACACTTTGGACAGTGAGCTAAATTCCTTTAAGGCATGGTTCTTTCCTCAATTTCAACTCACAGAAGTCACCATACTGGATAAAAATAACCTGTAGACAATGCAGGTTGTAAAAAACACTACTCGTCTTGGATTTTCTGGTTGCTTGAGAGATGAGATTAATAATGCAAAGCAAGCCAAGAACTTCCTGCAGCTTGCTGACAAATCCCATGATCTGATTCATTCTAGAATCCTGAGTCTCCTGGGTAAAAACACTGTGCTTTAGAGAACAGGAGTCCTCCCCTTGCAAAAGGGCGCACATCAAAGACACTAGGATCTACAGGATCTCAGCGCTTCCCAAGATTCAGCTTGCATTGCACCGTCTGCCTTCACAGAGAACGTCAGCTTCCTGAAAACGACCCAGCAGATCCGCAGCGGTTTCAGAAGAGTCGCAGGTGGTTTGTGTGCAGCTCCTCCCGAAGGCCCCGGGACTGTGGCAGTGAGAGCACAAAAGTACTCCGCAGCGTCGCTCCAGTGGGCAGAGGGTTTCCTCAGCAGGAAGGACTTTTCATTCTGCCTCAACTCAGCCTCAAACCCTTTACTGCCTGAAAACCGCTCATTCCCCAGCGTACTCTTCAGGAGAAACTGGAGGCCTTGACTGGGGGACCACATGTACCAGAACAGGTAGGGTGGCAGCGAAGATGAGTACTTGCACCTCAGCTCCAGAGGGGCTCCTATAGCAACAGCGCGGTGGCTGTCGGGCTGGGTCACAGCCTGGGCTCTGGCTCCTCCTGCAACAGGAATGCTGTGTCACTGTCATTGAACTCAGCTGATAGGAAAAGTCTCCATCCAGAGTTAAAGCAGACAGTGTCCCATTAGCGGAGAGTAAATTGGAAGGGTACTCACTCAGGAACAGGAGCACTCCCGGCATCCAGATGCATACCAAGGTCATGACCAAGCACTGAGGAAGCAACATGTTCCTTACTGAGACATCCCCCCCCAACAACTACAAGCTGATGCCTTGAACCCAGGTTGCGATGAGATCAAGGAAGAATGACAGGGTTAGGTTTCTTCTTCTTAGGGACTGCTAGAAAGAAGTGCTTTCTTAACAAAGCTGCCTGCTTCTGGCATCCGAGATTCCTTTTAAGTCACGGTCTTTTTTTTTTTTTTTTTTTTTTTTTTTTTTTTTTTTTTGAAAGGCAGTTATGCAGAGAGGCAGAAGCAGAGATGCTGGTTCACTCCCCAGATGGCCACAACAGCCAGAGCTTTCTCTGGGTCTCCCACGTGGGTGCAGGGACCCAAGGACTTGGGCCATCTTCTACTGCTATCCCAGGCCATAGCAGAGAGCGGGATCAGAAGTGGAGCAGCCAAGACTTGAACCAGTGCCTTTATGGGATGCTGGCACTGCAGGCGGGGTGGGGGTGGGGGTGGGGGGTGAGGGAGTGGCTTACCCGCTATGCCACAGCACTGGCCCCTAAGTCACGGTCTTAACAAAATGTCAAAACAACTACAGCAATAGGGAGTGGAGGTTTTTCTGAGTTTATCTTTTACAAAACTTCCCAACTTAGGCAAGAGCGCCCCCTAGAGGCCAATTTTGGTGAACTGTCCACATTGTCCTCCCCATCCAGAGTTGAATTTGGAAGCTTTATGATCGCATGCACAGAGAAAGGTTTATGTTTTGTAGGCACTGAAACTTATAAAATTGGGCGCTTCAAAAGAAAACACAAGATAATGAACTGAAGATGGGTATAAGGGAGTAATTTTTTATTTTATTTCAGAATAAGAAAACCACAATAAATTAGAATTTTCAAAAACCAAATACTACAAAATCATACAATTCAGAAAATTACTTTTACTTATTTCCTTCAGGAGTTAAAAAGTAATTTTGGTTTCAAAATTATTTGGCTCCAAATTTCTTAATAGACTATTCCTATTACCACATTTGTAATACACACAATAGAGAGAAAAGATACTGCAGTCTTTACTACTATCTTTGTCTACCAAGTGCTTTATATTCATAATGCATTGTGATAATGTTATGTAAAATATAAGGAGTGTGGTCAAGTTCGGGGAAATGTTTACCAGGTTAGTTTGTGCTAGAACACTTCATTGCATTTCCGGTTTTCTTATGCTGTGACGAGTGCTGATGATATTCACCATTAGCCAGCCTATCAGGTCTATGTTAGTTTGCTATTGCTGTGTAAAAATTACCACAGAGTTAGCAGCTTCAAAAATACCCATTTATTATCTTATTGTTTCTGTAGGCCCAACAGCTGGGCACAGCTAAGCTGGATCTCAAAAGTCTGTGATCAAGGAGCCAACTAAGGCTTTGGTCTTGTTTGCAGCTTGAGGGGCTTCTTTCAAGCTCATGCGGTGGCTGGCAGGATTGATTTCCTTACAGCAGCATAAATCATGGCAGCTTGCTTTCTCTAGGAGACCGTCTAATTGCAGGAAAGCATAAGCTCTCTCTCTCTCTCTCTCTCTCTCCCTCTCTCTCTCTCTTTTTAAAGATTTATTTTATGTATTTGAAGGGCAGAGTGACCGATGGAGAAACAGAGAGGAAGAAATCTTCCATTTTCTGGTTCACTCCTTCAAAAGGCTGAAATAGCCACGGCTGGATCAAGCTGAAACCAGCAGCCAGGAACTCCAGCTGGGTCTCCCACACAGGTGGTAGGAGTCCAGGTACTTGAACCATCTTTCACTGCTTTCCCAGGTACATTAACTGAGAGCTGAATCGAAAGCTAAGCAGTCAGGACCTGAATTGCCAGCCCGATATGGGACACCAGCATTATAGATAGTGGCTTAATCTGCTGTGACACACCAGTCCCTAAACTCTCTTTTAGGTAGCCCACCTGATTAGATAAGACCCACCAAGAATAATTTCCTTTTTGATGAACTCAAAATCAAATTAGTAAGTTTAATTACATCTGCAAAATCACTTTACCTTTGTCATTCAATATAGCCTAATCTCAAGAATGACAACCATCATATTCTAGGTCCTGTCAACACTCATGGGAAGGAAATTATGCAAGGTGTATATCAGGAGGCATACATTTTGTATATAACCTTAGAATTTTGAGTTATATCCCCATTGCATGGGTATGCTGTGAGGGTTACGTTATCTCCATAAAAGTAAACATTTTGTGACCAGACAAAAGGAAGCGAATAAAAACCTTAAAAATATGATTAGGCGGCCAGTGCCGCGGCTCACTAGGCTAATCCTCTGCCTGTGGCGCCAGCACTCCGGGTTCTGGTCCCGGTCGGGGCACCGGATTCTGTCCCGGTTGCCCCTCTTCCAGTCCAGCTCTCTGCTGTAGCCCGGGAGTGCAGTGGAGGATGGCCCAAGTTCTTGGGCCCTGCACCCGCATGGGAGACCAGGAGGAAGCACCTGGCTCCTGCATTTGGATCGGTGCAGTGCACCGGCCATAGCGGCCATTTGGGGGGTGAACCAACAGAAGGAAGACCTTTCTCTCTCACTGTCTAACTCTGCCTGTCAAAAAATATATATATATATGATTAGACAAGATCATTTCATGCCAAAGGAATAACGTAAGCAACAGTAAGGAATCTAGTTTAGATAGAGTGCAGGGAACAGACATGGCAGCAGTGGGCGATGAAACTAGGAAAGTGCATTGAATCCAGTTAAGAAGTTGGGGTACAGTTTTACATATTGGACAGTGGCTAACAATAGAACATCATGCCTTTGAGTTAAGGAACCGAGAACTTAATAAATCAATACCAAAGGAAAGGTAAAATTGTATAATATGAAATGTTTACTATCCGTGTCAAACAAGTTTTGTTTGAAGCTTGTATGGTCTTGCTAACTAGCACCTATATGATGAAATGACTGAGTCATGTAAATGAACCCAACTAAATCCAAACTAAATGCATTTGTAAATAAAATTTAACTTAGCCAGAAACCAAATGTGCTTATAGCCACTTTGCCACCACCTAACAAAAGTAGAAATATAATAGAAGGGAATCTGGAATGGAAAATCAAGAGTCTCAAGTGTTTATGGATAAAATATCTTATTTTTTGAAAAATATGCATACTATATGACAATGCGACTGTACTGCTAGTTCCCTTCCCAGGGCCTTGATAGACATCTGTTCATGTAAGAGACCCCGAAACTTAAGCTTCCCTAATCTCACATTAAATTGTTCTCCAATCACAAGTAAAGTGTTTTGGAATTATTCATCAGCTATATGCTTCATACAGAATATCTTAATATAATATCTATCACACTACCAATTTTGTTATTCTTCATTTTACGTATAAGAAAAAATCTTTCTTTACTTATATTAAGTTAAATTATGCGAGATCACAGTGCTCTTCAGTGACACAGCATGCATTAGAACCCAAGTCTCTAACAGTTCAATCTTATCTCTAGTCTACTTGGGCTGCTTAAATGATAATTGAAACCACTTGAGTAGATAAAATTTCACAAGCTCAAAGTTCAGACTGAACAGAGAAAAAAGCCTACAGCAGTAGGAATGCTAACAGTGGGAATGATCAAAAAAGTGTAGCACAAAAAAAGATTCTACAAAGGATCTTGTATTTAAAATTTTTGTATTTAAAAATGAGATTTTAGAGTCCCAAGGAGACAAAGTTTCAAAAAGGAGTGAATGAAAAAAAAGGCAGAAAGTCTGTCTATGATAAATGTAGCTTGCAGATTAGTAGCTCTACATTGCCAGAGAGCTTGTATGAGATGCAGAACCCCTGGCCCTCCCCAGATTTCTTGAGTGAGAATATAGTTTAATATAATTCACTTACATGTTAAAACTTGAGAAACACAGGGCTAGACAGTGCAACTTAAAAATATCTTTTGGATTTAACAACAGATCACTAATTATTTCTGGGAAAGTCAATTTTAAGAAGGACTGGGACATCTAAAAAAAGAAGATTTAACTAAGACCCACAGTTACCCAAAATAATAGTCAAAATATCCTGGTTTCAATTGAAAATCACTCATTATAGCAAACATAATAAAAATCTCAACTTGAATGAGAAACTACAATCAACAGCCACAAACACCTGAGTGACCCATATGTTATAATTATCTGACAAGAATTTTAAAACAGTAATTGTTAATCAGTGCCTTAATTACATTTACACACATTTTCAAAATGATTTTTTAAAACAAAGATGTCTTAGTTGGGGCCAACATTGTGGCATAACAGGTTAAGCGGCCCCCTACAACACCAGCATTCCATATGGGTGCTGGTTTAAGTCAGCTGCTTCATTTCTGATCCAGCTCCCTACTAATGGCCTGGGAAAGCAGCAGAGGATGACCCAAGTACTTGGGCCCTTGCTACCAATGTGGGAGATGCGGATGAGTCTCCTGGATCCTGGCTTCACACTAGTCCAGCTCTGGCCATTGCAGCCATTTGGGGAGTGAACCAGTGGATGGAGGGTCTCTCTCTCTCTCTCTCTCTCTCTGTCTTTCAAATAAATGAAATGTCTTTAAAAAATAAGAAAAAAAGATGGTATATTTCTTTTAAAAATAAATTCTATTATGTATATTTGAAGTTTACAACATATTATGGAATACACATGTATCAGAAAATGGTTATTATGATGAGACAGATTAACATATCTATCATCTCACATAGTGGCTTTTCTCTTAGTTGCAGTGTCTCAGGTGTGGCTTTACCTGCTTTGCCACAGTGCTGGCCCCCCAGAATATCCCATCTTAGCAACAGAGAGAAAATAAACTGAAAAAAGAATTAGAGGCTCTTAGACCTGTAGGGCTACAACAAAAGATCTAATATTTGCGTTATCAGAATCCTATATGTAGAAGAAAAGGACAATAGGTCTAAAAATAATCAAGGAGACAATTTCTGAAAATTTTCAAAATTGTAAACAGCCATGAAACTACAGATTTCAAGCTGAGAGCTGACATTTTCAGCAATCCACATCATAACAAAATCTGAAAACTAAGAGAAAAAGAAAAAATCTTGAAGCTACCACAGAAAAATGATACTTTACCGAAGAGGGAAACAATTCAAATGATAGTAAATTGCTCCTAGAGACCAAGGAGCCCTGAAGGAAGTGACCTAGTATTTTTCAAGTGCTGAAAGAGAACTATCAATCAGAATCATATAAATATTAAATTACCCTTTAGGAGTGAAGAAGAAATCAAGACATTCTCAGATAAGGAACATTAAGAAAATCTGTCTCCAGAATGCCTAGCATGAAAGAATACCTATAGGAATCACCCTGAACATGTAGAAAATGATAGAAAGGAATCTTGTAACATCAGAAAAGACGGAGCACAGAAAATAAAAATGCAGTAGGCTTTCTTTCTCCTCTTGAGTTTCCTAAATTATGTTTGATGGATCAAGAAAAACTTACAACACTATCTGACAAAATTATGGACATTTATTGGGGAAAATATAAACAAAACTGTACTATAAGTAGGGGAGGATAAATGGGTGTAAAGTAAGGCAATATTTTTATACTTCATTCCGATTGGTGAAATGATATTACCAGTACACCATGTTTTGTATGTAAAATATAATATGTAGAGCAAAAGAAAACTTGCAAGGTGGTGCATCCAAAACATTATAGAAAAACTGAAATGATATTTAGAAAATGTCATATAACCCACAGGAAGTCAGAAGAAAAATACGGAGGGAAAAAAAAGCAGAACAAATGAGAAGCAAAAAATAAAGTGAAAGATTAAATCCTAACATATCAGCTGTATTAAATACAAATTATCTATAGAAGAAGATACAGTGGCTGATTTACACCTGCAAATGAAGAGTGTTAGAATGTAGAGAATTTTTTGAAGATATAACTACTTATTTAAAAGGCAGAGTTACAAGGGGGGGGGGGGCAGAGTTCTTCCATCCACCAGTTCACTCCCCAAATGGCTTCAATGGCCAGAGCTGGGCCGATGGAAAACAGGAACCAGTATCTTCCTCAAGGTCTTCCACATGGGTGCAGGGGCCCAAGTGCTTGGACCATCATCTGCTGCTTTCCCAGCTGCATCAGCAGGGAGCTGGATCAAAAGTGGAGCAGCCGGAACAGTGCCACAGGCAGCAGTTCTACCCACTACACCACAGCGCCAGCCCCCAAAGAGCATATTTAAAAAAAAAAAAAATGGCCCAATAATAGCTCTCTGCAAGAAACTCATTTCTAATCTAATGACATAAATAAGTTAAAGATAAAAGATACATTATGCAGACATTAGTCAAAGGAGTAGATGTAGGAGAGTTCTCAGCAATTTACCAGAGACACAGAGGAACATTATGCACTGTTGAAAGGGTCCGTCTATCGGGAAGACAAAACAATCCTAAGTGTGTATGCACCCATCAGCAAAATTAAAAAATAAATTTCTCTTTTTCTAAAGATTTATTTATTTTATTTGAAATGCAGAGTTACAAAGAGGAGGAGAGACAGAGTGATAGAGATCTATTTGCTGGTCACTCCCCAGATGACCGCAACAGCTGTAGCTGTGTCAGACTGAAGCCAGGACCCAAGAGCTTCTTCCAGATCTCCCACGTGGGTGCAGTGGCCCAAGCACTTCGGTTGCCCTCTGCTGCTTTCCCAGGTGCCTTAGCAGAGAGCTGGATAAGAAGTGGGGCATCAGGGACATTGAACCAGCTACCATATGGGATGTCAGAGCTGCAGGCGGTGGCTTAATCCACTATGCCACAATGCTGGCCCTGGAATAAACATTCTTTTAAGTACCTATGGAACATACACCAACTAAAATCATATCTTGAGCAATAAAACAACCTCAGTAAATTTAATGTAGAACAACTGAAATCATATAGTCTGTTCTCTAACCACAATGGAATAAAACTATAAATAAATAACAGAAAGATAACAGGAAAATCTTCAAATTCTTGAAAATGAAATAACACACTTTTAAAAATCCAAGCATCAAAGACTCAAGAGAAATAGTCAAATATTGAGCTGAATGGAAAAGAAAATGCAGCATACTAAACTTTTTAGGACACAGCTAAAGCAGTACTGAGGGAAAAGTTGATTTATAGAACTAAATGCAAATATCAGAAAAGATGAAAAGTCTCACATGAATAATGTAAGCTCCCACATGAAGAATCTAGGAAAAAAGAGGAAATTCAACCCATCTAAGTTTAAAAATATTCAATTTAAAGGTAGAAATCTCTGTGTGTGAAAATAGAAAATACTAGAAAAAAATCAATGAAACAAAGAATTGATTCTTTAAAAAGATGAATAAAATTGGTAAACTTCTAACAAACAGACCAAGAAAAATAAATGATAAAAATTACTGACAACAGGAATGAAGTGGGATATTATTACTGATCCTACAGATATAAAGGAGCACTGGGTGAAAACTCATGAAATATGAATAAACTACGGGCTTTAATTAAAAATAAAAAAAGAAAAACCAAAAGGATTTAACATCATTAGCTATTAGATAAATGCAAATTAAAACCACCATGGGATATTGCCACACATCTATCAGAATAGCTAACCAATGACAAATGCTACCAGTGATATGGAGAAATAAGACTTTGCTGGTGGTTTGCAAAAACAGTACAGCAATCTGGAAAAGAGTTTGGCAATTGCCCATAAAGCTATCCATGTACTTATCATAGACTCAGCAATCATACTCCTGAGCACATATCCCAGAAGATGGAGACTTATCTACATACAACAACTTGTACACAAATGCTTCTAGTGGCTTTAATCATAATAGCTCTAATTGGAAGCAACTCAGATGTCTTCCATCAAGTGAAACATTTAAACAAATCATAGTCTATCCATGAAATCCTACTCAGCCATGAAAAGGAATGAATTGTTGATAAACACAACAACCAGTATGAATCTCTGGATGGAATTATGCACAGTGAAAAAACAACCCAACATATTACATACTGTATGACTCCATTTATGTAGTATTCTTGAAGTGATCAAAGTATAGATTGTAGAACAAATTAGTGGTTGCCTAGGAGTCAAATTGAAGGAAGAGGCGAGAAAGAAACTGGAGTTACTAAAAAGAAAAACACTAGGGATCCTTGTGGAGGAGGAACTGTATTAGAGTCTGTGTGTGCTGAAGACAGCTGTGTAACTGGGAACACTGCAAAGCAACTTCCATGTGCAAAACTGTGTTTAGTAAATGATAAGAAATAAAAATATGGGGGCCAGCACTGTGGCATAGTTAAGTCTCCACTTGCGGCTCTGGCATCCCAAATGGGTGCCAGTTCATGTCCTGACAACTCCACTTCCAATCCAGCTCCCTGCTAATGGCCTGAGAAAGCAGTGGAAGATGGCCCAGGTGCATGGGCCCCTGCATCCATGTGAGAGACCGAGAATAAGCTCCTGGCTCCTGGCTTCAGATCAGCCCAGCCCTGGATGTTGTGGCCATTTGGGGAGTGAACCAGTGGTTGGAAGATCTCATTCTCTGTCTCTCCCTCTCTCTGTCTGTAACTCTGCTTCTCACATAAATAACTAAATCTTAAAAAAAAAAAAAAGAAAGAAAGAAAAAGAAATAGGGACCAGTGCTGTGCCTACAGTGCCAGCATCCTTTATGGGCGCTGGTTCAAGTCCCGGTTGCTCCACTTCCGATCCAGCTCTCTGCTATGGCCTGAGAAAGCAGTGGAAGATGGCCCAAGTCCTTGGACCCCTGCACCTGCTTGGGAGACCAGAAGAAGTGCCTGGCTCCTGGCTTTAAGTCGGTGCAGCTCCAGCTGTTGAGGCCAACTGGGGAGTGAACCAGTGGATGGAAGACCTCTCTCTCTCTACCTCTTTTGCTCTCTGTGTGTAACTCTGAATTTCAAATAAATAAATAAATCTTTAAAAAAAGAAATAAAAATGTGATTATTTGAAGTCTACATATGTTAATAATCTCAACTGAAACCTCAGCAGTTGTTTGGAACTTAGACCAAGATATTTGTATTGTATCATCGGCATGGATTAGAATTTATAGCATCTGGTAATAATGAAAAAGCAGATGGAATTTTAATTGTTTTTCATCATTTTAAAAATCTCTCTCTAAAACACATTCCTATTATCTGTAACTGGGAGAGACCATTCCCATTGCCCAGCTCTGGATATGCTCATGCCAAAGATAATGCTAGGGTATAAGTCAATCAGCTGTTAAATAGAATTTTACCTTGAACTGAGAAGTGAGCAAATGCATGGATTTTGTTAATGACCATTGAATTTCCCATTATTCCACAATGCAGTTCTGTGCCATCACCTTACCCTCACAGTCACTCTTGTCTGAGACAGTGGTTCGTAAGTATGGCATTGCCTTTTAGGGTGTTGAAAAGGTTTTTGAGACTAGATAGAGGTGGTGATTGCACAGTACTGTAAATGTACTTAACGTCACTTAATGATTCACTTTACAAGGGTGAACTGGGGTGGGCATTTAGCCTAGTGGTTAACACATCAGTTAGGACATCGGTTACCCATATCTGAGTACCTGGGTTCAAATCCTAGCTCTGGCTCCTGTTTGCAGCTTCCTGCGAATGCAGACACTGAGACAGTGGTGAGGGTTCAAGGACTCAGGTTTCTGCTGCACATGTGGAAGATCTGGATTGAGTTCCCAGTTCCAAGTTTTCCTGATTGGTGGGAGCAAATCAGCAAGTGGGAGCATTCCCCCAAATAAATAAATAGTAACTTTTAAAGGGTGGACTGTATGGCTTGTCAATGAATCTCCAGCAAACTGATTTATATTAGAGTTGATAAAAATCTAAAGATTGGAGAATCTACAGCTGAACTTCAGATCATTATATCATGTTTTTCATATTTACTTGCTTCTACCTAGAAAGAGCATCTGTTTAGACAACCCCTTAGAATGGAGTCCCCCAGCCTCAAGACCATGTGGCTGGGGCCCCTGAGGTGGAGTCTGGGTGCCAGTTACGGGTGCCTGTTGCGCACTGTGCCTCACAGCACAGAAGTAGGTAGCCGCATCGCCAGGCTGAGAAGCCACCACGTGGAAAGCACAGTGTCTTGACGATTTCTGCAATGAGGCTGTAAATCTTCCATCCATTTTCTCTCTCTGATTGGACTGAATCAGCAGCAGAGAGGAGAGACCTTCCCAGGCTGCTGCTAAACCACTGAATTGAATAAACAGCACTGTCAGTGTGACCGCAGTTGAGAACCAAGCTGTCTCCCTCCTGAACACGCAGCAGTGCAGGACTCTGCCTACCTCCTGCTCACTGCTCACCCCTGTCCAGGAAAAGAAACAGAGAGAAGAGGACTGGCCAGGGGCTAGTGACTCTGAAAATTGCTGTGAAATTTAGTTTTTCAGTCCCCACAGAAACTCCCAGAAAACCGGCTGGGCACAACTCCCTCTTCTCTGGGGGAGGCACCCTCGGGTCTCCTTGCCCTTCGCCCGTTTCCAGATTCCTCTAACTCGCAGCCAGGGAATGAGCAGGCCCAGGTGATTCTCCATTCCTCTGTCACTTGGACGCCCTGAGAACTGAATTCTTGTGTCTGAAATATTGACAGTGGCTACAAGATAAAGGATCTGCTCTGCTATCTCACATGTTCAAACAGTTCTATAGGAAACAGTTGAACCACGCCCACCAAACCCAGCATTGCTAGAGAAATGCTACTCTCTCCTCCTCCTCTTCTATTTCCCTGTCTTTCTGAACAAGAAAAAACAAACAAAAACCCTAAAAATAGCAAATTTACAGAATGCAGCCAAATCAGTACATAGAGATAAATTCATACCCTCAATGTTTACATTAGAAAAGAAGTCAATATTTACAGTTATAGCTACTTCCTTGATTCCTGTGACTGCTTTTGTCACAACCAGCTCTTAAGGACAAGTTTCTCTTAATTCACACTTCTGGGAAAAATCCTTTTCTGCTAGTTTTCATACACCAGACTGGAAAGAATTAAGAATTATAATATTAGTATTCAGTGTTTTGATGATGTCAGGACACAGATAGGCACGTTCATACCTGGATAGTTAAAATACAAACTAATAAAACTTATAGGATTTCTTTTAATATATCATGGATTCAGAAATTTCATCAGGCTGGGAATTTTTCTTAAGAAATATCCTTCTGGGCCGGCGCTGTGGTGCAGTAGGTTAATCCTCCACCTGCAGTGCTGGCATCCCACGTGGATGCCGGTTCTGGTCCTGGCTGCTCCTCTTCCAATCCAGCTCTCTGCTATGGCCTGGGAAAGCAGTAGAGGATGGCCCAAGTCCTTGGGCCCGTGCACCAGAGTGGGAGACTCGGAAGAAGCTCCTGACTCTTGGCTTCGAATCAGCACAGCTCGGGCCATTGCGGCCATCTGGGGAGTGAACTAGCTGATGGAAGACCTCTCCCTCTCTCTGCCTCTCTTTTTCTGTGTGTAACTCTGACTTTCAAATAAATAAATAAATATTTAAAAAAAAACACCTTTCCTAGACTGAAAGCCATTGCCCAGGAGTCAGATGTGCAGTTGCCTCTATCACCAGCCTCAAATTTCAAGTAGATACAAGAATCCAGGGTCTGTAGCTCAGCCTCTGTGTCTGAACCTGGGCTGGGGGAGGCAACAAGGCTCAGATCCATCAGCTGTGTCTCCTCCCAGGGCTGCACCTCACTTAGTGGTGACTCTGTGCAATCCTGATTCAAGCTGCTCCTCGGCTGATACTCCTCCCCAGGCTTGGTCACAGCCATGAAAAGAGGGTTAAAATAGAAAACAGGCACCATTTCCAATGCAGGGGTACCCAGGAGAGCATTTATGAGTTTTCAATTATAAACAAAAACCTTAAGAACTCCTTCCCTGATCAATTTTTCATAACCCAAAAGATGATCTGATGCCTGAGAACCCCCAAAATGTTTTGTTTGTGTTCAGAAAAACCCTCCCAGCCTTCTATGGTCATGAGAGGAGGGAGGTAGCCCATCTAAATGACAGGGAAGAGCAAATGAGGCTCACGTGCGAGGGTGAGGTGTCCAAAGGGACAAGGAACAGTACAGTTAGAGCTGATCCAGAACCTACGTCCCACAACGCTTTGATTCTCTGTTCTAAGCTGCCTTAAGATGTCGGGTGTCTTTAGGAGGGCATTTAGGGTTTGTGGGGTTTGGATAAAGGAAAAAGAGATCTCAGATGGAGCCTGTCCTTACAGATCCGGTCCTTAACCCAGCTGTCTCCATCCCCCCTGTGTGCCTAGTGGTTGCACACGCAAGCCGGACGTGTGGAGAAGAGAAAGGAGAGGAAGACACGTAAGAAGGAAGGAGGGAGCAGCCTTGATGATGTGATTTCCTCAAATTTAAGAGAATTGACTTAGACTGAGAAAAATATTTCCCTCCCCATCAAAAAAATATGTTTTTCTCTCTCACCATAAAAACTTGAGCAAAAAAAAAAAAAAAAAAAAAAGATCAATTGAGCTTGAATGCTGCACAGCGACTTCCTGTCCCCTCTTTGCGCTCCACCCTGTTTTGAGTGGAACAAAACTTTTCATGATGGACTAGGACACGGCCAGGAGTTATGAACTGTTGGGAGCTGTCCGAGGACTGCTCAGTTTAGAACAAAGGAAATAAAGCATGTCATTTGTCACAGTTTCTGCACAACTTCAGTACTGAATGTGAGCCAAACACTCTTTCCCCAACCAAACAGGGATTTTATTGACAGACACAGAAGCCTCCTCTTGCACCTCGCTGCCTCAATGAGTTCATTCAGATACCAGGCAAGTCTGCTAATTTGCTTTTGTCAGGTTACTTTACAGATATGGAGAGCAGCCTCAGTGTGCTCATGACGTTACGGAAAGGACTTAACCAATTTTGATCACCTGTGACAAGGTCATTTTTGCATTATTAACAGAAGTTTTGCTTGTTTTTTCATTTCTGTTAACCACATGGCTTTTCCTTAAATCAAGCAATTAGGTGATTCTCTGATCATCACTTCCAAGAAAGGAGGTACAGCCAGAAAAAGACAATAAAGTAGATATTTCCTTCTATTTTATTTCAAGGGTTTCAGCCCCAGAGGCAAATGAAAGAATCTCGCAAAACTATAGATTAGAGATGATACAATGATACAGTACAAGTTTACCTTGTATAAATAACAACCATTTCCTTTTGACACATTTAATACCTTATCCCTTTACAGACATTTAGGAAGAAAAACTGCAAAACCACTGGACAACTTTCATTTATTAAATACATTTAATAAATAAGTGAATCCTCACCTCTCCTGGCTTCAGTGAGGTCGCATGACCTGCTCTTATCTCTTCTACCCCCTTTTCCTTTGATTTTAACTCCCTTAGGTAGAGGATGGAAGAAAAAGATGGAGGAACTATTCTTGCATAACATGTGTGCAACTTTGATGCTGTGGCCTCTGTGTGGCAAGGCTCCTGTGAGAGAGCACCCAGCGGACCTAAGGCTTCCTGAAGGCTGGGGTCTCTGTTCCCGTCAGCCTCTGCTCAGGAGCACCCTCCGCAGCCTTCCTGCCTCTCCTGGGTGAGGCACTGGTGAGCTAGCCAGGGTCTGCTGCCTTCAGAAGCAACCCCTGCACTAGAACTCTCCTCTGCACACAGCTAACGGAGAAACCCAGGAAGCCCATGGCTGCACCCCCACTCTGCCATCTCTCCCACTTTTCTTGTCTCTTGTACAATTCATCTACATGGGAAAAATATCTGTGTAATTATACAGCTGATTCTGAAGAAAGGCTTTTAATTCTTCAAAAGACAAAAAAATTCACACATGATCCAGTAATTTGATTATATAATACATAAATAAATTTATATATAAATATGTAATTTGAACATCTCAATAATATTAGGAATAAAGTATAAAGTGTGTTTGGGGGACAAATTCAATAATATGACTCACATCAACTGAAATTCCCCATAGATACAGGGAAAGGAAAGCCTGCCTATGTGGTTGTGACAGAAGATAAAAGATCTTGCCAAGGGGCTGGTGCTGTGGCGTAGTGAGTAAAGCTGCCGCCTGCAGTGCCTGCATCCCATATGGGTACCAGTTAAAGTCCTGGCTGCTCCACTTCTGATCCAGCTCTCTGCTATGGTCTGGGAAAGCAGTAAAAGCTGGCCAAATCCTTGGGCCCCTGCACCCACACAGGAGACCAGGAAGCTGCTCCTGGCTCCTGGTTTTGGATCATCACAGCTCCAGCCATTGCGGCCATCTGGGGAGTGAACCAGCAGATGGAGGACTTTCTCTCTCTCTCTGCTTCTCTGTAACTCTGCCTTTCAAATAAATGATAAATCTTTAAAAAATTAAGGAGGAAATATTAAGGATAATTTAATTATGGCTTTCAAATATACAAAGACTTTATTTTAATCAAAAATAAAGAGTGAAAATGCTTTATCCATATTGGAGAATTGAGTAAGTTCTTCTGACCTATTTTCTGGTTGCGTAGTCTAAAACTGAATGTCTCAGCTATCTTATCTGTTCTTCTGCTTTTCAAATCATGGAATAATGCACTTTCGTTTTTGGTTTTTGAAAACAGAAAATAATGACCTCCTTTATCATTAAAAGAGAGATTTTCTACGAAGCAGAATAGAACATTGTTTAATCAAAAATAAGGGGTTGGGCCGGCACTGTAGCTTAGCGGGTTAACGCCCTGGCCCGAAGTGCTGGCATCCCTTATGGGCGCCGGTTCTAGTCCTGGCTGCTCCACTTCTGATCCAGCTCTCTGCTGTGGCCTGGGAAAGCAGTAGAAGATGGCCCAAGTCCTTGGGCCCCTGCATTCACGTGGGAGATCCAGAAGAATCTCCTGGCTTCGGATTGTGCAGCTCTGGGGAGTGAGCCAGCAGATGGAAGACCTCTCTCTCTCTGTCTGCCTCTCCTTCTCTCTCTGTGTAACTCTGACTTTCAAGTAAATAAGTCAATCTTTTTAAAAAATGAAAAAAAAATGATGTAAAGTTTCATATGTGGCCATGGGGCCAGATCATTACTAGAAAACACACCCAACTGTTTTCATGGAAGAGTGGGTGCACTGTGCAGTTCCCTGCCAGGTGGCCCAGGACTAGAACCAGGCCTCTCCCTATCACAGTTGTCCCTTCTGAATTTGTGTAAGGAAGTTATGGGCAGTTATCAAGATCAGACTGACCCATGAACTTTCAGGATCCTGGACAGAAGGAACGGTGCCCAAAGAGCACTGTGCATCCACAGCACAGAGGTAAGTGGTTTGTCCTCAGGTGCAGAGGCTGGGATGTGCAGAGAATTTCTTTTATTGGATAACATGGCTCTGAGTCCATCTTTCTGCTTTTCATCCCCATCTGATACAGGAGGAAGAGGAGTTCAGGACCTTTCCCGGGGGCTCACCTGGACCCCGCTGGTGCTCTGTAACGACTGGCTGTGTAACTGCAGTTGAAGGTACTACTGCGGCCTTCCAGGGGCCTCAGGCTCTGTGGGTTCTGCCCCACCTGGGCTTCTCCATGCAACTCTATTTGAGAAGACAGAAACAGACATGACATAAAGCCTTTAATTAAGCAGCTTTGAAAAATTCACATAGGAAACCTAGAATAAGATGACACCAAATTCCTATCTCTCCCCTGTAGCTTCGATGAATGTGCGTTGCGATTCTCACCTCTACCTCCTACTTACAGCCAAGCCGAAGCCACAAGGCTGTGAATGCACATTCCGGCAGGCTCTCCGACCTGATACTGAGATGACTTGCAATGATCCAAACCTTCTCTTCTCGGGGGAGCTGCTTCTGTGTCTTCCTTCTCATTCTCTGTTGGTGGCTCAGCCTATCCGATGCCTAGTTCCTTAGTGGCTTTCAGGCTTTCAACTTTAAGGGATTCCGGGAAGAAGGGAAGGGAGCTGCTGCCACCTCGTGGCCGCAAATGCAATCTCACATACCCATTTCATGCTGCCTGCCAACAGAAGGACTTTCTTCATATTTGGCTGACAGAGTGTTTATGAGGTTTGAATCATGACTGCTCTTGTTAGTACTTTCAAAAGTTAAATTTAAAAAAATTTTAACTGACTCATAAATTTACTTTTTTAAAAAAACTTTAAACAATAAGCTTTATTAGATGGAACCTGAGAACAAATTTTGTATGAGGAAATAGAATTACAATCTACTCCATATGTAACAGAATTATTTTATTATATGATCTTAATAAAATCTTAAGCACCAGGAGTGATATTTAACCTGTTATTTACCTATTTAATATAAAATAAATAATTGTCTTGAATTAATTTCCCACTGAGTTATTTTTCCAGCCTTATTAAGCTATAACTGAAAAATATTGTACATATTTGATGTGTGCAATGTAATGCTTTCCATGTGTATTCACTGTGAAAACATTACCACAATCAAGCTAATTAACATTCACCACATCACATGGTTACCGTTTTTATTTGTCTAGTGAAAATACTTAAGATCCATTCTCCCCAGATGGTTGCAACGGCCGGAGCTGCGCTGACCCAAAGCCAGGAGCAAGGATCTTCTTCCAGGTCTCCCATGTGGGCGCAGGGGCCCAAGGACTTGGACTATCTTCTACTGCTTTCCCAGGCCATAGCAGAGTTTAAAAATAAATAAATAAATAAATAATAAAAAATCCACTCCCACAGAAAAGTCAAAGTAACCAATGCATTATTATTAGCTATAGTAATCAAGGTTCACATTAATTCTCCAGGATTTATTTCTTTTATGATGGAAGGTATGTATCCTTTGGCCTATACCTCTCCATTCGCATGTCTCCTCCAATGCCTGATAAATATCCTTCTAATCTGTTTCTATCAATTCAACTCTTGAGTCCACATATAAATGAGAACATGCACCATTTTTCTTCCCACTCCCAGCTTATTTCACTTAGTATAATGTCCTCCAGGTTCATCTATATTGTCAGAAATGACAGGAATTCCTTCTCTTAGGAATAAATAATATTCCATTGTATACATATATACCACACATCTTACCCATTCATCCATCAAGTGACACAGGTTAATTTTATAACTTGGCTGTTGTGAATAATGCTGCAATGAACAGGGAAGTGAAGGCAGCTCTTCAAGGTACTGATTTCATTTTCTTTGGATATAAATCAGAAGCAAAATTGTTGGGTAATGTTGTTTCTATTTTGAATTTTTTGAGAGAGGTCTGTTATTTCATCGTTCTTTGAGTGGCCTTGAAGCTAAGCCGCTACCAGCTTAGGCAGGAGTTGCACCTTGGTGGCAGGGGTAATGAATTATGTTTCTCTTGAAAATACTCAAGAATTTCAGCAGGTGAAACCTTGAAAGGACTAGAACTCGGAGAGGGGACAGGTGGGAGAGACAGGGTGATCAGACAGGTCTGGATATGTCTAGCAATGAAATTTCTTTGATGTATTTGATACAATGAGCAGAAAATTGGGAACCTAAATTAAGAAATCAATTTCTTCTAGTGGTGCTATTCATGGCTACAAGAGCTAAGGCTGAGTATGACTAAAAATCAAAATCATAAACTGAATCGATCTTAGAAAGAGGGATAGCATAATTGAAGGAAAAAAGGATGCTGCATTTCAGGAGGTATCTCATTTGGCTTTCATTTGAATTTTCCGTATGGCCAGTGACACTGAGTATCTTTTCATATGTATGTTTGCCATCTGTATATTCTCTTTGGTAAAATATCTGTTTGAATCTTTGGTCCATTTTCCAATTGATTGTTTGAATTTTACTATTGAGGGTCTTTTTAACAATATATTTATTTTATTTATTTGAAAGGCAGTTACACAGCGAGAGGGAAAGAGAGAGAAAGAGAGAGAAAGAGAGAGAGAGAGAGAGAGGGAAACAGAGGGAGAGAGAATACCTTTCACCTGCTTTTCCATCCCCCAATGGCTGCAATCTCCAGGGCTGGGTTAGGCTGAAGCCAAGATCCTGGATCTCCATCCTGTTCTCCCCCAAGATTGGCAGGGCCCCAAGTACTTGGACCCTCATCTGATGATTTCCTGGGCACCTTAGCAGAGAGCTGGAATGGAACTGGAGCAGCTGGAACTCTAATGGGTGTTCATACAGGGTGCCAGTATTGCACTTTGTGGCTTAATCTGCTGCACCACCCCACTGGTACCTACTATTGAAGTTAGAGAGTTCTTTATATATTCTAGATACAAGTTCTGTATCAGATTTGCAAATAGCACTTCCTTTCTGTACCTTGTCTTTTAATCTTTAAAGGGTCTTTTGCAAAGCAGTTGTTTTCATTTCAACGAGGTTGCAATCATGTCTGTGCACGTGCCCAGGTGCAGGTGCTTTTGCTGTCAGATCTAAAGCCCCTCTACCTAGTTCCAAGCCCTGAATATTTCTTCCTAGTTTTCTATTAAAATTTCACAATTTTACATCTAAGTCCATGATTTGAGTTAGTTTTTATGTTTATGTGTACAAGACTTTTCAAAGAGGAATATGTGGTTATCATTGTTTTAAGCTTTCACTTCATTCCATGGTCAAGTAACTACCTCAAAGCAGCATAACCCATAGACTGAGGACTTCTCATTTGAGAAGTTAAAAAATTCATACTTTGACCCTGAAAATTTCCCTTTTTACTCTTACTATCATTTTTGGACCTGAAAAATAAGCTTTTTAAAGTGTTTTATTTAAATATAAAAAACCAGACTTTTCTCAAGCCATCACCCTCTCAAATTTCCTATTGTATGTTACTGGACAGTTTCCCACTACAGATTGGAAAACTGTGACCTATCTTATGATCAAAGATAACTGTAATCTTCTCTAACATTCATACTCATTTAAACTTTAAAATTCTTTAGGAACCATCTTCAATCATCAATTTGAACTAGAAATGAGATTCTCTTCCTTGTTTACAAATTATTTCCTGATACCTGGTACATGATCCTGAAAGAAAAGACAAATCCTTTCCAAATTGTCCCCAAAATGAGAAATCCCTCTTTTTCTTATTATGTTTTGCTAAAATTACATACTTTCATCAACCTCTTTTGACAATCACAGTCTCCAAGCAAATACTTCAGGCCCCCAGGATGCAACCACACTTCTCTGTGCTGTCCCAGGCGCAGAGCCCTGCTTCCCCTCTCAGGGGTGGATTTAGAAAAACTATGGTTACAACTGAGACTAACATTTCCTTCAAGTCCTCTTAAGGACTAATAACCCAGGCACTTTAAAGATTTCTTGTTAGAAATGGAATAGTATTTGGATCCAGAGTCAGGAAATTAGAAAAATAATCTTATTTTCTGTGTGTCTTAGGCTAGGATTTCCAGTGGTAGGAACACCTACGCAAAAGCCAAATAAATCAGTTGGATCACAAAGTGCAAAAGAAAACATCTACAAAAAAGGCAGAGTGGGTCATGGCTATGATACAGTCAGTTTGGCCCCATGTAGTGAAGGGCAGATACCTAGTATTTGCTTTCATTTGTGCACCAGGAATTAAGATGGGAAGGGAAAGGCTGGGCACACAGAGAGAATGGCGATAACTGTGGTTTCTCTCAGCCTGGCCCCCTACAGTTCTTACTTTTACAAGGTTCATATCTCTAGCACAGTAAGTAAACATTTAAGGTGTACACTCTAAGGTACAAACTCTGGGTGATGATGCCAGCAAAGAGCTAAGACAGAAGGATGCCCTCACTGGTTGAAGTTAAAAATTATCAGCATAAAAGAGTACTTCATAGAAAATGTAATTAAAAATGCTTATATTTTGTTGGAAAAAATTGAAATTTGTGTATACAAGAGATCTTCAAAAAGTTTATGGAACATAGATTTCAAAGTTTTTTTGCACCAAAATAACATTGTAATTAATCCCGTTTTCCATGAACTGTTTGCAGTATACTTGTGTATGTAATCCAATGTCATTATCTTTTTTAACCAACATAAAAACCACAACCGAAGTTCCTCTTGGAACATGCTGACCCTGCAGAAGAAATAAAAAGGAGGGAAGTGAGAGGTGGGAGGGGGGGTGAGAGGGAGAGACAGAGAATGAGTGAGATGGGGTTGTATAGAGCTAATCTAAGACTGATGGATTTGATTCTCCCGCCCATTTTCCTACTCCACTAAACTCTATTAAAAAATAACAACCTGTCTCTACTCCCTACAGGGGAGCAGCACGTTGAAATTTCTTCCCTTGAATAAAATGTGCTGTATTCTGTTTAAAATTCAAGTCTAAATGTCTGGGTTGCACCTGCAAGTATATGTGCATAATTACTGAGCTGTAAGATCTGTCTGCATTAGAGGAGGAAATGTAACTTACTGATACCAATTTGTCTGGGTCATGCACTGTTCTTTGACATAATTGGAGATTATAACCATTCTATTTTGTCTTACTGCAATTTAATGGAAAAAATTATATATCATGTATAATTATATATGTACACGAATTAAGTCAAAGAATGTCAATGACTCAATCATTTATTATATTCAATCATGCAACTAAAGCATGTTTTGTAAGAAATACAATTTATTTTGGACTATGGTGAGTACTGAGAACAAATCATCATCCATCTTCTTTGCATAGTTTATGCTTTCTTGTCCCCAGCCAAAATCTACAGTGAAATATTTTTACAGATTTTTCTTTCAGACAGAAAGATAAAACAATTCACTCTGAATGATCATAACTTTTTTTCCCTGCATTTGCAGGTATTGGATTCTGGAGAATTTTATGTTGGCTAAAGTTTGTTGTTTGCTTAGTGGTATCACAGAAAAGTTTCCTGATTGATAAAATCTGTCCAGTTATCATGTCCAACAACAATTAATAGTAAATTGTAAGAAAAATACAGCTTCAACTACTGCACCCTGTAGTTAAAATGAGTAGTCAAGCTAGTTGGACCACGCATGCATTTTTCAAAGCCAAGGGCCAGGAGCTCCATCTTGTTCTGTTACACTGGTGGCAGGGACCCAAGAACTTGGGCCATTTCTGCTGCCTTCCCAGGTGCATTGGCAGGAAGCTGGATCAGAAACAGAGCATCCGGGACTCAAATCACACTCCAAGATGAGATGCCAGTGTTGGTAGTAACAGTGTAACTTGCTGCAGCATAATGCCAAACATCACCCATTCATTTTTTTAAAAGTATTTATTTGAGAGACATAGAAATAAAGACAGAGAGAGAGAGAGAGAGAGAGAGAGAGAGAGAGAAACTCCTATCAACTGGTCCATTCCCCAAATGCCCACAATGACCAGGGCTGGGCTGAACATGGGATCCTAGACCACAATCCAAGTTTCCCACATGTATGGCAAGAACCCACCATTTGAACCATTACCATTGCCTCCAGGAGTCTTTGTTAGCAGGAAGCTGGAGTCAGTAGCTTGAGCCAACTATTGAACCCAAGCACTCTGATATGGGATATAGTGTCTTAGCCAGTATCATTTTTAACAAAAAGATTTATTTATTTTATTTGAAAGGCAGAGTTACACAGGGAGACAGAGAGAGGAAGGGAGAGATAGAGACAGAGACAGAGAGAGACAGGGACAGAGAGACAGAGACAGAGAGAGAGCTCTTCCAATGGTTGCAATGGCCAGAGCCAGGCTGATCTGAAGCCAGGAGTCAGGGCCTTCTTCCAGGTCTTCCTCATGGGTGCAAGCGTCCAAGTACCATCTTCCGCTGCTTTCTCAAGCACATTAGAAAGGAGCTGGATTAGAAGTGTAGCAGCCAGGACTCAAACTAGTGCCCATTTGGGATGCCAGTGCCACAGGCAGCGATTTTACCCACCACCCTACAGCACCAACCCCTAATCAGTATCTTAACAGCTAGGTTAAACACCTAACCCTAGACCATGGCTTCTTATTTTAAAAATGAGGCAATTCAAAAATTCCAAGTGCCTCTCCATGTGAAACTCAAAGGTTTTATTATTGTGAGCTGCTTAATAGCTTTACATTTTTGCACATGGAAGTTGATGATTGGCTGCTTGTCATCAATGTCCTAATTGATGAGTATGCTCAGTTCACTGCAGGTTTGAATCAGCATTCATTTGGGATGCCAGCATCACACGTGGTAGGTTAATCTGCTGCACTGTAATGCCAGGTTCAAGGTAGGTATCTTCTGAAAGCCTGTAAAGTATAGAAGACAGACACAGGCTGGACAAGTCTCATGGAATTCCACAGCATTAGATGTCGCTCCCCCTCTTCGCGGAGGAACGACACTAAACCCTGCCTAGGCTTCATATCCGAGTCACGGCACCATTATGTCGCTCCCCCTCTTCGTGGAGGAACGATACAGGACCCTGCGCTGTTCTTTTGTCTGCTCGGCCCTCCCCGGGTTTGCTGCTGGTTCTTCCCGGGTTGGCTACCGTCCCTTCCACCTCCGTGGAAGGGCGGTTCCCCCTGCCGCTTTCCCCACTTCCGCGGGGGAGCGGCACACCGCCGGCCGGCTCTCTCGGGGGCTGCACAGGTGTTCCTTCAGATAGATGTTCCTGGTGCATGTTGTCTCTCTCCTCCTTTATAGTCTTCTTCCACCAATCCCAACTCTGCTACCCACACGCCGAGTACGCTGCTCTCCTCCAATCAGGAGCAGGTCCTGCTGTTTATTGGTTGAACTGGAGGCAGCTATGTAGAAGCTGTTACTCCCTTCTCAGCGCCATATTGTGGGAGAGCAGATGCATAGAATAAGTCTTAATTCCAGTAACAGTCTAGTCAGAGTTGCTCCCCACATTAGAAATCTTCAATCTGGGTGGCATTGTGGTATAGCAGGTAAAGTCACCGCCTGTGGTGCCAGCATCTCACATAGGGGCAGGTTCGAGTACTGGCTGCTCTACTTCTGATCCAGCTCCCTGCTAATGAACCTGGAAAAGAAGCGGGAGATGGCCCAGGTGTTTGGGCCCCTACATCCACATGGGAAACCTGGAGGAAGCCTCTGGTTCCTGACTTCAGTCTGGCCCAGGCCTGGCTCTTGAGGTAATTTGTTGAGTGAACCATGGATGGAAGATATCTCTCTCTGTGTGTCTGTGTCTCTCTCTATCTAAACTCTGTCTTTCAGATAAATCAATCAAGGAAGGAAGGAAAGAAGGAGGAAAGAAAGAAAGAAACCTTGTATCACAGAAGAAAATGTACTATGGGAAAGTGGATGAGAGAATCATAGCAAAAACAAAACCCAAATAAAATTCAATGGTCTTTAAAGATGAGTTCACACAAATGTAGATCAAGAGAAACAAAAGTGATGCTGAGAGATCCATAGGTGAGCAACAGGAGGAAGTCATTATCACCTGACCCACTCAGGGTACGGGCAAGAGAACAGAAGGCCGTGTTCAGCTGGGGATATGAAGAGGGTGCAATTGAGGTCACAGTGGCTGAGAAAGGTTAGGGAAGTCAAAAAGGATGCTGAGGCACCCAGGCGCTGGCTGTCAACCGTGGGAGTCCTTGTGACCCTCAGTCCGGAGCAGCAAGGGGTAAGGACAAGGTTATGGGAGCTGGAGGCATGGAAGAGGAGCTTCTCCCCAAGATCTGGCATTGCAGAGGATGCAGCTGATGTCTGAACACCACATCTGAGCAGGAAGGAGGCAGACACGTTACCCTGCCTCCCTCTATCTTCATACACAATGGTCTCTTGCCAGTTTCTGTGCGGACACTGAATCCAGTAAGATGCCTAGGGGCAAAGGGAGCCAGCATACTGCAGTTTATAGGGGCTAAATTACTACCTATGGGATAGGACAGACAGGGAGGATGCATGGGTTTGTGTAAAAGGAAAACCAAAAATTACAAGAAAAGAAGGAAGGGCAGGAAGTAAACTCTGAGTGTTCTTATTCCTGTGTCATTGATCTTCCCAACTCACAGCTCAGATGAAATCCTAAGGCCGATCCAAGAGACGTTTCTCCTTGGGCCCCTGCACCCTCATGGGAGGCCTGGATGAATTCAGCACCTGGCTCCTGGGTTTGGCCTGTGGATGGAAGCTTGCTCTCTGTCTCCCCCTCTTTCTCTGTAACTCTATCTTTCAAATAAATAAAATAAATCTGGAGTCTAAAGTTTGATCAAAGCTCAGGTGAAGGATTCTCATTCTTTTTTTTTAGTTTAAATTGGAGTTCTGGAGTTCAGAATTGTAGGGTTAGATAATCCATCCATTGGCCCCACATCAAAAAGAGACAGTGTATAGCTATCCTGCTCTTTATACACACAAACCTTCGTTTTGCTTGTGGGTGGTATCCAGGGCCTTTCCATTCATCTATTTCCTGTTTTACAGAAAAGTATAAAGAATATTGAAATAGTTGAGTTTAAACTAATATTTTTAAAGACTCAGATGAGGTCAGAATCTGGGCCTCTTTCCCCTACTCCAACTGTCAGAGAATCCCAAGAGACAGAACACGAAGAGGGAGGACTCCCTCGGCAGAGCTGTCGTGGCAGGCTGTCTGTCACCTGCTCTGTGGTGAGTGCAGGGAAAGGAGATGCGATGTCTCCGGGGGCCTTGTCTTTAAGAGCGTTTCCACAGCGCTGCTTCCTGAGCAGCCTCGTGGAGTGCAGGGGCAGTGCCAGGCTGGGCTGAGCTTTCGGTGTTAGGGACCGAGGAGAGGCTGTGGAGACCCATGTGAGATAATAAAGACCAGATTCTGCGTCCCTGCTTTCCTTCATAAATGTCTGCAGGAAGCAGAAAGCATCCCTGAGGGTTAAAATAGGCAAATAGGGGCAGGCATTGCAGCACAGTGGGTTAAGCCACAAGGTACGCTGCCAGCACCCATATCAGAGCACTGGTTTGAGTCCTGGATGTTCTGCTTCCATTCAGTTCCCTGCTGAGGAGCCTGGGAAGGCAGGGGAACATGGCCCAAGTACTTGGACCCCTGCCATCCACATGGAGACCCAATTGCAGTTCCTGGCCCCTGGCTTCATCCAGGCCCAGACCTGGCTGTTGCAGCTGTCTGGGGAGTAGACCAGCAGATGAAAGATCTTTCTCCTTCTATCTCTCTCTGCATTTCAAATACATAAATAAATATTTTAAAAATTATATTAAGTCATAAAACAACTTGGTAGAGGTTGATCTGATGTCAGGGTTTTCCTGGATATATTCCCAGTGAGAGGTAGTGTAGAGTGGAGGAGAGAAGTCTTTGATTGAGCTTTGATGCTCTCGAGATCAAAACTGAGTTTCCCTTTCAACACCCACCACTCTACATAGAGAGCAAGCCTTGACTTTCTAATTTACTGGAGATCTGGCTTGCAGCTGGTTCGTGCTCTTGAAGAAAGTCTGAGTAAATACACCCTACAGGGAGAGCAGCACTCTCCCCTCCCCTGGCTGCTCAGCTGCAGCCCCCTGGGCTCCTTGGGTTTGTGCTCAGCTCCCCCTGTGGTTCCTCTCACTGTGTCTGTCATAGCGCAATAGTACACAGCCGAGTCTGATATCTGGAGTGAGGATTTGTGCAGGTGGAAGGAGCTGTTGCTCTTAACAAGAGTGGCCCAGAAACCTTGACTCTCTGTCCTCTGGTTTTCTGTTGTGCTCCTCAGAAGTAGCTGAAGAGCTTTGTTGGGGTATTGGATGTACCAGAATAGGAAAGGACTCGAATAAGTCGTCTGGTAAGTGCAGCTCAGGGCCAAGGATGCCCCCTCTGAGAGAGAAACCAGGCCTTCCATCTGGGTCACTGAGTCTCCGCTGCTGCTCCCTAAAACAAAAACAACAACAAAAACCGTTATTGTATGGAGCATAAGGCTAAATGTTATTGTGATTATAGGAAAATGGACTATAATGCTTAGGGTAAAATGTTACTTACTGAATATAAAGATCAGAAGAACGGAGCAGGTAACAGAAAGCATGTTAATAGAAGGAAACACTCCTTGCACCTTGCAACACATCAACTCCAATAGAGCTAGTCTATAGTGAGATCTGATAGTAACTCCTGCTTATAAAAGCCCCTTTCTGCTAGGCTATCTAGCCACTTCAAAGAAAATAGGCGTGTCAAACCACCCCTGAGCACAAATGTGAACCACAGCTGACAATAGCAGCAGCTCCCTCTGGTGGTGGCTCTCCAAATTGCACCACCCTGTATCTAGGTTCTTCCTGAAGACAGAATTGTCAGATAATATATACATACTGTAAAGAAAGATAATATATACATATTGTAAAGGAACATAAAGAAGAGAAAATGGAAGGCAGATGAAGATCCAAATGGGTCTTCTAAAGATGTAAATAATGAAATAACTGAAATGAAAAATAAATTGGATAAAAATTACCAAGAGATTAGAAGAGAAACCACAGGGTGAAAGATTAATGAAGGCAAGAAAACAAGCAACAGAAATTATCCAAAGTGAAGAGAAGAAAGAAAACATTGTGGGGGGGGACACACCCATAAACTACAAAACTAACTGGCAACTTGATTATATGCAACTGAAGACTCAATAGAATGGGGGGGGGGGAGAAAATATGTTTCTGTTTAAAAAAACTGAAAAGCTTCCAGGCTTAATTATAAAGCCTCAGATACAAGGGAGACAAAACGTGAATACAATAACTCCAAGGCTAATCGTAGTCAAGTTTCTGAAAACCAACCCTAAAGAGAAAGTCTTTTATACAGGGAGCTGGGGTGAGGGGGAGAAGGGTGGGAAAGGGTACATCCCTCCGAGAGGATCAAAGTTAGGACCACAGCCAACTGCTCACCAGAGAGGCCGTTCATCAGGACACAGTTCAAAAGGGCTAAGAGGAAAAAGTCATAGAAAGACGTTTGTTTAAAGGAAAAGTAATCAGACTGCACGGTAGGGCTCTTACGTAGAATAAGTGTGTGACATCAGTCATGCAAAGATGGGGGATTGTTGTGTCTTGCACTATGTGTGAATTGGTAAAATATTATTTGAAGTCAGATTGTGGTGAATTACATGTATATTCTATGAAACACTAGTCCTCAAACTTGTTGACCTCAGAATCCCTTTATATTCTTACAAAGAAATTCCAAGAAGAGTAAAACAGCTTTTGTTTATGTGGAAGACAGAGACAGAGAGAAGGATAAATAAACAGAGACAGAGTAGACGTACGAGTACACGTGTATATATACTTATACATTCACATGCACACACACAACATGTACATGTGCACATACAGGCACACTTGCACATACATACATAACATGCACATAGACACATGCAGATGCACACACACACACACACACACACAGAGGTTCTGTTAGGCATCAGAGTGAGGTCATTATCACACATCATGTAGACTCTAGAAAACATAAGTGTGAGAACATGAAAGTACAATAGGCAGGTAACGCCTTACTATCATTACAAGGATGGTTTCAGCATCCAGGCTCCCTGCACAAGTCCCCACAGGGATTCCTGGGCCACACTTGGATGAGAGTAGCCTTACACTTTTAGCCTTATGAGAGCAAGTGTGAGAGCGAAAGCAAGAGAGAGAGAGAGAGAGAGAGAGTCTTACTTTGGTCATTTGGTCCTTGAAATGTCATCTTTGTACTTATTCTCATGTCATGGTTTAATTCAGGTAAATATTTTCTTTTAGAATGCCAGGTTTTAGATGCTATTAGCCAAGTTGTCTTCATTACAGAGAATATATCAATATTTAGTTGTCTCTTGCTTGTTTTATTAGGGATTCCAGCAATCTGAGTTGGAGGCACTGTTTGCATGCTGTCTGTTGGCTTCTTCATCTAGTTCCTTTGTAATTACTTGTGGTAGTGAAGCAAGTCCAGGAGGAAATGTAAAAGGAATGTTTGGCCGGCGCACACCTGATTCTAGTCCCGGTCGGGGCACCGGATTCTTTCCGGGTTGCCCCTCTTCCAGGCCAGCTCTCTGCTGTGGCCCGGGAAGGCAGTGGAGGATGGCCCAAGTGCTTGGGCCCTGCACCCCATGGGAGACCAGGAGAAGCACCTGGCTCCTGCCTTCGGATCAGCGTGATGTGCCGGCCGCAGCGCGCCAGCCGTGGCGGCCATTGGAGGGTGAACCAATGGCAAAAAGGAAGACCTTTCTCTGTCTCTCTCTCACTATCCACTCTGCCTGTCAAAAAAAAAAAAAAAAAAAAAAAAAAAAAAAAAGGAATGTTCTCCTAGGTCCTTCTTTCTCTAAAATTGGATTTTCTTTATGTGAGGTATGATTGTATTACAGTAAGAAGGCCCTGCTCACATAAACCATTTTAGAGTATTGAGACTGTTATTGCAGGCAGCTACACTGAAGGAGCAGTGCTGTTGCTGTAATAAAAATGGCTTTGAGTAAAATCAGTTGGGCATGAGAATAAACTTCAAATGATAAGTATTTACCCTAAGTAGATTTTCTCATGAGTTAAGATTATCTTGCACTGTTTCACTCTTACTAAAATTATGTATCAAGTGCAGGTCCCATGATAACAAGATTCAACTGGCTGCTTTGAAATCTCTGTGAGTGCTGAGAATTCCTAAATTCCAAGGATTCATTCCAGAGACTTCCTGAAGCACCTACATGTGAAGCTCTGTAAAAAACACAACAATCAAAACAAGACTTGATTCCTACCTTAGCTTGCTTTCAGTAGAGTGAGGAGCAGATAAGTAGAACAAATCCTGTTCTCTGTCTGTGTTCCCAACAGCTTGGGATTTGGCATTTGGAATGCAGAATCAGACTGGAAATAGGGGACAGGTGAATTTATCACAAGGCAAAGGTAACCTGGATAAATATCTCACTTTCAGTGTTCAGATTGCTTCTTTCATCACATATCCCTTTTCCTTTCTTAGTCCTGGTGTCCAGATGTTTACTCGCCAATGCCCAGTGTGTGGGAGTGCAGGCTGCTAGGGCAGGAGGCAGCATTTTCACTCAGGTGTGGGTGTCCAGACATGGCCCAGGGCACTCTCTGTTCTCATCATTCCATCCTGTCACTCCTCTGATGAAGTTTCGGAGTGATCTTGTGTTATCTAGCCTTGGAGACAGAAACCAAATTTCATGCTAACACATTTTAGATTTTATTAAACTTCCAATATCAAAAGTTCCCCATTTTTTTGAGAACTGAATTACTTGGGGACTGGTTTTTTGAATTAGATATTTTGAAGCTTGGTTGAGATTAGGTTGGGCTCCTTGAGGTCCATCGCCACTACTTCTGCTAGCTTCCTTTGCTTCTTTCTTCAGTTTAGAGCCTAGGATGCAGGTGTAGAATGAAGGCTGCCTGGCCTTCACAAAGCTAACCATTTGGAACACACAGTGATATTTTTCTCCCAACATTTCAGCTTTTGCCACAGAAGTCCCATGGAGCCGAGGCAGCCCTTGAGTTGGGTGGGAACAATGTTGGGATACGATAACTTAATTCTACAGAACACCTGAAATGCCTTATTCAATGTTGTGAGAGACACAAAATATAATCACATTTCAAAAAATGCATAATCTCTCTGGGTTGGTAAGATATAAACTCCTAGATAGATAATTTGGTATGGTTGCTTGGCTGAGAAGTGACTCTTCTCTTGCTGAGTATGCTAGCGCTTCACTGTTCTAAGCAATAATTTCCTTATTTATAAAATTAAATAGGTTGTCTGTACCTTTCCTCGTTCACAATGTTATTATGATGCATGAATGAGATAATGTTTATGAAAGTGCTTTATAACATTAGGTGGTGCCAGTGAAATATTTTTTGAAAAGAACCATAGACAGTGACTAAGTGGCAGAGCTTTCCAAGAGAAGGGAGAGCTCACTGTGGAATGAGTGATCAGGAAATTCTTCACAGGACAAGCATGAGATCGCATCTAGGATGGAAAGAAGAGTGATGGCAAGTGTTCATACAGGGTGATTATTGAAGCAAAGGACAGCAGGCAGAGCTGTTTGTGAAGAACCGAGAGTGCCCCAACCTCGTTCTAGAGTTAGACTTGATCTGTGATGATGACAAACTTGTAGAGGCCATTGAGAGCCATACCAGGAGATTTCATCTGACCCCTGCAGGCACGGCGTGGCCACTGAAGTTTGTCGTACTGGGTTCCAGAGTGATCGATGCTGTTTTCTAAAAGGATAAGTAATTTGTGGGCTGAGGGGAAAACAGTAGGGAGGAGAGCTTGGAAGTAGAGCAGCCAGTTAAAAGGCTGCAACAGAAAACCAGGTGTGACATGTTGAGAGTGTGAACTCAGGCAGTAATCACCATGCTGCAGAGGGAAGTCTAAGTCCACCTGATAACATATTGGATCCTTGAATTCTTGGAACGGGGAGCAGAGTATCTTCAGAAAAAAAACATATGAGTTCTTTATTGAGTAAACATTTGCTAAGCATCTGTTATAAAAGGGTGCAGTGTAATATGTCAGGATATGAAGATGTATTGAATAGGAATTGTGGTCTCAGAACTTAATTATATAGATAATGCATTATTTATGACCTTTGTGGAGGTATAATATGCATTCAAAAAAGTGCCCAAAGCCTAAGTGTAGAGCTTGCTGAATTTTCACAAAGTGGATGCGCCCACGTAACTAGCACCCGGATTGAGAAGCAAATCATTACCAACACCCCAGGAGCCTCCCTTCTACTGTCTCCCAGTCAGTATCTGTCCCTAAATCATCCATGTCCCCAATCTGCTAACATAACTAATAAATGAGTTTTGTCTGGTCCAAACATCTTTTGTGTTTGTCATCTTTCACTGAGTAAAATTCATGGGACTGGTTCACATTGCATATATACAAGTGTATTTATTCTCATTGCTGTGTTGCATTCCATTATCCTGATGTATCCCTGGAATGGTTTATGGACCCCTGGGTTATTTTCCAGTTTCAGGCATTGTGTTTTTATTCTTGCACAAGTTTTATGAATAAACATATGCCACAATTTTGGCTGGAGAATAGGGAATGCAGATGTTCAGCTTCTGTGATACTGCTACTTCCAAAGTTATACCATTCACATTCCCTCTAGCAGTGGGAATTCCTGTTGCTCAATGTCCTTGTCAATACTTGGTCTTATCTGTGTTTTTCACTGTAGACATTCTGTCCAGGGTGTAGTTATCTATATGAATTTGCAGAGCCACGATACAAAGACTAAAGTGATAATTAACAATAAAGGTTAAAGAGTGATTGGAAGTTTAGAGAAAGAACGTGATGTCTGTTGTATGCTTGGTCAGGAGACCTAAGTCTTGTACGATAGAAGTGTTGACTATACATTTTCCAGATAATTCTGAATTTTAATGGTTGTGCTTTTAAGTTATAACATGACAATGACTTAGTGCGGAGGTCACATTTCTCAGACTACCAAGCAGCAAAACATATCTATTCTCACCCACTGAGTTCCTCTTTTCCTCTCACCCACTAATAAATGAGACAAAACTCATTTATTAGTTATGTTAGCAGATTGGGGACATGGCTGATTTAGGGACAGATACTGACTGGGAGACAGTAGAAGTGTGATCATGGGAGGTTCAGAGAGTAGTGGAGCCTGCAGAGTTGAAGGGAGGTCACTCTGCTCAAGGGAACAATTAAAGCAAAGCTCACAGATCGATGACCAGGCAAATTGGTCTTCTTATTCCCAATACAGAGCAGAAAAGTGAGGTATACCTGTGCCTTGGGCATTGAAAATACTTCCTCCGTGCTTCTTGCAGCAGGTTATAAATCTCATCCCATTCCCGAGACAGCTTGTGTTTAACCTGGATACAGGATGAGAATTGCCTCTTTGCAAATAATTGCCTCATCTCAGGGAAGAAATTAATACAGCAATTGGTCCTATTTCAAGTATATTGAAAAGGTGTTTATTTACTCTTAACATAAGAGGGGGAAATATCTCCATAACTTATTGAGATTATTGTCTAACAGCTCATCTACTAGTTCTATATTCATTCACAGAAAAAGTTGTCATTTCTTTGTTAGATATTATCTTGACACTTGGAACATTTTGGGTTATTTGTTTTAATAGTGTGAAAGGCTGAACAAAAATCAGTCTGAACACTGATTTTGTCACTGATCATGTCTAGGAGCATTTCTACTCGGGCCTGTCAGCAAATATGAGATAATGTGACTGAAATCACCTATTTGGGGAGAAAGAGGTTAAAGTAGTTCCCTGCCCTCTGATAATAGCACTTTTATGTTAAACCTCACCCATCTGCTTCTCTGTCCTGGCCTGGAGCTTGTCAAGAGGGTGGGCACTGGCAAACGGGAATATTTACTAGAAGATATTATCCTCTGTCATGGTGATTTTTCAAGTAGTGCCAAGATGTCCCTCTCTTATCAGTGAGCTTGAACTCCTTGGGAAAACATGTCAAAAAGCAGCAAGGGGGCTGGCATTGTGACACAGGGGATAAAGCTCTGCAGCTCTGCCTGCAAAGCTGTCCTCCCATATGGGCACTAGTTCATGCCCCAGATTCTCCATTTCTGATCTAGCTCCCTGCTAATGACCTGGGAGAAGCAGCAGAAGCTGACCTGAGTGTTTGGGTCTCTGATATCAGTGTGGGAGACCTGGAAGAAGCTCTTGATCTTAGCTTTGGTCTGGTCCAGCCCTGGCCATTGTGATCATCTGGGGAGTGAACCAGTGGTTAGAAGATTCTCTCTCTCTCTTCCTCCCCCTCCTTCCCTCTCTCTTTCTCCCTTCCTCCCTATCTCCCTCCATCCATGTAAATCTGATTGTAACACTAATAATTAAAAAAAAAAATATTTGTGAGAGCAGGTCAAGTCCAGAATAGAAGCTGTGTTTTTTGAATAAATCAGAACCCCGGACAGTTCATCAAAGGAGGAGTGACTTTGTTTGTTTTGGTTGTTACTTTGCTTTACTTGAATTTAGTGTCCACCTCTAACCCAGGGATACCGGTACAACTCTGCAGTGGATACATTAAGTACAGTGTATGATGTGGATGTTAGAGTAACTAATTTCAAGAATACCTGGCATTTCTTTTTCTTCTTCCTTCTTTCCTTTTCCTCTACCTCTCTCCTTTTTTTTTTTCTCTCTCTCTCCTTTTCCCTCTCCCCTGCTAAGCCTTATATGTTAAAAGTCCATAACTTTCAGAACCTTTCTTCTCTCCACCTGCTCCCTTTGGCTTCGTGTTACCGTGTTACATCATCATGCAGTGTGTGGAGCACCATGGAAATTTCTATAACTACTAATTGTCATTTCCCAAACAAAGAGGAAGAGTTTGTTTCTATGTATAAGGAACTCAGAAAGGCAGTGGACTAAGTGTTTTTCAACAGAAAAACTTGGGGAGAGACTATTCAACAGCAATTGCCTAATTAAACCTCTATATTTTACAGAAGATGAAACAAAATTCAGAGATGTCACATAGTTTGTGTGACAAATTCCAGAACTACATTTTAATGTTCTTTTTGCTTCTTAGTCCATACTGGATCCTACAGGCCACTGGACCATGGCCACCATAAAGTCAGGAATCATGTCTGTCTTGTATGATGTTGCCCAGTGCCAATCATGTATACTGAATATCTTTTGCATCAATTAATAAACTACTTAAGTTTCTGGAGCTGAGATGCACACTATGATGCATGAATCACAGACAAAAACAGGTATGGCTTAATGAGATGATCATTCAGATTTGTTTGTCTTGTGGATTAACATTTGTAAGCAATAATACAACATTTTATGTTGATATAATTCATGTTGTAAAATGAATGACAAGTTTGCACAAATTTTAAAAATAAAATGAACATACACCAAAGTTAATTCATGTTAAGACAGAACTTTTGATCTCTCTTATAGGCAGTCCAGTGTTCCTGGATCTTCCTGTTTTTATAGGTAAGTTAGGGAAATAGTTTTCAATTAGAGGGCTGATTTTTAAATGTTGATAACTAACTAGGGGTTTTTAAACACTTGTATGGAACAGAAGAAATAAAAATACTTGGGTACCTATTCTAATATCTGAAGAAAAATACATTTTTAGAGGTAGACATTGGACAAGACCATCTGGGTATTGGTCTCCATGACAGCTGTCATTCTGGCCCTGACCGCTTCTCAGCTTCAAATTGGAGAGGATGTGGAGGGGAAATGGTAAGGCAAGTGACTCAACAGGTTAGGACACATTCTTACCTTAAGCAGCCTAATCTGTAGGCAGCCTCTGAGTGAGAGCCATTTAGAGTTGTTTTTTTTTTTTTTTTAAATCATTATCATATTACAAAGAGATGGTCCAGAGATAGGTGATTAGAGGAACATTTCAAATTTGTTCTATTGTATAAGAGTTACTGGTGTGATTATGGAAAGCAGTAAAAATTAAATAATTTATTCTATTGCTAAAAATCCATGAAAGGAATTTAAATTAAAAATGGACAAAGGCATTCTACATTATAATCAGTGTATAAACATATCGATGACTCTAAAAATTTAACAACTCATCAAGGGAATCACCCATATTGCCTGAGGATAATCTGATACTTTCCCCACCTCAATAGAACCAACACAGGTTTGAATGGTTTTCTTATTGCACCCTCTTGTTTTATATTTATATTTTATTTACATTTTATCACAATCTATTCTAAAGAACAGAAGATGCATATACTTCCAAAAAGGATTGTCCTGACATTCTACATGAATTAAATTAAGGTTTCACTGCTACACCACCACCTGTGCTGTCGGCTCCTGCTTCTTCCTGTCTGATAAACCTCTCCTCAGAGGCCCTGCCTCCCGCTGAGGTTTTGGTAGAGCCTCTGCAGGCACCCATCGCACTGTGGGTTTTCTCTCAGCGCACAGAAGTACACTGCTGAGTCCACAAGCTGTGAGGCTGCGATGGTGAGGCTGATGGCTCTGACTGCTTTCTGAAAGTTCAGAGAATACCGACCCTCCGTTGCGTTTTTCTCATTATAAGAGTCCTGACGAATGAGGAAAATCATTTCTCCGCTTGGTAGTTGTTTGTACCAGAACAAGTAGTAAGTAGGGTCACTGGTTTCATACACACAGTGCAGAGTCACCGGCTCCTTCTCCACCACAGAAGTTGCAGTCTGAGCTTGGGTTACCTTCTGGGCCACACTGGCTCCTGCAGGAGAGAAGAGTCTAGTTCCTTATTTGTGAAAAGAAGTGGATAGGGACTCAGTGCTCCAAGTCCATTGCCCACTGCTCCTCCCTCTAATCCTTTGCAGACAATGATCTACCTCTCCCCACAGCCATCAGAGCTGAGCAGAGCCCGAGCCCCGTGCTTGTCCCAGCTTACCGAGACAGATGGAGGCCATGACTGCCCTGAAAAGGCTGCTGATCCGCATCTTGGTAGCTTTTCCCATGAATGAAATGGTCTATGTCCTATGCAAATCCAGACCTGAATTCTGCACCCTATGCTCGAGAGGTACAAGCGATGTTACTGAGCTGTGTGATGCTCTGCCCCACACAGGAAGCAGTCAGTGGCTACAGGACGAGTTTGCCTGCGTCATGCAGCAGGCTTCCTGGACAGGGAGATACTACTCTGTCCTGAGCACCTGTTGTGTCTCTGGTAAAACCAAGTCATGACTAACGAATTCATTTTTGATGGAAAATGTAGGGCTTATGTCTCAGTATGAACTATAGTAAAGATGAAGAATCATATAATTATGCATCTTTTGTTTTTTTCTCCAGACAGAATCGCGATCAAAAGGCACCACAGAATTAAGACTCTCTAGCAGGATCGTAAATATTTTAATCTAAATTTTTATTGCTACCTTGCCAGTTATGGAACCCAGCAAAACTTACATGAGGAATATTTGATTATTAACGAATGATTTCACATCACACCTCCTAAGTCACAAAATCTTTCAAGTGTGTTCTGCATTAAGAAGCAGCAGGAAAGAAAATACATGCATGCATATGTGCGCCCACATTGTGTTTTATGTGAATATATGTGTCTGTGTGTGTGTAAGCAAAAATAAGTTCAGAAAATTTTGTATGTTAGTATGTTTGTATGTTAGTACAGGAATTTCTGGTATAACTCAATATGTGTGTTCCTGAAAGTCATCCTGCACTTCCAAGCCACACACACATTACAGTGGAAACTATGATCGGAAAAACCCAAAAGTATACAATTTATAACCAGAGAAGTATCAAAATAATAGTAAACCTATTAAAAATACCAGTAGAATCCAGTTTCTATTAGTGATCATTCCTTGATTCAGTCAGTAAGCAATTTGTAGTTTTAAAATATTAGGATTTGTGGGGCTAGTGTTGTGGCATAACAGGTAAAGCCATTGTCTGTGATGCCAGCATCCTATATGGGCACCAGTTTGTGTCCTGGCTGCCCCGCTTCTGATCCGTATCCCTGCTACTGGCCTGGGAAAGTAGCAATGATAGCCCAAGTACCTGAGCCCCCTGAGCCCCTGACACCCATGTGGGAGACCTGCAGAAGCACCTCGTTCCTGCCTGTGACCTGGCCCAGCAAAGGTCATTGTGCTATATGTGGAGTGAACCACTGCATGAAAGATCTCTCTCTCTTTCTCTCTCTCTCTCTGTAACTCTGACTTTTTCTTTTTCTTTTTTTTTTTTTTTTTTTTTTTTTTTTTTTTGACAGGCTGAGTTAGACAGTGAGAGAGAGACAGAGAGAAAGATCTTGGTTGGTTCACCCCCCCTTAACTCTGACTTACAAAATAAATAAATAAGTCTTTAAAAAGTATTAGGACTTGTGTGTTTCACACTTCTAAATATAAGCCTATGAGATGTCATGTATTTAGAATAAGATCCAGGTTCATCAAAATGTTGTTTTTGTTCTTTGTAAATCAATTTATTTAATACTAGAAATAGGGATAGTCTTTTCTTTTCATAGACTTTATTTTTAGAGTACTTTTGGGTTCACAATAAAAGTTAGCAAATGAATGGAACACATTTCCCATATACTTCCTGCACTCACACAGGCACCACACTCACGTGTTTTTGCTGATGAACCTACATGGACACATCACTGTTATCCAGGGCCCACAGCTGACACGAGGCTTCACTCTGGGTGCTTTACATCCTCTGGGTTTACACAAATGAAGGCTTACAGGCACCCATCATTGTGGTGTCATACAGAAGGGTATTACTGCCTTAATGCTTTGGAATTAGACAGTAGTGATAATTGGACAACCTGTGAATACACTAAGACAATATAGTCTGTGGTGAGCTACATTTCAATAAAGTTTGTTGTTTAAAAACAACAAAGGTAAAATATTCATATCACTGGCAACCAGAGTGACTCAAGTGCTGCAGTGGAAAGAAGCCTGGGAAACAGGGGACCTGCCAATATCAGAGGAAACTAAGACAATGGCAACATCTCAGTCCCACAGGAGAAAATGATCTCTGGGGATCCCAGAGTTGGGCAGATTTACCATGAAGTAAACGAGGCTTTTCTTGCAGGACCCCTTGTTAGTCCATGACCCCGTAACTCATGTTGTAATTTCATGTGTTTTTTCTTAAAGACAGCCCAGAAATCAAAGCAGTATCAGGTCCTGCACCTGCACCTGCCAAGAAAGCAAGATAGATAAAGGACGGACAAGGCTCTCAGATCTCTAGGACAGGAGGAAGAATTTCCCTTGTGAGTTCATCCTCTGCAGAGTTCAACAGGAAGTCACACCTCTGTTTTGTGGGATTATTTTTATCCATTTGGGATCTCAGTAAACAAGAGTCCATGTGCATCCTCCTTTTATAAACTGTAACCTGAGTTCTTTGGCTGCTGAGTTCAACACACTGCAGAAGAATCATGGACATAAATGGAAATAATAATGTTAGATTCCATAGTTATAGTCAGGTCTGGGTCCAGACACCCCCCCAGCCAGATTCTCAGATCCAGAATCTGGTCACTATTTAGGGCTGCTGGGATGAGGAGAAGATCCGTGGAGAGGTGTGTCAGCACAGCGTAAGCAAGTTGCACCAGGAACACAGCCCTGGCTGATTGGATGTTCTGAAACTGTGGTGCCCTTGACATAGAAAGTTTCTCTTCAGGATGCTCCTCTTACAGAACTTACGTAGGCAGCAGCATTTCTAGAGCAACCACAGGGATTCAGAACTCAAGGGAAGAGGGGACAAACACCCCAGTCGTTGGAGATGGAGTTTCTGCAGTTAAAGTCAAGAAGACATATGATCCTGATTCACATGGTGAAAAGATTCAAGGTCACACATCACCCATGAATTATTTTTCCCCTGGGGTATTTTATAGACACTTTGTGAAATATTTCAGCTCAGATCAACTCAGCTGTCATGTAGCAGAGCTAACATTACTTCTCAAGAATGTTTGCCCATCTCAGGAGAGAAGAGACAGAGGGACCAAAAACAGAAGCATTGCTGGAATGCAGAGCTTCAGTTTCACTTTACTCTGTCCCACCTCCACTGGAAAGTAACCGAAGAATTCTATGGCTTCTTGGCTTTGATGCATCCAAGCTGGAAGTACTTCCGCTTGGAGGAGGCCTCAGCGTAGGATGCTGGAGAGAGAAGACAGCCGCTCCAAGGACTGCCCACAGCCAGGCCCCACCTGCATCCTCTGGGTTTGTGCTTGGCTCCCTCTGCAACCCCTCTCACTGTGCCTGCAGCGCGCAAAAGTACACAGCCGAGTCTGATACTTGCACTGAGGGCTTCCTCAGGTGGAAGGAGCTATTGCTCTTAACATGACTGCCCCGGAAACCTCTGCTGTCCGTCTCCTGGACTTCAGATGAGCTCTTCAGGAGGAGAGTCAGCTCTTTGTTTTGGTATTGAACATACCAGAAAAGGAAAGGTGGATAGCTTGTCTGGTAAGTGCAGTTCAAGGTCAGAGCTGCCCCTTCCAGGAGGGTGACCGTGCCTTCTGTCTGGGTCACAGAGTCTCCATTGGCTCCTCCTAATAAAAAAGGAAAGGCTTTGTTATATTGGTAAAGTACAAGGGATAGTCTCCCATTCAGAAGGGGTAAAGGGTCATCCTGAAACCAAGGAGTAGACATCTTAGACTTGAGAAAATGCTACTCACTGAATATCAACAGAATCACAAGTCCTGAGCAGGAAGCAGGCAGCATGGCTGATGGAGAGGCCACAGAAGATTTTATTCAGGGACACACGAAACCTGAGAGGGTTCCTCTTCCAGTTGCTTGGTCTTTGGGGGCAACTTCTACAGAATCTTGGCTCAGGTGTTAAGGAAGGCTTCCTACAAAATCATGCAACAGGCTGTAAGAAAAAGAGGTGTGGTTACAAAGCAAAGATGAATTTGTGGCAAATCACCACCTGAAGGAGTAGCACCCTCTGGTGGTTGCCTCTGTCCCTGCAGCCTGCTATGCCTCTGAATGTGGTATTTACTCTGGAGGGGACCTTAGGGCATAGACCTAGTAAGGAAATGGGCAACTGATATGAGGGGTGGAGCTCCAGGGAGGAAGCACTAAACCTTGCAGACTTCACAGGGGTACCTGGAGCCAAGACAGTGGGAATTCCCTCCATCACCTCTTGAGAGTGCAAGGCCTGTCACTTCCTTAAAGATCCTCAGTCCCAGCTTCTAAGGTGTGTTCATACTTGGTGTTAAGTTGCTTTTTGGCATCTTAGGGCATGCTGAGAGTATGAGAAGGCATGTTCTGAAATCTCTTCTCGGCATGTTCTCCACTGGTCTCCTGAAGCCTAAGCCCCTCTGCTTAAAATGTCCTGCTCCACCTTACCCCTGGCCTGGGCGACTCCTATCAGTTAAGAAGCAGCATACATGCCATCCCTTTTCCCACCAAGCTTTGCGTAGTGTCTATCATTGTCCAGGCCACGTCATACTAGAATCATTGGTGCCATTTCTCAAGCTACTTTTGGTGCCCTTGATCTCAGGCACTTCATCTTGTTGATATCACTAGTTCATTTCTAAAAACATACAAGCCCTTAGCTCATAGGAGATGCTTTACAAACATGTAAAGAATAGGTGAATAAATGAATGAATAGATATGTCCGATGAGAAAAATTATCATTTTGTGGGGTACTGGTCAAGTGAGAGTATTTGTCCTGGTGCTTGGTAAGACCAGCTTCTTCCAGGAGCAGATCAAGGACCTGGATAAAGGGTGCACTCAGCGTTTCTCTCAAATGGGTAAGGCACATACCTTATCATAAGTAGATAGTCTCATAAGTAGTTTAAAATATTATTATGTAACACATGAAAATAAAATTAGGTATCACTTTCTTAGGCTTGTAGGTTTTGTGCAGTTAACAAATCAAATAAAAACATAAGATAAATAAAATTAAGGCATTAATGTGAGGGAATTTTTTCTCTGAAACTTAAGACTTAGTTTTTTTGTTTGTTTTGTTTTTGTTTGTTTGTTTTGTTTTGTTTTTTTCTTTGGGGGGGCAGGTAGAGTTATAGATAGTGAGAGAGAGAGAGACAGAGAGAAAGGTCTTCCTTCCATTGCTTCACTCCCCAAATGGCCCCTATGGCCAGCGCTGCGCCGATCCAAAGCCAGGTGCCAGATGCTTCTTCCTGGTCTCCCATGTGGGTGCAGGGTCCCAAGCACTTGGGCCATCTTCCACTGTCCTCCTGGGCCACAGCAGAGAGCAAGATTGGAAGAGGCGCAACCGGGACTAGAACCTGGCGCCCATATGGGATGCCGGCGCTGCAGGTGAGGCACCCCAAGACTTAGTTTATTAGGCATTAGACATTAGCCGGCCCCGAAGACTTAGTTTATTAGAAGAAGGCTATGAGCCGGCGCCGTGGCTCAATAGGCTAATCCTCCACCTTGAGGCGCCGGCACACCGGGTTCTAGACCCGGTTGGGGCGCCGGATTCTGTCCCGGTTGCCCCTCTTCCAGGCCAGCTCTCTGCTATGGCCAGGGAGTGCAGTGGAGGATGGCCCAGGTGCTTGGGCCCTGCACCCCATGGGAGACCAGGAAAAGCACCTGGCTCCTGGCTCCTGCCATCGGATCAGTGTGGTGCGCCAGCTGCAGCGGCGGCCATTGGAGGGTGAACCAACGGCAAAGGAAGACCTTTCTCTCTGTCTCTCTCTCTCTCACTGTCCACTCTGCCTGTCAAAAATAAAAAAAAATAAAAAATAAATAAAAAAAAAATAGAAGAAGGCTATGGATGTGTAATTCAATAACTGACTTAATTAACATGATTTGGAACTTGATGTACTATTGATTAAATGATTATGATTAGTGATTGCTAAGGGGTTTTTTGGAACATTTTCTATTCAAAAGTATTCGTATAATTCTTCATGTAATTTTATTACTATTTAATGAAGCACAGAAAAAAATATTTTGTGCACATTTTGCTACATTTATGTTTCTTCAATTTCATGTTTATATTTCCAAGCAATGAATGTAACCAACTCATCCTCTTTCAATGGAAAGATGGTTGGTTCTATGGTAATGAAAGTTCTTGGTAGTCTAGTCTACATGGCCATACTCAGAATCACAATTAAATTCTTTTAAAAACTTTTTTCCACTTAAACAACCATGATGGCTCCATTTAAATATTGCTTTTGTTTCATTTGCTTTAAATTTGGTTAAAATTACACTAAAAAACATCAGAAGTGAGAGGGATATTCTGTTATAGTCATCTAGATGATTAGATGACTTTTATTAATTTTCATCCCCAAATGCAAAACACCAAGCCTAAAAATATTCATGAATTCCTATACCCCAGAGTTGGCAAACTTTTTTATACAAGACCAAGTAGTAAATATTTGTCTTTATTTGAAAGGCAGCAAGATAGAGAGATTGCTCATTCACTGGTTCACTTTCCAAATGTCTACAACATGTGGAGCTGGACTAGGCTGAAGCCAGGAGCCTGCAACGCCAACACAGTCTCACATGTGATAGGGACTCAAGTACTTGAGCCGTCAACGGGTGCCTTGCAGGGTGCACATTAGCAAGAAATTGGAATCACAAGTGGATCTGGGACTCAAACCCAGTCATGCCATTCACTGGGAGGTGGGGTCCCAAGCAGCATCTTAACTGCAGTGCTAAACGTCCACCCCAAAGAATGTTTCAGCATTGAAGTTGTGCAGTCTTTGTTGCAACAGCTCAACTTCACTGTTGTAGTAGAATGACAGCCATTGTCAGTATGTACATGAACAGGCATGGCTGTTTTCCAATAAAACTAGTTATAAAAACAGGTGGCAATTTTGACATTTGAGCTTGCTGATGCTTGCTAAACACCCATCATTTTCTATATGCATCAAAAGATCTATGGACTGAATCCTGAGAAACAAAGCCATATTTTCTTGTTGGTTCCTTCACTACAACATTATCATAGCTTGTTGAGGAAGCTTTAAAAAAAAACAGGTGTATTAAATAAATGAATGTATAGAAAGGAGAAAGAGGGCAGTGTGATGATCCCAGTGCCTAAGGCACTTTGCTGCTCAAGCACTCAAATAAAGGTCTCTGCCATTTAGGAACCCACAGAGCAGTAGCAGAGATGGTTTTTAATCAAATAATCAAAGAAATAAGGGAGACATCGGACATTGGAACAGGAAGAGCTTTATGATTCTGAGCATACTGAGCTTTCTTCTGATCCTGACTCTACAGCAAATGCACAGAACAAGGAGACATTCAATTGTCTCTATTCTTTTGAAGAAAGAAAAAGAATTTTGGGAAAAAATAAAAAGAATAATGAAAATAACCTAAAATTTTCATGAGGAAGTTGTATAGGAGAAACAAGGTGCTTTAAATTAGTATTAGAAAGAGAAGGAACCCATTGCGGAATGAGGCTGGAGAAGTAGTAAGAGCCCCAATTATACGAAGTTTTGAGGGTCACGTGAAGACATGTGTCTCTATCCTATGATCAAATGAGGATCCAGGAGATAGGCATGGTCAGATTTGCAATCTGACAAGGTCACTTTCTCTATAGATTCAGACTGCTCTGAATCATAGAATATGTCACGTATGCTGGGGGCAGAGGGGCAAAGACACAGCGTGAATTTTAAATCAGTGTGCATAGATTGTGATGTCCTTTGGAAGACTTTCGGCAGGGGGCAGGGTAAATTTATTAGAACAGGGCATTAGATTGGACATGATAATTCAAAAATGAATAACTATGGGCCAAAAAATCATATGAGTCCTAATACTCCCTATATGGAGAGTGTGGCAGAACTGCTAATTACCTACACAATGGATATTTATTGCTGTTTCTTACTAATAGAACTCCCATTGTGATGTAGTGGAAGTATGCTCAAAGGAACTCCCCAAGTGTCCAGGACTTACTTTTTTAAAAAAAGTTTATTTAAGAGGCAGAGTTGCAGACAGAAAGAGGGAGAGACAGAGAAAAGAGAGGTCTTCCATCTGCTGGTTCACTCCCCCAATGGCCACAATGGCCAGAGCTGGGCCAATCCAAAGCCAGGAGCCAGGAGCTTCTTCTGGGTCTCCTACATGGGTGCAGGGGCCCAACCACTTGGGCCATCTTCCACTGCATTCCCAGGCCATAGCAGAGAGCTGGATTGGAACAGGAGCAACCAGGACATGAACTTGAGCCTGTATGGGATGCTGGTGCCCCAGGAAGAGACTTAATTTACTAAGCCACAGTGCCAGTCCTGGGGTTACTTTTTGTTCTGATACATTTAGAGCTTGTGGTATCTTTGAGGCTCATCGACCTGAATCATTCATTTCAAGTGATAGAGCCAGAGGCTGTCACACAGAAATGAGTCTGGCACTTCAGTTTCCCACTCCCAATTCCATGCTCTTTAACCTAGTCCCAGATTCTTCCGAATGAAAGTCACCAATTGGAAAAGGCTCTCCATTCAGGTTTTCCGTTTTTGTACACTCTGCTTCCTGGAAGACATACCCATCAACTCCAGCACTGTCGGGGCTTCTAAGCAGCAGCTACAGAAAGGTTTGTGTAGGAGCTGCAGGTGCCTGGGGAGAACTGTGCGTCTGTAGCACAGAAGTAAGTAGCAGTGTCTGCAGTCTGGGAAGCTGAGATGGACAAGGAACTTCTTCGGTTGGCCGTGTCAAGCGTGGCTCTTAGTCTTCCACTGGGTTTCTCTCTCTCATTTGTCCGTATTAGAATTATCGAGACAGGGCCTCTACCTGAGTCTTGTCTATACCACTGTAAATAGCTTATAGTAGATTTATAACTGCAGTTCATGGTAACATTTTCACCTTCCTGGATGCTCAGAGTCTGAGGCTTCTCTTCTTCTTTTTGGCTGTTCACCACTGGGCAGAAACACAGACCAGAGACCAGGGGTCAATCACTACATTTTCAAATTATATTTCCAAATTAACAAGACGTTACCCTCCACCCGCCTCCAACTGGGAACTCAGAACTTGGATCTCCCTGTTTCCATCAGCACGATCCTGGACTCACTGGCCAGCTGAAGGCATAGAATCACCAAAGTCCCTCCCAGGAGTTTCTCCATGCTTCTTCCTTTTTGGGCTCACAGAAGAGTCGGCTCTGGGGACTGAAGCTGAGGCAGGTTCCTCAGTCTAGAGAGTTAGTTCTTTGTATTGGGTGTGTCCCTAGTTGTTCCACTCCCAGTCTCAGGTTTCTTGCCTATCCAGTCAGAGACAAGTTCAACCCTTTGGTTTGAAAACACACACACACACACACACACACACACACACACGGGTGGGAGGGAGGGATTGCAAACCAAGGGAAGCCTGAATAGAGGGAGGCACTGCCATCTGGTGGTGACTACATCATCCTGCTGCTAGCACACACTGGAACCCTGAAAACACATAAGGAGCTGATTCAGAAGAAACCACAAAGCTATTCTATCCCTTGTCTTCACTAATCTCTAGTCCTGGCTTACAGCGGAAACAGATACAAGTTAACTCTGGTAAGAACTCAAAGAAGAAAGAATAGTGAGACCCAGAATTGACAGAATACTTCTTCTTCTTCTTCTTCTTCTTTTTTTTTTTTTTTTTGACAGGCAGAGTGGACAGTGAGAGGGAGAGACAGAGAGAAAGGTCTTCCTTTGTAGTTGGTTCACTCCGCAAATGGCAGCTGCGGCCAGCGCACCACGCTGATCCGAAGGCAGGAGCCAGGTGCTTCCTCCTGGTCTCCCATGCGGGTGCAGGGCCCAGGGTCTTGGGCCATCCTCCATTGCACTCCTGGGCCACAGCAGAGAGCTGGACTGGAAGAGGGGCAACTGGCACAGAAGCCGGCACCGCGACTGGGACTAGAACCCGGTGTGCCGGCGCCTATTGAGCTGCAGCGCCGGCCAACAGAATACTTCTGTTAGGTTTCCTACAATTATACAATCTCTGGTAATAAAACTACAACTTCATTTAATTTTTTTCATTAATGCTGGGTTGAAATTATCTATAAACATGATTTGTATTGGTTAGCAACAGGAACTTATTGTGGCTTGGTTAAGATAGAAAAGGAACAAGTTAGTGAGTATTAGGTTTGCAACAGAATCTCAATAAGGTAAGAGAATCGGACTCAAAAGCTACCAAGTCAATAACAGTATGGAAAATCACTTTGGGGAACCTTTTCTCTGGCTCCTCTTTTAAGCTCCAGACACTGCAGGAACTGCCTGCAAGGCTGCTCAGTCATGAGAATGTGTGCAGCTGCAGCCCCACTGCCGCTCTGCCCTGCAGACTTTCACCTCTATCGTGTTGCAGCTGCTACCACTTTCTTTTCTCTTTTGTATGCATAACTCCAGAGTCAAAGTTTGGGAACCACACATCTGATTGTTGGAGCCCAAGTCCATGCCCACATCCATCTGTACACCAGGCTGGTTATGAGTGTATTTATTTTCTAGGGTTGTGCCACAGCAAAATATCACAGATTAAATGATTTGAACAACGAAAATTTACTTTCTCACATTTATGAAGGTTACAGATGTAATGCCAAGGTGTCAGCTGGTTTGGTTTCTTCTGAAATGTCTCTCCTTGGTTGCAGGTGGACACTCTGTCCCTGTATCATCACATGGGCATCCTTCTGTCTATATCGCCTATGTCCTAATCTCCTGTTCCTATCAGGACATCAGCCATATTAGATGGAGCTCACCTAACAATCCCAGTGAACTCCATTTGTTCTTTTTTTTTTTTTTTTTTTTTTTTTTTTTTTTTTTTTTTACAGGCAGAGTAGACAGTGAGAGAGAGAGAAAGGTCTTCCTTTGCTGTTGGTTCACCCTCCAATGGCCGCTGCGGCCGGCGCACCGCGCTGATCTGATGGCAGGAGCCAGGTGCTTCTCCTGGTCTCCCATGGGGTTCAGGGCCCAAGCACTTGGGCCATCCTCCACTGCACTCCCTGGCCACAGCAGAGAGCTGGCCTGGAAGAGGGGCAACCGGGACAGAATCCGGCGCCCCGACCGGGACTAGAACCTGGTGTGCTGGCGCCGCTAGGCGGAGGATTAGCCTAGTGAGCCGCGGCCCCGGCCTTCCATTTGTTCTTATAAATTGGGTTGCCACAGCTTCCTGAAACAACCAGTGAAGTCAGGACAACAGAGGTCGCCTCAGGGTTCATGCAAAATGATTGTTGCTTTTTACACGTATCCTCCCATGAACTCTTTGACATATTACTCCTTCACTACCCTATTTGAATCTTTCCTGAGCTCATACTGTGCACTAGATGCAGTGTTAGAAGGCTAGGAAAAAAAAACAGAGAACGAGCTAGTTCTTCTCTGGAGCGTTCAGCTCTTTAAGAGGAGGAGACAAGATTATGAAATTTGAATGCACTGTGATAGGTGCCAGGATGAAAACTGCTATGTTAGAAAGTGGGTGATGGTGCAGCTCACCCTCAGAAGTCATAACATACTTAAAATATAAAAAGCCACTTGAGCTGGAAATTGACTAATCAGCAGGTATAACAATAAACTGAAGAAAAAGTCAAGAACTTGTCACCTCAGTGAAGTTTCATCCAGGGAATGTTGATAGACCCCCTCTTGGGTGAAAGGGGTGGTGCTGCACCCCACACCACCTATCACGGAAAGAAAGGTACAACAGCAGGTGGGTTGTCTTGAGTGGCAGAGACAGCATATGGGACATCTGGATGTGCAACTTGGACTTATTTACCAAGTCATCAGGAAAGCTAACAATTTTGAGTGGGGGCCAGAGAAGGAGCAGACTCCAGAGAAAGCTCAGGATTCGTTGCCATCTGCTTTTCCATGTTGCTTTAAATATAGCAGACCTGACAATGATGCTTAAATCTTCCGTGGCAAATACTAATGCTACATGGAGACTCGGAAATACGAATAAGACAGCTCAGTCCTCTGGAACTTGGGGAAAACATATTCCAATTTCTTCAACTAACTGTTAGCTTTCTGAGAAACAGCTTCTGGCTTGCTGGAGGACCACAATGAAGTCTGAATGTCTAACTCTGGAAAAACACGTGACCAAGCAGCCTGAACTTTGATCTTGATCTGAGTGCTGTCTGACCTACTTAGCCTCAGCTATAACGTTGGGTGTGCCCAGGAGCAATCATCAAGGGAAAATGGAACACATGTGAGAGAGCCCGCTGAGCAGATCCAGAAGGTGCAAGTCAGCTGTTTTGAGTAGGCTGCCCAGATGGCTCTGACATCAACTTTTCTTGTATTGGTTTCTCTCCCTTAAACCTCATCAGATGTCTGAGGAAGAAAAGTCGAGTCTACTTTCCATGTGGATTTGCTCTTTTTACTGGTACCACACAAAATTAGTACTGCCGCCTCACTGAAGAGCAATGACGAAAGTAAAAATCCTGCCGGTGGCAAAATATCAAGTAGGCCATTAGGTAGTCAACATTCTCAAGAGCGAGAGAGGACTGGAAGTATTGATCTACCTCGATTTGTGAGCGGTTGCTGATGGTTTGACTGGATAGTAAGAGAACTGGAAGACTGATAAAAAAAGAAAACATTGGGTTCTCTAGAAATGGTCGCAGATTATCAAGATAAGTATGCTCCATGAGAATACTGACCAAGAAAAGTCCAGTGTGGTGGAAGTTCTTAATAATGGACAAAATGATGCAGCCTATGGATGTATCAACATCTTTTTCCAGCTTTCCCAATGCTTCCTCAATGATACCATGAAAAAAGTATCCTTATAGGCAGAGCTTAAAGTCATGCATGAGCTCAGAGGCATGGCTTTCTCTATCAAGTTTGCCCAGTGGCTAATGTTACTACTGAATGCCTAATTATTAGCCACAGAGATGAACACTGAGCCCCTAGGATCACATAATTCCCTAAGGGAACTGACTGCATACCAGTGGCACAGACTGATTGCATAGGGCCCCTTGCATCACGGACATGGGTGACTGGAATAGACATACATACTGGAATATGCATGGAATATTATGACTGGAATAGACATACACACTTGCAAATTGGGTTTTCCTCCTTGTTTTTAATGATTCCACAATCATCAGCTTCATGAAGTCACAGAATGCCAACTCCACATTTAAGAGATTTCCCATTGTGTTTCTTCTGCTGAAGAACTATTTGCACAACAGTGGGCACACACCCATGGGCTTGTCTAATCTTATTATATACCCTCATCACCCACAAGTGGCTAACATTGTTGAAATGTGGGATGGTTTACTGATTTACTTATGGAACTAGAATACAAAACCCAGAAAATATGGGGATCTGTCTTACAAGATGCAATATTTCTACATATCAGAGACCACTATATAGTATTATCTCCCCCATAGTTAGAATGTGTGAGTCCAGGCATCAAAGAAGCAGCCCTAAGAGTGGATTCTCTCATTTTTATGACCAGTAATTCATTAACAGAATTTTCACTTCCTATATTTGTAACTTTGAGCTGTGTTACTTTGGAGGTACGGGGTGGGGGGGGGGGCTTTTTTTCTTCCAAAGGCCATTTGGCATTCATAACATCATGCACCGGCCATACAAAATTATCAACTTTAAAACTAGCCTGCTGGGGCTGGTGTTGGGGCACAGCAGGTAAAGCTGCCACCTGGGATGCCAGCATCCCCATATGGGCACTTGTTTGTGTTCCAGCTGCTCCACTTCTGATCCAGCTCTCTGCTACGGGCTGGGAAAAGCATCAGAAGATGGCCCCAGTGCTTGGGCCTTTGACATCTACATGAGGGACTCGGTAGAAGCTCCTGGCTACTGATTTCAGCTTGGCCCAGCCCCAGCCATTGCAGCCACCTGGGGAATGAACCAGTAGATGGACGATCTCTCTCTCTTTCTCTCTCTCACTCTGTAACTCTGACTTTTAAATAAATAAATAAATCTCTAAAAAGTTAACCTTCTGTATAGTATTCTATAGAGTATATGTCCCATAATTTTTTTAATCCAGTCTACTGTTGATGGGATTTGCAACAAGATGGAGGAATTTGGAAAACATCATGCTGAGTGAATTAAGCCAGTCCCAAAGGGACAAATATCATATGTTCTCCCTGATTGACGACAACTAACTGAGCACCAAAGGGGAAACTTGTTGAAGTGAAATGGACACTATGAGAAACAGTGACTTGATCAGCTCTTGTCCTAACGGTTGATGTACAGTGTAATACTTTATCCATTTTAGTATTTTTTTGGTTCTAGTACCATTGGTTGAACTCTGTAATTAACACACAATTATTCTTCGGTGTTTAAATTTTAACTGAAAAGTGATCCCTGTTAGGAATTTGGAAAACATTATGCTGAGTGAAATAAGCCAATCCCAAAAGGACAAATACCACTTGTTCTCCTTGATAGGTGACAACTAACTGAGCACCAAAAAGGAAACCTGTTAAAGTGAAATGAACACTATGAGAAACGGTGACTTGATCAGCCCTCACCCTGACTGTTGATGAGCAACTTAATATGTTATCCCTCTTAGTATTTTTTTTGTTTGTTCTACTTTGTTCTACTTAATACTTTTGGTTGAATACTGTAATCAATACACAATTCTTCTTAAGTGCTGAAACTTAACTGAAAAGTGATCACTGTTAAATATAAGAGTGGGAATAAGAGAGGGAAGAGATGTGCAATTTGGGACATGCTCAAGCTGACTTACCTCAAACGGTAGAGTTAGAAACATACCAGGGGATTCCAATTCAATCCCATCAAGATGGCATGTACCAATGCCATCTCACTAGTCCCAGTGATCAATTTCTGTTCACAATTGATCATAATGATAGGACTAAGAAGCAAAGGGATCACATAAACAAGAATAGTGTCTGCAAATACTAGCTGATAGAATCAAAAAGGGAGAGAATGATCCAACATGGGAAGTGAGATACACAGCAGACCCATAGAATGGCAGATGTCCTAAACAGCACTCTGGCCTCAGAATCAGCCCTTAAGGCATGCGGATCCGGCTGAAAAGCCCATGAGAGTATTTCAGGCATGGAAAGCCAAGACACTCTGGAAAAAAAAAAAAAAAAAACCCTAAAAGAAAGATCTCCGTGAGTGAGATCCCAGTGGAAAGAACGGGTCATCAAAGAAGGAGGTACCTTTCTCTGAAGGGAGGAGAGAACTTCCACTTTGACCATGGCCTTGTCTAAATATGATCAGAGTCAGTGAACTCAGGGGGCTTCCATAGCCTTGGCAGCTCATGACAAGAGCCTAGGGTGATTACTGATGCCATAAACAAGAGTGTCAATTTGTTAAGTCAACAACAGGAGTCACTGTGCACTTACTCCTCATGTAGGATCTTTGTCCTTAGTGTGCTGTACATTGAGATTTATTTATTTATTTATTTATTTGACAGGCAGAGTGGACAGTGAGAGAGAGAGAGACAGAGAGAAAGGTCTTCCTTTTGCCGTTGGTTCACCCTCCAATGGCCGCCGCGGCCAGCGCGCTGCGGCCGGTGCACTGCACTGATCCGATGGCAGGAGCCAAGAGCCAGGTGCTTTTCCTGGTCTCCCATGGGTTGCAGGGCCCAAGCACCTGGGCCATCCTCCACTGCACTCCCTGGCCACAGCAGAGGGCTGGCCTGGAAGAGGGGCAACCGGGACAGAATCCGGCGCCCCGACCGGGACTAGAACCCGGTGTGCCGGCGCCGCTAGGCGGAGGATTAGCCTAGTGAGCCGCGGCGCCGGCTGTACATTGAGATTTAATGCTATAACTAGTACTCAAACAGTATTTTTCACTTTATGTTTCTGTGTGGGAGCAAACTGTTGAAATCTTTACTTAATGTATGCTAAGCTGATCTTCTGTATATAAAGAGAATTGAAAATGAATCTTGATGTGAATGGAAGGGGAGAGGGAGAGGGAAAGGGGAGGGTTGCGGGGGGGAGGGACGTTATGGGGGGGAAGCCATTGTAATCCATATTCTGTACTTTGGAAATTTATATTCATTAAATAAAAGTTTTAAAAAAAAGTTAACCTTCTAATATATTTATTGAATTTTTAGTCCTTGCTGTGGTTGCCTTGGCAGGGCCAAAGCAAGTGATTTTGTGGGCCTTATATGGCTTTGGGACCAGACATTCCAAACCCTATAAGGAGGAATGCATTCATCAGGAGACACATCAATGGTTTCACTAAATTGGAAGCTGAACTTCCATGTATGCATTTTGGGCTTCCTAGGTCACTTCTCTAACAAGCACGAGAAGTCATCTAACTGGTACAAAAACAGGTTACTCTAGGAACTGAAGTGATTGACACCAATTACCAATGAGGAAGTGGGTGACTGCTAAACAACAGATATAAAGACGACTGTGCCTGAAACCCAGAGACTATCTTTTGGGAGTCTCCTGGTGCCTCCATGCCAAACAGTAAAGTTTAATAGAACAGTAGAGCAGCAAATATAAAACAGAATTATTGAGGACTCCAATCCTTTGAGAATGAAGACTTAGTTCACTCCAGCAAGTAAATAACCCCTATCTACGAAGGGAACGGCAAAGGGCTGGGCAAATATAAAATGCATAGTAAAAGAAGGAAGCTGTCTATGTCAATTGCAGCTTCATAACCAAGTCTGGAGTCAAGGAATGCAGCAGCTTTCTATATGTTTTCTTTGTTTAAAAAAAATTAGCAGAGCTGGTGCTGCGGTATAGCAGGTAAAGCTGCCGCCTGCAGTGCTAGCATCACATATAGGCAGCCTGAAAAACTATAAGGGTTAGAGACATAATTACCTTAGAAAAAATAATCAGGACACATATCCTAAAAAGTGGGGAGGGGGCAGTGCCATGGCGTAGAGGGTAAAGCCACCAGCTGCAGTGCTGGCGTCTTATGTAGGCACCAGTTCGAGTCCTGGCTGCTCCATTTCCAATTCAGCCCTCTGCTATGGCCTAGGAAAGCAGTAGAAGATGGTCCAAGTGCTTGGGCCCCTGAATCCACATGGAAGACCCAAAAGAAGCTCCTGGCTCCTGGCTTCAGATCACAGCAGCTCTGACCACTGCAGCCATTTGGGGAGTGAACCAGCAGATGGAAGACCTTTCTCTCTCTCTCTCTCTCTGCCTCTGCCTCTGCCTCTCTGTAACTCTGCCTTGCAAATAAATAAAATAAATCTTCTTTAAAAATAGCATTCATTTTATTTATCTGAAAAGCAGAGTGACAAAGAGAGAGGGAGAGACACAAAGAGAGAGCTGCCATCTGCTGGTTCACTCCCCAAATGGCTAGCACAGCCAGGGCTAGGCCAGGCGTAAGCCAGGGTCTAGGAACTTCATCTGGTTTCCCATGTGGATGGTAGGGACGGAACTATTTCAGCCATCATCTGCTGTCTTCTAGCTGGATCAGAAGCGGAACAGGCAAGACTGGAACCAGCATTCTGATATGGGAGCATTGCAAATGGCGGCTTAACAAGCTTTGCCAAAATGCCTGCCCTTCTGCATGTTTCCTTTTTTCATTATATGTATGTGTTCCTTTGTAAATGCAGCTATCTTTCTCTCTCTCCTTTTTCAAAAAATTTATTTATTTATTTGAAAGGCAGAGGTACAGAAAGAGAGGGAAGGAGAGACAGAGAGAGATTTTCCATCTGTTGGTTGACTCCCCAAATGGCCACAACAGCCAGATCTGGGCAATCTGAAGCCAGGAGCCAGGAGCTTCTTCCAGGTCTCCCACGCAGGTGCAGAGGCCCATGCACTTGGGCTATCTTCCTCTGTTTTCTCAGGCACATTAGCAGAGAGCTGGATCAGAAGTAGAGCAGCCAGGACTTGAACCAGCGGCCATATGGGATGTTGTAGCCACAGACAGCGGCTTAACCTGCTACACCATGGCCCCGGCCCCATTCTCTCTCCTTCTTATCACATTTATTTTATATACAAGTTATTGAAGACCCATATTGTAAGCTAGTTTGAATATAAAGAGCATAAATTCAGTGGCACATTCTCTGGATTTTGAAGTGGCTTATATAGCTAGCGATTCACATAGAGACTTTGGGTCTATTTGTCTCCTTTGTTTTAGGGAAAGCATGAAAACTTCAGTTGTTGAAAGAATAATTTCAGCTACTTAAGTGGAAGCATAGAGTACTTTTATTATTCTTTGGAAGTTCAAACGCATGTGAGGGTTGTGTGTGAGAGATCACCAACTGGAAGGTGGGGTACCAGCCGTCAATTTACTGCCTATGAAATCCACTCTTCTCCCCCATTGTGATGCTGGAGCTGGGCCCTGCAAGCGATTCTCCTCGTCCACCTGGCACGATACTGGGCTGTGCCTGTGGGGGGCGGGGAGGAAGAGCCTACTCTTCCTGCTTCCGGTCTGTTTTCCGCACTTGGGATCCTGCAGCGCTTGGCCAGCCTGTGTGACGCCCAGAGGCCCTACCCTCCAGCAAGGCACAGAGTCAGCCTGACTTTGTTTCCTGGCAAGTTTCAAGGTCATCCAGGCACATTCAGTCGCGCTCGTTGGCTGACAACCTGTAAATTTTGTTGAAACCCTGGTAGGTGCTTCCTTGCTTGCTAGCCTTTGTCGCTGGACCCTCAGAAAACCTGCACGACCCAGCAGGCTATGGCTGCCCAGTCCCGGTGAACTGTGAATCCTAACCTCAGCAGGAGGGGCCCAGGGTCCACTTATCCCCATGGGTTCCTTCCTTGGGACTCTGCCTTAGCTGTAGGGGTTAATAGTGTCTTCCTGGCATCCGTTATTTCCATATTTTTTTAGAATTCTTTTTATCCATTATGGTTAATTTCTTGTTATCAAACAGTTATTTACTATAATTTTTCTCTTGTTCACATCACCGGGGTGCTTTTTCTCTTGGCAGGACTATGACTGAGACCACAGGAGTCTGTGGGAGAAGGTGTCAGCTGGAGGAGGATCAGCAGTCAGAAGCTACGCATGGCATGGTACTTGTAAGGAGCTGGGTCAGGAACGTGGGGTGGCTGGGGCGGCAGAAGAGTTAGAGAGGTGGGGCTGCACCAGGTAAGCCTGGACAACCCCTCTGGGCCAAGACAATAATTGTATTAAAAGCCTGGCCTGTACTCCCTGCTAATGCACCCAGGGGAAGAAGCAGAAGGCTCCTTCTGCCAGCCATGGGCAAGACCGGATGGGGTTCCAGGCCCCTGACTTTGGTCTGACCCAGCCCCAGCCCCAGCCGTTGTGGCCATCTGAGGAGTGAACCAGCGCATGGAAGACCTCTCTGTCTCTCTCTCTCTGTCTGTAACTCTGCCTTTCAAGTAATATATAAATAAATCTTGTTTTAAATCGTTGCGCTGTCTAGCTTTTATTTCAAAAGTATTTTCCCAAGTACAGCTAGACAGAATAGACACACTATTTTTAAAACTACCTGAAGCCCAGTAGGTAATGAGAATATTTTTGGATGAGTTTTTGAGATTAATCTGTAGCTGGCTGACAACTGGTGAGGGTTAACCAAGAGGAAAACTCAACGCCAACGTCCAGGAGAGAGCTGACAAAGGTTCTGAAACCCCTAAGGGGTTTGTGCTCTGCTTCCCTTGCGAAGGCAGGCACTGTGCCACTCAGAGCGCAGTAATACGTGGCTGAGTCCTCCTCTTGGGCTGACGCTTTCTTCAGGTGGAAGGACGTCTCAGCCTTGTTGAGGTCAGCCGTGAAGCCGTTGGTGCTCTTCCCCGTGGTGTACCCCAGGAGTAGCTGCAGGCTGCTTCCAGGGTACCGCACATACCAGAAGAGCAAAGGACTCCCCGAGAAGGAGTAGCTGCAATTCACCTGCACTGGAGCCCCTGCGGAGACGGAGCTGCGGTCCACAGGCTGCGTCACGGTCTGGGCTCTTGCTCCTCCTGAAACACCAACTCTGGATCAGGGAGAGCCTTCCAGGCTGAGGAGAACTGGTCATCAGACATATTCTAAGTCAGAAGACCAGAGAAAGAACAAAAAGGGACTTTACTCACCGTGTGTGAGTATGACCCCCAGCACTGAGATGAGGGTGGGCTTCATGGCTGAGCTCTGGTGAGACGGTTGCTGTTTTCTGCAGGGTTTCTCTGCAAGCGTTTCACCCTCATGTACACCCGGCCAGAGGACTGGATGCGTTTACCAGCGTCCAAAGCAGAAAGCTCCGAGGGCCTGCTTGCTTTCTGGTTTTCTATCCACTTCCATCTGTGGAGCAGCTCCCTCAAGAGGCCAAATCTGGTACTGCAGATTGTGGTTTCAGGAGACCTGCAGGTTCTCAGAGTGGAGAGTGACGGATTCCTGTACTCTGGGGCAAACGGAAACGCTGTACTGGATGTCACTGGAGCGCTCCACACGGAGGTCCCCGTGGAGCAGAGCAGGAAGGGCGGAAGTACAAACGCTTTCGGGATTTTAGTTAAAGTAAAAATGGGGAGAAGACAGTGTATTTGCTAAAAATGTGCTATAATAAGTGAAGAATCATTTAGGAGTGAACAAATAAATTCAAATGTCTATCTTAATAACTGTTACCAAAAAAATTCGAGGGCAAATAACACAATTATTTTTAAAAAGACACTTTTTAAAACTAAGTTAGGCTGGTCATTGGTTTGATAAGTATGATAGAAAGTACTAAAAATCAGATGTCAGGAATTCTGGCTTCTGTATAGGTATTTAACAAAATATTGAGATGTTAGCAGATCAAGTATCTCCCATACATCATTATTGATTCTGACCTTCCCCACACAGGAAGCAGCCCTTTAAATTTTTAGTACTACAAGTGTTTTTTTTTTTTTTTAATGCCATATGAAGGGGAAAAGACCCAGAAAGTGATCAACTTAGAAAGATGGTAGACTGAAAAAGTCCCTGATCTCTTGTCCTTGGCCTAGGTCTTCTGAGCCAGCTAAGCTTAGAGAGCTCAAGTGAAGTATCCCATTTAGAGGTCAAGTAGCAGAGAACCCAGGACGAAGCAGAGACCACGGAGAGCCAGAGAGCGGCCCTACGGAGATCAGTGGACCTCTAAAAAGCAGCATTGTCTCAATAAAGCCTCTCATCTTGCTCCCACCCCCAGCATACTGAGAAGATACCAGGCAGCCGAGGCCACCTGTCCTTAAATGAAGAGGATCACAAGCAGAACAGAGAGCAAAGGCAGTGCCCTGATTTCCCAGCAGGGTACCGCATAGCCGCTGCTGCCCATAGACTGAGACCCATCTAGGCTTCCCACTCTCACCAATTTGTTTGTTCACACATAAAGCAACACTCCAAAAGCACAACATGAACCCAGAAATGGAGTTTCTTATAATAAAGGATGACTACACAGAGATAATTCATTTTCTATTTCCTAGAAAAGATAGAAAGGAATGTAATCAGGAGACTAGAGATATCAGTTTGGGAGTAGAATAGATACTCTTCCTAGATAACAATAAAGAAAGAGGAGACAGATGGAGAGGCAGAAGGAAGCTGGGAAATGCAAAGCATAATGACCTATTATTTGTTATTAATTCAAAATTTTAAGGGACAGATATGCACATTATGAAAACAAATATAATTCAAAATTTTCACTGAATACAAGCTCCAAATGAATAGTAGTTTGCAATGTGAGTCACGTTGTCCATTGACTGTCCCAGTACCCTACTGATGTCAACATATCTGGGTCATAATATTCTATAGTACGAGTTTATCATAGCTTTAGCAGCCATTCTCTTAGGAATGCATTGTGGATTTTTTCCATTATTACAAAAATTCTGCGATAAATGTTCTGTGCACAGCTCCTTAGCAGGGGATGAGAGAGAACTCAAGGAGGAGCAATGCCGCACACACAGGGGAGGAGAACGATGGGTGTTACAGCAACAGTAAGCTCAGTGAGGTTAGAGCAAGCAGGGAGATGGCAGCCAATGTCAAGTGCCACAGACTTGACAGGGATCTAGATGACCACGTACATTATGGCAAAGAACGTGGTTTTCATTTGTGTGCCATAATGAGACACTCAGGAGTTGTGAACACAGAAGCAACGTGGTCTGAACTGTTAAAGATTACTCTGTTGGCTGAGGGCAGAACACACTGAAGAGAGGCAAGGGTGAACAACACAAGACCAGTTAGGGTTATTGCTCAACCAGGCAAGAGACAGCCATGGCTCAGATCAGGGTTGCAGCACAAAGGTCATGAGAAGTGGTTGATTCTCAGAGTATTTTGAAGAAGATATTGACAGAATTCCTTAATAGATCCAATGCAAGGGAAGAATAATAAGACAAGAAATATTTTTGATGCTTTAGGCCATAGGGACTAGATGACTTGTTAGATGGGGTTGCCTTCTATTTAAATGAGGGATCATTCATAAGAAGCAGGTGAGGGCTGGTGTTGTAGTGCTATTGGTTGATCTGCTGGCTATGATGTTGACATCTCATATGGACACTGGTTCAAGTCCCAGCTGCTCCACTTCCAATCCAGCTTCCTGCTAATTCACCTGGAAGATGTGCTTGGGCCCCTGCCATCTACATGGATGACCCAGAGGGAACTCCAAACTCCTGGCTCCAGCCTGGCCTAGCCCTGGCTGCTGGAGCCATTTGAGGACTGAACCAGTAAATGGAAGATCTCTCTCTCTCTCTCTCTCTCTCTCTCTAACAATGTCTTTCAAATAAATAAATATATATTTAAGAATAAGAAGCAGTTGTGATTTAAGTAAGGTTCAGTGGGGAGGTCAAACTCAGCCGATAATTTTCTGAAATATCAAGTGAGGGACACCAAAATGAGGGTATAAATTTGTGTATTTAACTGGCAGTTATTTGGCCAAGATGTCCATTCCCATCTGAGAGTACCTGGGTTCAAGTTCCAGCTCTAGCTCCTGAGTCCAGCTCCCTGCTAATGTAGATCCTGGAAGGCAGCAGGGGACATGTCAAGTAGTTGAGTTCCCACCACCCATATGGGAAACCCAGTTAAGTTCCTGGCTCCTGGCTCCAGTTCTTGTCTCAGTCCAGACTGCTGCAGATATCTGGGGAGTAAATCAGTGGGCAGGAGGCTCTCTCTATCAACCTTTGTATCTCTCTCTTTCATAAATAAAAAATTTAAAAATTGCATTTAAGGACAAGGTATATAATGTGTTTATAGAGTTCTGAGGCCAGTGTTTTGGCATGGCAGGTGAAGTTGCCACCGACCATACCAGCATCCCATGTGGGTGTTGGTTTGAGTCCTGGCTGCTCCATTTCTGATCCAGCTCTCTGCTAATATGCCTGGGAAAGTAGCAGAAGATTGGACTATCTGCTTGGGTCCCTGCACCCACATGGGAGACCTGGAAGATTCTCCATTTGGAGAGTGAACCAGCAGATTGAAGATCTCTCTCTCTCTCTCTCTCTCTCTCTCTCTCTCTCTCTCTCTCCCCCCGTAACCCCTGTAACTGTATCATTCAAATAAATAAAAACTAAATCTTTTTTACAAAAGAGAGATAGTTCCATTAATAAATCCCTGAGTCATGCCAAGCTTAAAGCCCAGGGAGATGAGGGGAAAAACGACCACAGGAGACTGAGACAGGACTACAGTGATACAGGAGGAGAACGAAGAAACAAATGAGGTCTCTAAATCCAAATAGATTATTTCAAGAAGACGGTGGTGCTCTGTAAAGTCAAATGCTGCTATGTCAAGGACGACAAGTTTAAAAAATACTAGTTGTAGCAATAAATGTGTGCATTACACAGTTAAAAGGCCGAATTTTGCTTTTAGGGTATAAACTCAAGCTGAATGATTTTAATAGACTTCTCTCTGCCACTTAAAAGACAAAGCCACATGAAATTAAATGACAGGGGAAGATCAAAGTGCTAGCTCTGGCACGCACCACAGGGCTTCCTGCCGGCTCCCAGGCAGCACCACGCCCACGGTGAGCACCACATCCCGGTGTTCAGGAAGGGCAAGTGAAGGAGGAGCCCATGAGGGAACAGTGAGGACCTCGTCCTGCGGGAGGAGGCGTCGGTGAGCTGAAAGAGCAGGAACCTCTGGGTCCTCCTTTTCTCCCTTAGACACAGCAATTCAACAGCAGCCAACTTACCAGGCCCCTTCGGGAGAAACCCAGTAACCACCTGAGCGGCTCCTGCACCCTGGGCACGTGAGAAACCGGCCAAGCCAACGCCAACAGAAAGCTTTGTTGAATTCATTCACTTTTACGCCTTGGTTTCTGAAATGATTTTCCAGAACTTCTCATAAAAAAAGATGGCAATCGGGGGCTCTGGAGGTGCCTCCCCTCCACAGAGAGGGAGGAAAAAAAGAAGAAAAAAAAAAAACCAGCTACTATACAGCTAGAATATTCGGGTAAGAACAGTGGGGTATAGTGTGGACGAAGTGGAAAAATTGATGGAGACTCCCGATGGTGCAGTAAAGCAAACAAGGTGCCTTACGCCTCCTGCCACCTCACCCCGGTTCCAATAAGCTTGAACCTGGGAAATCACTCCCATTCTCAGGAAAATGCTGGTGCTGAATGATGCCACCTGAGACGGAACCCAACTGTGCCCAGCCCCTGCAGCCCAGGGAGACCTTCCCTCCCAGGCCTCTGCAGTGGCTCCGCCTCCAGGGCTGTCAGAGAACAATAGCTGTGCCCCAGCGAGATCCCACCCCAAGCAGTCGGCAAAGATGGACAGGTGTGTCTGCCGCAGAGGGACTCCGCCCACACTGACGCAAGCTGCTCCTCCTCTGCCTGAGCACACTGGAGTGACCTCAGCAACCTGCAGTCCCCAGAGACTGACAGGTGCTCTCTGCCCAGTCCGATGCTCTGCCCTCTCTGCCCCGTGAGGGACACCCTGGGGAGTGAGCCCAGGCCCCTGCAGTCCCCAGTGACCGACAGATGTGCTCCATGCTGCAGAAAAACCCATTCTCTACCGCTCCGCAAGCTGCACCCCACTTGGGCACACTGCAGCAACCCCAGCCCCAGGCAGTCCTAGAGATGGACCACAAGAGCCCTAAGCCATAGGGGAGCTCTGCTCCCACTGCCACGGGAGCTGTGCCACATCTTCACAGAGTCTGCTGGAGTAGCCTTGCCCTGTTCAGATTGAATGCTGTGGGATTACTGACGTATGTGCCCCGCCCCCCAGTAGCCTGCAGAGACTGACTTCTGCATTGCACCTGTCTGGGGCCTCTGAAGTGGCCACACAGTCAGTGACTGGAGTCCAAGACAAAGGGAGGATTCTAAAAGTTGCAAAACAATAGGGCCAAGTCACATTGAAGGGAATCCTGGTTAAAATAATTGTTGATTGCACAGTAAAATTTTATAGACTAGAAGGGAATGGGATGACATATTCAAAACTCTGACAGAAAAAAAAAAAAAAAAAAAAAACCTTCCACCCAAGAATACTATATCTGGCAAAGCTATTCCCCAGGAATGAAGTTGAAATAAACATACTCAAGACAAGCAAAAATTTTAGAGAATTAATCACCACCAGACTGGTCTGACAAAAGATGCTTAAGGGAGTCCTTTCTCTGGAAGTGAAAGAAAGATAACTACCATCATGAAAACCCACAGAAGTATAAAACCCACTGGAAGAGCAGACATGCAAGAGAAAGAGAAAGTAATGAAGTCTTATCAATACAGAAAACTCCCAAACCACAAAGATAAACAAGAGGAATAAAAGAACAAAGAATATTCAAAATAAGCAGAACATTTACAAAATGACAGAAGTAAGGCTCTACCTATCAAAAATAGTCTTGAATAGAAATGGATTGGGGCCAGTGCTGTGTCACAGTGGGTTAACACCCTGGCCTGAAGCACCAGCATCGAATGTGGGCACCGGTTCTAGTCTCGCTGCTCCACTTCTGATCCAGCTCTCTGCTATGGTCTGGGAAAGCAGTAGAAGATGGCCCAAGTCCTTGGGCCCCTGCACCCATGTGAGAGACCCAGAAGAAGCTCCTGGCTCCTGGCTTCGGATTGGCGCAGCTCTGGCTGTTGCGGCCAGTTGGGGAGTAAACCATCTGATAAAAGACCTCTCTCTCTCTCTCTCTCTTTCTCCTCTCTTTCCCTGTGCCTCTCCTCTCTGTGTAACTCTGACTTCCAAATAAGTGGATACATCTTTTAAAAAAAGAATATAAATTGATTAAAACCCCTTAATTAAAAGATATATACCTGCTGACATGCACCTAGAAGAAACTCACTTTCCCAGAAAGACACAGAGTGAGTGAAAGTGAAAGTTGGCCGGGGCCGCGGCTCACTGGGCTAATCCTCTGCCTTGCGGCGCCGGCACATCGGGTTCTAGTCCCGATTGAGCACCTGATTCTGTCCTGGTTGCCCCTCTTCCAGGCCAGCTCTCTGCTGTGGCCAGGGAGTGCAGTGGAGGATGGCCCAAGTGCTTGGGCCCTGCACTCCATGGGAGACCAGGAGAAGCACCTGGCTCCTGCCTTCGGATCAGCGCGGTGCGCCGGCCGCAGCGCGCTGGCCGCGGCGGCCATTGGAGGGTGAACCAACGGCAAAGGAAGACCTTTCTCTCTGTTTCTCTCTCTCACTGTCCACTCTGCCTGTCAAAAGAAAAAAAAAGAAAAGAAAAGAAAGTGAAAGTATGGGAAGAGCTATCCCACACAGATGAACACGAACAGTGAGCAGGAAGGAGCTGGCACAGGGAGTTAGGCTGCCTCTCGGGACCCCCACATCTCACATTCCAGTGCTGGTTCCAGTACTGGGATTTTGCTTCTGATCTAGCTTCCTGCTAATGCGTCCTGGGAGGCATCAGATAATGGCTCAAGTATTTAGACTTCTGCCACCCATGTGGGAGACCTGACTCCTGGCCTTGTCTTGGTTCACCAACCTTGCCTGTTGCAGGCATTTGGGGGAATGTACCAGCAGACAGTCTCCCTCTTAATATATATTATATACATTTTATATATATACACATATATATGTATTTCAAGTGGATGAAAATAAACAAAAGTTTTTTTTAAAAAGGGGTAACAAGAATAGATATATCAGACAAAATAGACGTTAGTCAAATACTATAAAAAGAGATGAAGAAGGACCTTATAGAACAATCAAGTGATGAGTTCAACAAGAGGATGTAACTCTTGTAAACATAAATGCACCTAATCCCAGAACAGCTGATTATATAAAGCAAACATTATTAAATCTAAAGGGAGACACAGTCTCCAAGACTTAGAAATATTTTTGTCAGAGTCCTCCGTTCCGCAGATTGAGAATTTAAAGCAAATTCTGATTGGATGGCATTCTTTTAGTGAGTGTCTATGTGAACAAAAATAAACAGAAATCTTTTTTTTAAAGATTTATTTATTTATCTGAAAGTCCGACTTACACAGAAAAAGAAGTAGAGGCAAAGAGAGAGAGGTCTTCCATCTGCTGTTTCACTCCCCAAATGACTGCTACGGTCAGAGCTGCATTGATCCAAGGCCAGGAGCCAGGAGCTTCTTCTGGGTCTCCCACGTGCATACAGGGGCCCAAGGACTTGGACCATCCTCTACCGCTTTCCCAGGCCATAGCAGAGAGCTGGATCGGAAGTGGAGCATCTGGGACTTGAACTGGTACCCATATGGGATGCTGGCACTGCAGGCAGCGGCTTTACCCACTACGCCACAGCACCAGCCCCAATAAACAGAAGTCTTAACTCTCTGTTTCCAAGTTTTCCCCTGCCTCCTGGATACATAAACAATATCAAGACTAAGAAAGCATAACTTCAGTTTCCAATAAATGTGACTTTTAAGTTCTTTTCTTGTACTCCCACTTAGTAAGTGTTACAAGGACTTATCTACCTCAGGCTACAAACATTTTCCTGGCCTTGGGTATAAATCTCAGTGCAAATCCATAGTGCTGAGGAACCAGAGGCCGGGACATTCACAGGATCTTCAGTGCTTCCAGCCCGCTTCACCAACATTTGCCAAACCATTCTCAGTATCATATTGTCTTTGATCACCGATTCTGCAGGTTTTACTCACTACAACAAAGCCCCTTGCTGTCCAGAATTCTTTTAGATTCCTGCCCAGAGATCCTTCCCCAGCAACCTGAAGTCACTCCATGCTCCCGTGACCTGCTGCCGTGTGGGAATGACTCTGGTTAAAGCTCCCTAGCATCTTCACGCCACACTCAAGCACGTGGGACTCCACACACTTGCCTGCAGGCCCAAGTCTGGAATTCTGAGTTCTTTTCAGCCTTCACCGGAAAACAGAAGTATACACCCTCTCTAATTGTTAATCTCTGCAACTACGTGAGTTTTTGTGTTACCCAGTTCTCATCCTCTGACTCCAGTCCTTCTATCTATACACCAGCTGAGGGTGGGGATGGAGTGGTGGATATATAACTGAAATAGGTTTTTTTCCGTCTAAATTCTTGTGGGGTAGGAGTCCTTCTACTTTTTACTTGTTGAACTCTTTATTTAGTGGACCATTAAGCCTGTGATTACAAAGTATGTTATCACAAAAAGTGAAAGAAAATAGAAGGGAAGGAAGGAGGAGAGAGGGGAGGAGGAGGAAGTATCATTATATTCTTAGAATTGCACCTATGAAATGTATGAAATCTGTTCTTTTATATTAATAAAATAAAAATGTATATCTATTATGTATACCCTTTTGCATGTCAATCATCACAATTTTTAAAGGGAAGGAGGAAGCTTTTAAAGGTGATAGATATGCTTATGGCATAGATTCTAGTGCTAGTTTCACAGGTGCATGCTTATTTTCAAACTCACCAATATAGATTTTTAAAAACAATTTATTTATTTATTTGAAAGTCGGAGTTACACAGAGAGAGAAGGAGAAACAGAGAGAGAGAGAGAGAGAGAGAGAGAGAGAGAGGTCTTCCATCCACTGGTTCACTCCCCAAATGACCACAATGGCCGGAGCTGTGCGGATCCAAAGCCAGGAGCCAGGAGCTTCTTCCAGGTCTTGCCGCGCAGGTGCAGGGGTCTTGAGCCATCTTCTACTGCTTTCCCAGTCCATATCAGAGAGCTGGATCAGAAGTGGAGTAACTGGGACTTGAACTGGCACCCATATGGGATGCCGGCACTGCAGGCAGTAGCTTTACCTGCTACACCACAGCGCCGGCCCCCAAATATAAATTTAAATGTGTATTTTTTGTATGTCAGTTGTAACTCAGTTTGAAAAATTAAAAACTAGAGGAGAAAGAGAATGCTGGAAAATATTTCAACCAGACCAGCATTGTATCATTTTGTTTTGTTTTTGTTTTCTTTGTCTTGTTTGTTTAGTATTATGTCTTAATCTCTTTTCAGGATCAACTATTCTAGAAGTATGAAATATGAAAGTCTTCAAAAATGTCATGGAAAATGAATATTATGAAAAATCTATACATAGATTTCCAAGCTCTTTACATAAAAATAAACCTATCTCTAATCCTATTTTCCATGAACTTTTTGAAGTACTTCTATACTTCCTCAATTAATCAAACCCTCCATAGTATTACTCTTAATTTCCATGTATGTCACACAGAAAACCTGCACCCTGAAGCGTAAGTGCTCCACATTTCTGGGTCCCCAAGGGGTTTGGGTATAGACTGCAGGTGTCTGGGGAGTGCTGTGTGCTCAATGCACAGAGATAGGTGGCTGAGTCGCTGAGCTGGGAGTCTCTGATGAGCAGGGAGACGTACCGGCCGGCTGTACTGAGCTGTGCCGTAAACCTTCCTTCTACCTTTTCCCCACTGGCATATATGGACATCACCAGCTCAGGGCCTTTTCCAGCATACTGTCGGTACCACATGAAGTTCTGAGAAGCAGTGCTGTAAGTGCAGTTGAAAGAGGCCAAGGCTCCCTGTGCAATGCTGAGGGACTGAGGATTCTGCTCCAGCTCCTGCTGCTGGCTTCTTACCCCTGTGCAAAAAGACAAAGGTCAAAGAGATTAGTTGGGAGTGGATGCTTACTCTCCAGAATTTAAGTTATCGTCCCACAGGTCTCCCACCCTCCCTTAGTCAGAAAAATCTGCATGTTTCTCTGCCTAGGACTAGCACAGACAGCAATTCCAATATTGTGCATTATGCTCCTATAGAGATGCCAAAAACTCACAGCTTAATTGAAGCCACAGGATCACTAGTGACATGGTCAAGGATTCCATCACTCTTCTCCCCTGGCCCACTGAGGATTCAGATTTAAGCCCTAAAAAATAGTCTAGTCCAACACATTCTTAATTCTTCTGCTTTAGTTAACATTAAAAGATCTATTTCACCAATTAGAAAGAAGAGGTTCTTTTCACCACGCCTGCTACACCACTAAGTCCTCCCTCTCAATCCCCCCCACCACCACCACCACCACACACACTCAGGAGCACCCCAGGCTTTCCTTAGGGTACCTTAGAAGACACTGCCATCTAGTGGACTCCTGATAATGATCAAAGAAATATTCAAAACCCAGGCTCTTGCTATCTGAACAAGATTTTTTGAAGACGTACTTAAAAGTAAAAATTGGACACAGTCGATAAATTAAAAATTTATGTGTGTGTGCTTTCTGCAGCAGTTAAGATGTTGCTTGGGATGTCTACACCCTACATTCGAGTACCTGGGTTCCAGTCCCTGCCCCAGTCTCGATTACAGTTTTCTTCTAACTAGCATCCTGGGAAGCATTAGGTGATGGCTCAAATACTTGAGTCTCTGCCACTCACATGGGAGACTCAAACTGAATTCTCAGTTCCTAGCTTTGGCCTGGCCCAGCCCTGGCTGTTGCAAATATTTTGGAAGTGAACTAGCAGATGGGAGCGTTCTCTCTCTCTCTCTCTCTCTCTCCCTCCCCCTCCCTCCCTCCCTTTCAGATAACATCAATACATCAATACATTACCAAAACTTAAGAAGCATTTGGTCCAAGTCAATATATTTGTATGTGTGTATAAAACTTGTTTGAGTAACAGCAATTGTTTCCAATGCCCACTTTCCTGCACCAAAAAGTCAGTCATCACACATTCCTCTATAGAAATCTGAGTGAGGTTCTTATGATTTAAGAAGCATTTTCTGTTGCATTGCTCTCCTCCACATCAGGCCAGATGACCTGATATCACCCCCTCCTTCCTCTCCAGTTTTTAATGAAATATCTTGCAATTCAAAAGAATCCTTTCAAAACCAAAGAGCTTAGAAGTTGGCTGAACACACAGTTCACAGCCTCAGCAACTTATTTTTTATCAAAGCTAAGGACCATGGGAGCTTAGGATTCTTCATTCCATTTTGTAATAATGAAATTTGCGTGTCACAAAACATTTAGGTTGGTGCAATAAAGATGGAACTACCATCTGCACCTGGAATCTAAATCAAACCCAATGTATCTGTTGATTCATCTACTTTCTCTTATTACTTTCTCTTAGATGAAGTTGTGGTGTAGAAGGGTTAACCTCCAAAAGATATTGATCTGAACTGTCTGCATTTTCACCTATGCAAGAAATTTAAATAAATAAATAAATAGGTCCACGGTGAAACAAACACAGGCAACTACTCTTTCTCCTCTGTCTCACAACCTGCTTTGTGTCCTTGCAGAAGTTGGTGGCTACTGGCCAGCAATGCAGCAGGCCAAGTAATCAGCATCCACCAAGGATGTCCTGATCAACCACCTCTCATGCCCACCAACAACTTCATAGGAACTGAAACAATGGGAAATGTGCGAGCATTAAAATCCTTTCCTCCAAGAGTACATTACACTTGACATAAATCCCAAATAGCAATTTCTAAGTAAAAGTAAATTTGTAAGATGAGTAACCAGTCACATAGGATGGCAGCCACTCTCACCTTGGAAATTTTATGTAAAGGAAACAAAATATAAAGACTTAAAAATAGAATGTAGTCCTGAAGCACAGTATTTTTAAGGAACATGCCTTGTGTAGAAACAGTAATAAAAATACAAATAGGTTAATAGATCTAATGCAGTGGTGGGCCCAAGAGCTATGTCAATACTGGTGAAATGACAGATTTCAGATGATCGACGTGTTGTCCTGCAGAAGCTTCCGTACCTAATGCTGTCCAGAGGGCGCAGCAACTCCTTCAGGTGCCTGAGGGACAGTGCTATGGCTGTCAGTCAAAGTGGAAAACCCATTGCTTTAACCATCTTCATTGTCCTCAGCAGAGGATTGCCTAGATATATATCCTGTATATCTAAGCACTAGGACTTGAGAAGACAGTTTATCTTGAGATAAATGCTCCTGTAAATGGTACTAATTTTGTGTCCATTCTAAATATCCAAATTGTATTAAAGCAACAACAATGAAAGATATCTTTATACATGTAGGGAAACACATACTTAGTTATCCATATAATTCCACTAATGTACATCTTTAATTATTATCCATGCATTTGATATACTTCATACTGTCTCACAGGTTTCTTAGGCTATGTTCTTTTTCTTTTCTCCTCTCAAACTTTATCAATGGATCTATCTTCAGGTTTCCAGATTATTTCTCTTGCCTGTTCAAATTGGCTATTGAATCTTTCTAGTGGATATTTTTGAGAAAGCTTCCTCTGTATAGTCATTTCTCCTCCATGGAGAGTCGTGTTATGTGAAATACAGGCAAATCCCTTGCATCAGTCAGGGAGCCACCTGACAGGCCAAAGTGGTCAAGAGCTAGTTTTGATGAAGAAGTCTACTCCACTCCCACCAGCACCTGGAACCCATGCTGGGAACGTTAGGCCATTGAAAGCTTCAAGATGGGACAAAGGTGAGTTAAATCAGCACAATGTTCTCCTACAAGTTTCAGTTTACTTTTTCTTGATTAAATGCTTGCTTGGTTGCTGTAAACTTTCCTTTAGTGTTTAGTTTAAGTAGACTTGTTATTGTCTTGAAATTTTCTGTATCTAGCATGTCTTTTCTGGCTCCTTTTCCTGAGAGAACAGATATTTCTTGTGTGTTTCTTTTTTGTCTGTGCTTCTAGAATTCAGGTCATATGAAGAGAAGAAACTTCAAAAAACTCAATATTCTATCACTCCTCAGGTCCCAAGTTCCATAGCTTGTCAGAATTCTTTGCATCTTTTATGTAAGATCCAAGACTTTTTGCTGTATCTAACAGGAGGAGTAGAAAAAGTATATGAAATTCATATTTCTAGAAGTGAAAGGTGTGATCTTCCTTTCTTCCAACAGCAACTTCAGACAGTTTAGTTGGTACATCCTTATGGTAGCAATCTGGTTAGAAAGACATTAAAATTGAATTCTGGCTCATCAATATGAATTCTTTTGTTGGATAAGCATGGTCCTAGATCATGAGGATAGCAGCTATTTACTGGAGAACCTTACCATATGAGCCCCTGTACAATGGCCCAGGAGGACCAGAGAGGTGAATACAGTGGGTTTCTGTAAATGCCATGGAAATATCCTTATTCCTGTTCTTTCTCTCTCAAGATGAATCTTTTGAGTGTCAATAGAAATTGAGTACAAAAAAAGCAAAGGGAACAAATTGACTTTGTGGTGATGGACAAAAAGTAACCATGCAAGCACCTGGCAAAGGAAAATTTTGGACTCTGAAATGTGTGGGGGCTTGTGACAGTAATGCTCTTCATGTGCTAGATTAAGCACCATAATACAGCAGAACAGCCATATGGGTCTTCTGGATACCAGCAGCAGCTTCAGTGGGCAACCTAACCTACAGCTGGTTTGTTATCTCTGTCCACATTCCATGAAAATGGGAGAAGTCATGCAGACATGGCCTCTCCTTAACTATTCTACTGTATCAATAGCAGCTTTCCAGCATGCCTTCTCCATCCCCATACCTGCACACACTTGAATCAGCACAGTCTTTTCTCATTCTGCCTCATACACATACATGGGTTTCTTCTAGAGTCTGAGTAGTCAGTTTATGCATGAGCACTACAGAGACTGCAAATATTCAATGATGCGCTCTTATAGCATAAACAAGTTGATAACATACTATCTAAATAAAGTTTAACAGTAAACCCCAGGCTGGATTAACATCTGTCCCTTTGGATTATATGTGGGAGAAAGGATCTATGTACATCTCTCCATTGGGAATGGTGGTTGCTTTTTTTTTTTTTTTTTTGCAATTAAATCAAAGACATTTATCCTTACTATGGGTAAAAATGGATAATTCTCTACATCCTATCTGTCTACACTCGGAAGCCTCTTCACATCTGGGTGAAACTGGGATCCTACGTGGCATGATTAAGGTTAATGCTACAGTTTGGTCACAGCTGGCTTATGACAATTTTATTACTAGTAGTTTTAATTAAATGCTATTTCAGATAAATTGAATGGATTTAGTGTCCACCTCTGTAATATTCATCAGAATGTCAGATGAAGTGGCATACTTATGAGAAAAATTTCTGGAAACTAAAACAAGGACTTTGGAGTGTGTATTTTTAGAAGACAGTCCAATGTGAGTCCCTCATACTGCCACGTGTCTGGCTGCAAGTGTCAATAACGGAAGGTTGTGGCCACTCTACTCGGAGAAGTAGACTCATATCGAGCAATCTTGAAGGGCGAGGCATTGCCTGCCTCTGAAACAAAATCAGGCTTTCTCATTACTTGCTTTAAAAGCAGCAGATTCGCCAGGCTCAGAGTTTCTCAGCTATGACACAGCAGCAGCACTGCCTACCGTTCCATCACCTCTTTAGGATGTAAGACAAAGGGCAACTGGAGCAATAAGCCAATGTGTACACAGTTTGCTGTGCCATAATTCACAGTATCATTTCTCCCTGACCAGGAGTCTGGGGTCTCTACTGATAGTATCAATGAAACAACAAAGCTTACTAGCTTGTAAGAAGGATAAAGTCCAAGACCTGAACAATCTCATCTATAGTATAATAAAGACTTACTTTGCAGAAAGTTAAGTTTCACCAAACTAGCCTGAAATAGACCTTTTTTGGAGGACGTAATGTATACCCATATGGGAATTAACCATCAGTTCTGATAAAATGCTTGAGCAATTTTCTGGTGTACTTTAACGAAATAAAAATTCCTTTTTGGAAATTAGTGTAATGCACTCAGATGACTATTAATCGTGTGAGAAGCTTAATAGCTACTACACAATGAAAAGTGGAATAATTATAAGCCAGTCCATTAACCATAATAATAATTTTTAATCAGAGCTTTTAAAATCTATACTCCTATAAAATGTCTACCAAGGCTAATTTGATTTGTTTCCTGAGGAACTTTTTTCACTTCCATTAATTTGAACTAGGACTTGGACATTTCTCAAAATTATTTGACTTAAGAAGTTATGTTCATACTTTTCAATGTCTTTTAGGTATTCTTAAATATATTTCACTAGGGGGGTCCTAGATTTAGAGTTTACCCAGTTCATTCATATCATACCTGATAGAGTGAGGTCAGTGAGTGAGGAAATGACCCAGTTCATTCATATCACACCTCACAGAGTGAGGTCAGGTGAGTGAGGAAATGACCCAGTTCATTCATATCACACCTCATGGAGGGAGGTCAGGTGAGTGAGGAAAGGCTGTGACCCTTGGTGGATCTAATTACATGAGAGAGTCCACCAAGCACTAAGGGGAAAGAGAAAGAAAACTGAGCTGCATCACAACACAGCAGAGGGAACACACACATGGTTCAGAGTTGTTAGATCAGGAATAGAAGGAAGGGGAAAGAGAGAGAACATCCATTCATCCATTTGGTAAGTATTTCTTGATTGACTACTATGGGCCAGTCACTATCCTATGAAAATTTTCACCTAAAAATGGAAAATACTTTCAAACAATAATGCCAGTAATTGGTAAAGTGTTGTAAAATCAGTATCATTATGCGCTACTATTGAAATTTCAATAAAAATATCTTCATGAAAATTGGGCATGTTTTTCTTTATTCAAGCAATTCAATTTTCAGTTAAACTATATTTTTAATGATGTTCATAAAATCATTGTCTATAATACTGGATAATTGGGAAAAAGATTCAAAGTGATTAATTTCTAAAAGATTTTTATTAATTATTTATTGGAAAGTTAGAGTTACAGAGAGAGAGGGGTAGAGAAAGAGAGAGAATCTTCCATCTGCTGGTTCAGGGCTGCCAATGGTCAGGGCTGGGCTAAGTCAAAGCCAGGAGCTGGGAGCTTCATCAGGGTCTCCCACATGGCTGGCAGGGGCCCAAGCACTTGGGTCATTTTCTGCTGCTTTCCTAGACACATTATCAGAGAATTGGATTGGAAGTGGAGCATCAATGTTCTGAGTGTTTATATCTTCTAATTTATCTAAATCAATATACATAATTAAATAATAAAACTTAATCTAGTTCAAATTGAGAGCACACAAATCCTTCCTTCAAATTGCGGGTCCTGTTTCACATCTTTTGTATACAAGGCAATTGATGAGCGGTCAGAATGCCTGGGTTCTATCACTAACTTCCATTTGGTTGTAAATTATGCTGAGTCATGCCATTCCAGTAGACTCCAATTCTTTTATCTTAGTGAGGGGCACTCTCCCACCAACGCACTACATCTTTGCTGGAATCAGTGTTTCCTAAAATGTGATTAATGCAAAAGTTCATGTGAAGCGTTCAAAGAGGTGAAATTTTTAATTGTTACATATTTAATGTTATTTTAATTTATATCAGAAAAAAATATAACCAGTACATCAATACATGAGTGTGGCTTCACTGATGGTATCAGTTAAAACCAAGGATTAGTTTATGTCATTATTTTAAAGCATATTTACCATACAAACCAGTTTAACATCAAATTAACTAAATAATGCTGTGACTGGTACACAGACAGTGAAAATGATTTTGAGCAAGTGGGTAAAATGCTGTTGTTGAGGCTATAGCTTAGTGAAAGCTCGCCCCATAAACTTGAACCCTGAGCCACCAAGAGGCCCACCTTCTCGGTATTCAGAGCAGACCTGTGGAAGTGATCTGTGGGGAAACTGGCCCAGGATCAATACAATCTGCACTGATGAATACAATAATAAGAAATGGAAATTTAGTTCATTATAAATTGGATCCATCACGGAGAGGAGTACATTGGAAAAGGCTGTTATAGAGAAAGCAGTATTCTCCCTGTGAGACAGAGATGATGAAGAAGATTCCCTCTGTAAGGAAAGACAGCACCTTCACGCCCGACCGGAAGGCTATGCCTGTCTCAAGGGGCCCAGCGGCAAGACTGCGGTCCCGGCTGCAGGTGCTGGGGGAGCACCACACTGTGGTGCTGAATCTCCACAGGAGAGGCTGGAATGCTCAGAGCACTAGATACCTCCATTTTCCCAAGAGGTTCTTTAAGATTGGTGTCTGCCTGTGCTTTCTGGCTTGAGTGAGTCGGTGTCAGAGGTGCGGTCTTTTCCCAGGACCCGCCACATCCAGCGGAAGCTGAAGGACATTCTTTCTTGAAATGTACAATTATTATTGTTCATAGTGGTTAGCTTTATTCTCAATAAACCAACATCTGTTTGCTTTTTACTTGTTAAACTTCTTATTTGGCGAAGTATTAAGTCTTTCTCCTGTAATATAATTTTAAAATATGCTATCTCAAAAACTAAAAAAAGTGAGAAAGGAAGAAGGAAAAAGGGTGGGAATGAGGGGGAGGAAGGGAGGGAGGAAGGGACTATCATTATGTTCTTAGAATTGTGTTTGCAAATCATATTGAATCTGTTAAAAAAGAATTAAAATTGAAATTTAAATCTTTTTAAGTAAAGAAAAATAGGCAAAAAAATAAAGCTGCGCATTCCTTCCCAGATACTCAAGAATGAAGGGTGCTGCTCCAGGGTGTGTAGGCTGCTCACTCCTGTTTAAAGAGAACTGCAGACAGAAAATGCACTAAGTGGTGATCACTTTTTGAACATGCTCTTTTCACAGATACAATCCAGATTCCTGCTGATAAGCACCCTGGGTGGCAGCAGGTGATGGCTCAAATAATTGGGCTGCTGTCTGTCACGTGTGAAACTTGGGTTTAGTTCCCTAGGCTTTAGGGCTGACAGTTGGGCTCCAGACCAACCTGGTCTCTCCTTTCCAACCAAAACTATTTCAGTAGTGGTTGTGCCACGTGACACGCTTACCCTTGGGAACAGTTACATGTAGCAGTCAACTTGTATGTGTTGAATAAGGATGTCTTTATTCTTTTTTAAAAAGATTTATTTATTTATTTATTTGAAAGTTAGAGAGAGAAGGAGAGGTGAGAGAAAGAGAGAGAGAAGGAGAGGTGAGAGAGAGACAGAGAGAGCGGTCTTCCATCTGCTGGCTCACTCCCCAGTCGGCTGCAAAAGCCGGAGCTGTGCTGATTGGAAGGCAGAAGCCAGGAGCTTCTTCCTGGTCTCCACTTGGGCCATCTTCTACTGCTTTCCCAGCCCATAGCAGACAGCTGGATCAGAAGTAGAGCAGCTGGGACTCAAACTGTAGCTTCACCCACTATGCCACAGCGCCGGGCCCAGAATGTCTTTATTCTGTGCAGACATCTAGACTGAACCCTAAACTAAATTGTGGCTGAAAGAGAAATATTAACTCACTTAATGAAATTATACATACCATTAAAAAAAAACCACCGTCATGCTCTGCCTACCAAGCTCCTTAATAACCTCCAGGTGCAGGTTTGGGTACTGGCAGCAAGTGCCCGGGGAGCACAGTGCGACCACCACACAGATGTAGGAGGCTGAATCGCTGAGCTGGGAGGCTCTGATGTGCAGGGAGTTGTGCCCGGCGGTTGATTCCAGAGTTGCTGTGTACCTTCCATTTGACTTTTTGCTCTCAAAAGAAGTCATGACTATCAGGAGAACTGGACCTCTCCCTACATCCTGTCTGTACCACCTTACGTTGTTTACGGGGGTCACAGTATATCTGCATTGCAGAGTGCAGTTACCTCCCTCTAGGATGATCAGGGATTGAGGATCCTGCTCCACTTGATTTTTGCCACTCACCCCTATTCAGAAAGCAGAGAAAGAGATTAATCTTCCAGACTGAATACATTCTTACTTTTTAAATCCCTGCCTCATTCCCCTCAATGAATCCCAGGTGAACTAGAACGTGGTCCTGTTTCTCCCCTTACTCCCACACCAAAGTACTACATCTTTGCCCCAGAGCCTAAGAAATTGTCTCTTGGACTGCCTTTGGTCAACCTGACTAAAACTGTCCACTAACTTACAATAATAGTAGAGCCACAAAACCACCACGGACGTCCTCAGATGCTTCTCCATCCGTATGTATTATGCCGAGGGCTGCCTCCAAAAGCTGACTTGTACGCAATTTATAGGTTCAGCTTCAACCTCTTCCTCTGCAACTGCTGCTGCTGCTCTTCCTTCTCCTCCGCCTCCTCCTCTAACGCTGATTCTCAGGGAGTATGCCAGCCAATCAGAGATCAAGTCTGTGTGATGCACAATCACACCTACAGGCAGGGACTGTGCGAACACTGCCATCTTGAGGTCAGAGCTACAGTTGCTCAACAAGTCTGAGATGCTTTCTGCTAGGTTTTTTTTTTTTTTTTTTTTTTTTTTTTTTTTTTTTTTTGACAGGCAGAGTGGACAGTGAGAGAGAGAGACAGAGAGAAAGGTCTTCCTTTGCCGTTGGTTCACCCTCCAATGGCCGCTGCGGCCAGCGCACTGCACTGATCCAAAGCCAGGAGCCAGGTGCTTCTCCTGGTCTCACATGCGGGTGTAGGGCCCAAGCACCTGGGCCATCCTCCACTGCACTCCGGGCCACAGCAGAGAACTGGACTGGAAGAGGAGCAACCGGGACAAGAACCCGGAGTGCTGGCGTCACAGGTGGAGGATTAGCCTAGTGAGCCGCAGCGCCGGTCTGCTAGGTTTCCTTCTCACCACTTGCAATGTGGTAGCAAATAAAAGCTCCTACACCTCTGCATAAATACAGATCAGTCATCAAGACATATGCCCATAGGCCTCAGTCTGAACTGTGACTCTACATTATCTTGCATAAGAGAGGTATAGTCTCCACTTTCTCAACTGAAAAGAAGTACAGCAGCATTTACTTAGCCATTTTTGAAAGATTTAAAAGATATGATTCAAGTTAAGAGTTGCGTGTAAGAGACTAGCAGGCACTCATCTCCCAGATAAACTATGAGCTCCCTCAGGATACAGATCTTTGATCTGGTCTATTTCCTATTCCATCCTCAGTATCTAGAATAAGAGTCCATACTAAATTTTTTATTGAATGATAAATGATGACTTTTGTTCCGGTAGTGATAGTATTTTTATCATTCATTTTAAATTCAACAATGATTTTTAAAGGCCAACTGCTTATCAGGTGTAACTACAGGTGCTGACGATAAGCGAAATCCCAGCTCTCCCAGGGGAGAAGACAGAGTGCTTCAGCCCAGAGGTGGGGACGGGGCAAGTGTTGAAACTGTGGGGATTCTTTTTCTCTTCAGATGTGAGTCATTTCTTCAATCATGCCTTTGCTCTACCCCTTTCCTTTTTGCACATAGCCTTGTGTCCACCATCTGATTTATCAAAAAAGGAACTTCTCCTCTCTTTTCATTGCTTCATTAATACGTGCGTTTCTGCTCTTCCTCTTTTCCTCTATTCCCTTCTTTGTTAAAAGTCCTGGCTTGGGGACCTGTAGCTCTCTCAGCACCTCTGTTGCTCTACTCTGACAAGCAGACAAGGGGCAGATGATACCTTCTCTGGCACATAACTGCTGAGTCACTGAACAAGACTGGGGGCTGGGCTTAGTCTCCAAGAATGAGCTCAGAGGTCAAGAAATTGAGTGGTTTTACCTTCAGATTACTTTGACCATGGAGGAAGAACTATTGATGTTAGACTCCGTTTTCAATTTCACTAATAAAGGTTTAGGTATGCAGGATACTTACATCTTCTTGCTTGCGTCATTTGTATGATTTTTGCAACAATCACAAAAACTGTGGACACACAAGCACAGATTATGCAGAAACCACAGTGAGCCGCAGAGGCAGGCACTCAGCACCACGCCCCTTGCTGAAGCTTCAGTTTGTGCTCAGCTCCCCCTGCAGTCCCTGTCACTGTGTCACTCAGAGCACAGTAGTACACAGCCGAGTCGGACTCTTGCACTGAGGATTTCTCCAAGTGGAAGGAGCTGCTGTCTTTGTTGTACAAGGCTTCAAAACCTCTGCCGCTTCCCTTCTCATTGGCCGTCATGGCTTTCAGGAGGAGCTGCGGACCCTCACCAGGATACTGGACATACCAGAAAAGGTTGGGGTATCCTGTGGCTGAATAAGTGCAGTTTATGGTGAGGTTAGCCCCTTCTGGGAGGGTCACTTGGCCTTCCTTCTGCGTCACCGAGTCTCCACGGGTGCTTCCTGGATAGAAAAGGAGATAACTGTATCATCTTGAATATAAAACACTCGGGAACACTCAAAGATTTTGCTAACGTTAACATTAGAGTTCGAATTTTAAAAGTCATTTTACTTACCAAGTATTAAGAGCATCACAGTCACTAAGCCTAGAGAAGAGTTCATGTCTAGAATGTCGCCTAAACACCGTTCTTGATTCTTACATGAAGAAATGTAGAAGACACAGTCAAAAGAGAAATCTAAACCTTAACGCACACAGGAAATGTGCTTGTGTTGGGAAGCTACGCCCCCTGGTGGACGAAGACTGAACTGAGAGGAGATATTTTCCTGGATTTCTTCCAAAAGTAAGATTTACGTCCTCATCCCTAACCTATTTTATAAGGTCCGCTCAGTCTTCAGGAAGCCTCGGTAAATCTAATGACAACTGTCAAGGCCTCTAAGGTATTATTTTTAAGCCATGACTAAGAAGTTCCTTAGCAGAGCAGTCCAGGATATATCTGCAGCTGAGATGATAACGATCGTCTTGAACATTTAATACAAGCCTTTATAAGACAGCCTACAACTCACTGAAATGTCATAAAAGTGTTTTGAACTGAAAGCAAATTAACATAAGAAGTCAAGTCATTATTATGACTTTTCAGCACTATACCTCAATTTGTAGAGCAGTGACTGTTCAACAAATATTTGTTAAATTTAGCAAAAGTAATAGGTGGCCATTGATTGAGGAATCACTATTACTTCAAAGGCATTATATCTTTCATCCCAAAATAATATCATTATACATCTGACAAGGGGTTAATAATCATCATATATATAAGGAACATAAATGACTCAATAGCAAAAATCCAAATAATCTCATTTTAAGATGGGATGTAGAGAGGTGGATGTTGTGGCACAGTGAGTTAGCCACTGCTTTGGATGCCCACATCCCATATCAGAGCACATGCAATTAAATTTAGCCTCTGCTTCTACCCAACTTCCTGCCAATGCATGCAGGAGGCAGCAGATGAGTCAAGTACCTGGGTTCCTTCCACCCGTGTAGGAGATCCAGATGGAATTCTTGTCTCCTGGCTTTGACCTGGTCCAGGGCTCTGGCTGTTGTGAGCGTTGAGAGTGTCCACTAGCCTATAGGAAATAAGTATCTATCTATTTACCTACTACCTACCTACCTACCTACCTATCATCTCTATCTCTAGCGCTCTGCCTTTTGCTTAAAAATAAATAAATAAATAAATAAATAAACTTTGAAAAATGGGCAGTATATCTAAACAGACTTTCTTCAAATGATGACAAACAAATGGCGTACAGTTACGTGAAGAAAATGCTTAGCATCGTTAATCATCAAGGGAATTCAAATCAAAACCACAAGAGGACATAGCTTACTCCAGCTAGAATGGCTATTATCATAAAGATAAAGGATAACAAGTGCTGGTGAAGATGTGGAGAAAACAAAACCCTTGACAATGTTGCCGAGAATGTAAATTAGGACAACTTTTTTGGAAAACAATGGGTAGGCTCTCAAAATAAGAATTGAGTTATCCCATGATCTAGCAATCCCAGGGCTGGGTATATATTCAAGACAAATTAAATCACTCTGTCAAAGAGATATCTGCATTCCATGTTTATTGTAGCACTATTGACAATCACCAAGAAAACAACCTAAGCTTCCATCCACTAATGAATGGATGAAAACAGCCCCACATGAACACAATGAGATATCACTCTTTAAAAACAGTAAAATCTTGTCACTTGGTCACTTGCAATAACATGGGTGAAACTGGAGGTTGTTCTGTTAATCCAAGTGCAGAAAAACAAGTACCACATGATTTCACTCATATGTGGAATACAAAGAAGTCGAACTCAAAGAACTTAGGAGTACAATGGTACTTGGTACTTGCTAAAAGTAGGGAGAGTAAGATGGAGGGAGAGAGATGGGAAAAGGTTGTTGTTCATGGCTATTGAGCTATACTTGGATACAGTAAGAAGCTCTGGCATTCTGTTGTGCAGTAGGTGACTATAGACATTGATAATATACTGTATATTTCTCTAAAAGAAAAAAAAAACAAGAAATGATTTTTGAATGCTTTCATAAAAGGTAATGTTAAATGTTTGAGAAGATTGGACACTATACTATGTATACAGGTATCAAAACATTAAATGGTACTCCATAAATATGTACAATTTTTAGATATCAGCTAAAAATTTGAGTTAAGATTTTAATTTTAAAAGACTGCTATCTTGTTAATAAGAACTTTCAGGGGGAAAGCAGCACTAATGAAGTCTAGTATTTCTGAATTGCAGGATCACTGAAAGGTGGAAACTGTGAGCCCCCGGCAGAACAAGCACCACTAAAGTTATTGAATCCCTGGCCAGCTCTCTGCTGTGGCTAGGGAGTGCAGTGGAGGATGGCCCAAGTGCTTGGGCCCTGCACCCCATGGGAGACCAGGAAAAGCACCTGGCTCCTGGTTCCTGCCATCGGATCAGCGCGGTGCGCCGGCCGCAGCCCGCCGGCCGCGGCGGCCATTGGAGGGTCAACCAACAGCAAAAGGAAGACCTTTCTCTCTGTCTCTCTCTCTCACTGTCCACTCTGCCTGTCAAAAAAAAAAAAAAAAAAAAAAAAAAGAATCCCCTGGGATGACCTGGGTTATTCCCTCACTATTTCAATGACTCTGAGCTAAGGTTTAAGCTAGCAAATCGGACAGGTGCTATTTCCACACCCTAAGGAGACCTGCTCCCAAGGAAACTTTTCACATAGACGCAAACTTAGCTCAATCTGTTTTCGGGAGACCACTCTCCGGAGATTCAGATGAAAGACCTCCATGAGTCCAGTGTCAGAATGTGAATAGCTTATTAGAGACACAATAAGCAAGAAACTGAGGCCCAGATACTGTTTAGATTCATATAATTCTTCTCTATCTCCCCCACCTTCAAAATCCCATTTGTCAGAACCTGGTGAAAATTTATCCTGGAAAGGAATTCCGGAAAATCCACTACAAACTTCCGTTCTCATATATGGAGAGAGAGCAAAGTAAGCTGGAATGACAGCAGTTGTAAGTAAAGTTTAGCGCAGAGTTCCAGTTCTACCAGTGAAAAGTATTCTGGAAGCGAATAGCAGTGATGGCTGCACAACAGTGCAAATGGACTCAAAGTCATGGAACAGTATGTGGTTAAGTTAGTATTTATGTGCATATTACCACAATTAAAATTAATTTACACAAACTTTAAAAGATGTTCACCTGGGAGCCGTCGCCGTGGCTCACTTGGCTAGTCCTCTGCCTGCGGTGCCGGCATCCCATATGGACGCCGGTTCTAGTCCCGATTGCTCCTCTTCCAGTCCAGCTCTCTACTGTGGCCCAGGAGGGGAGTGGAGGATGGCCCAAGTGCTTGGGCTCCTGCGCCCACATGGGAGACCAGGAAGAGGCACCTGGTTCCTGGCTTCAGATCGGCACAGCTCCGGCCGTGGTGGCCATTTTGGGGGTGAACCAACGGAAGGAAGACCTTTCTCTCTGTCTCTCTCTCTCACTATCTATAACTCTACCTGTCAAATAAATTAAAAAAAAAATAGATGCTCACCCTTAAGATTCTATTCTACACATCTGTTTCCCAGATGCCAATGTAAAAGGAATTTACAAACTAAGGTCACTTATGAACTAATCATTACTCTCCTGGTTTTAGGGCATGAGAAAATGGAGCTGGCTAGAGATGGAAGGGGGAAATGGGGGAGAATAAAAATTTTGGATCACAGACTGTTGACTGAGCATGGCAGGCATGAGTCTGTCCACATGAAGAACATAAAAGTCCCCTAATGAATTCATAAAAATGGCTATTGATATTGACATTTTGTATAGTATATTTATTAAAAGGAACTCCAATTTTCTTATTTTCAATTTTTATTTGTTTTAATAGGGAGATATTTACCATGATGAAACTGGACAGAATTTTTAGCATCTATATTGAAAAAATAAGTATCCAAGAATTATCAGAAAAAATCTTGAAAAACTATTTGTGAGGAGTGAGTTACCTTAACAGTAACATGAAGCTACTATTGGAATGGAATTTAACAAACATATCAATAGAATTAAATTTAAAAAGTGGAAACATATAGTGAAAGTGAGAATTTAGTATATTAAAAATCATGATTTGTTTTTGGAGAAAGTATGGCTTAAATAATTACAAATTAAAAAGTTTATATCTTTAGGTAGGAGATGTGTTACTTACTCTTGTAAGGGCCGCTAATTATCATTTACTTTATGGATACAACTGGAGAGGGGGAAGTAAGCCAACAGTATGGAAATTGAGCTTTTCCATGCTAGCCGTGTTGAAAATATGTAATTTTTTTTTTAAGATTTTTTTTTATTTGACAGGTAGAGTTACAGACAGTGAGAGAGAGATAGAGACAGAGAGAAAAGTTTTCCTTCTGTTGGTTCACTCCCCAAATGGCCGCTACAGCTGGCGCTGCGCTGATCCAAAGCCAGGAGCCAGGAGCCTCCTCCTGGCCTCCCATGTGGGTGCAGGGGCCCAAGTAAGATTCATTTATTTTATTCTGAAGGTAGAGTTACAGAGAGAAGGAAAGACAGAGAACAAGAGATCTTCCATCTGCTGGTTCACTTCCCAGATGGCTGCAATGGCTGGAGCTAGGCCAATCTGGAGCCAGGAACCAGGAGCTTCTTCATTCTGCTACATGGGTGCAGGAAACCAAGCACTTGGGCCATCTTCCGCTGCTTTCCCAGGCCATAGCAGTGAGCTGGATTGGAAGAGGAGCAGCCAGGACTCAAACCAGCACCCACAGGGGATGCTGGTGCTGCAAGCAGAGGCTTAGTCTACTATGCCACACTGCCAGCCCAGGAAAAATTTCTTACCATGAATGCTGTCATATACTAGGCACCTTTAGAACATAAATGTAAATATCTTTTATGCACTGAAAACATGACTAAATCAAATTAATTCAAAGCAATGTGATGTTTTTATTTTGAAAACAGGAAGCAAAGAGAGCTTCCAAGACCTTTCTTATTTAAAACAATGCCCGTGGTAGAATATATATTCACTAAATATATGCTGAACAAATTGATCTGATAATCCAAGAATTCACAAAATTTTTACTGATTTTTCTCTCAGATATTTCTGAACTTTCTTAACCAATTCTTCTATGACAATCTAACGATCACATGAAAAACTATTTATTGTGTGTTTACATTTCCTTCAATCATTTCTCACAAATTCTGGATGCTTCACTTCAGGCCAAAGACTCAGGGATAGGAATATTTAGGACACATGAGAATGCTGGCTGTGATCTATGAATCTAAAGAGCTGTTCTCTTGGAGTGATTTCTCTACCACCAGACATCTGTGCTGCCACAGCCCTGGCCACATCCTGTCTGGGAAGATGATTCCCTCCCTGCCTTGGTCCCGGTGGCAGGCGAAGGTCTCAAACAGACTCGTGAGGTTTTTGTACGCCTCCCTACGCGAGTCCTCTCACAGTGTCCTCTGTCAGCGCGCAGAAGTACACTGCTGAGTCGTCCAATTGTAAAACGGAGATGACAAGGTTGATGGATTTCCTTGCCTTCTGGAAATTCAATGAGTAGCGACCTTGGGTTGCATTTTGCTGGCCGTAAGAGTCCTGACGAATAAGGAAGATCACCTCCCCTGTGTTGAGCTGCTTGTACCACAGGAGACCGTAACTTGAAACACTGGTGTCATACGTGCAGTCCAGGGTCACGTCTTCCTTCTCCTGTGCCAATATTGCTGGCTGGGCTTGAGTTACCTTCTGGGCAATAGCAGATCCTGAAGGTAAAAAGAATCAGAAAAGTTAGAATAGGTGTCTTGAGATGATGAAATATTTTTAATGCCTTGTTACCCTTCTTTCCCAAAGTCCCCATAAGATGCTTCCTGCACCTCCAGACCTGAGGTCTTATAGGGGACCCATTCCCACTGGGGGTCATCCCTACCCAGCCACAATGAAGCCAGGATCACCCCTGGAAGGCTGGAGAGCAACATGCTTTGGTTCCTCTTCAGAATGAAAAATATTTTGTTCTTCAGTTCCAGAGCTGTGCACTGTGGGTCAGCCTGACAGGGAGAAGGAAGAATTAATGGGTTATGTGTTGCTGCTGCGGCTGCTGTGACAGAACAGGAAGTGGAGGTTTCCTGGAGTAGTAAGTGGGTGTGTGTCATGTGAAGCTTCTCTGTGCACTGGCCAAGAGTCCTGCCCACCCCAAAATTCCTTTTGAATTAACCAACTCTTCATTTAATTACAATTAAGTCTGAAAATTAACATGGGTATATTGAAATGAAAGCTGATGAACTGACCAATCTCTATTTTCAACTGCTGCACCTATGGTGGGATTGGAAGTTTGGCATCTATTTTAAAATTCTGTATATAACAGGTGCTAGAGACAACTCAAAGTGTAATAATGGTGCATATTCACATCCATGTGTGTTGCTGTTTCTCCTAAAATAATGATTAATCATTTTGTAGAAAGTCAAAGCCTTGAATTAATCACTATAGAACTGCAGACCTGCTTACTTATATAACAATATTCCTCCTCACTTCCAGTGTCTGTCCGGAGGCCGATCTCAGGAACAAACAGCTGGAAAAAAGAGGAAACTAATGTCTCTTTGCTAAAATAAATGAAGGTTTCCATCATTGAGGCCTGTCATAAGTCTTTTCTTCTCTGTTTGGTTTGAACCGCCAAGTCTGTTCATAAAGGCCATGGGAGATACTAGAGTTGGTCATTTGATTTTCAGCCTTTAAATTTACATTTTTCCCACTACTTCAGTTGGAACCCAAAATGAGCCACAGAAAGCTGCTATATTCTGTGTGGTCAACTCTGAAGGGAAACTGTCTTACATGATTCAGTACATCTCCTTAGGACAGTCGATCACAGAATCAGTAATTATGGTCAACCATTCTTTGAGTGTGGATGTAAAAATAAGGCACTACACTCATGATGTCACTGAACAACATGACAGACAACAAAGACTCACCACTTATCATAACCTATTTCTTAGGGCCAGATGTTTGAGATGTGGCAGGTTAAGCTGCTGCTTGGGACACCACATCCTACAAAGGGTTCCTAGTTTGAATCCCGTATACTCTGCTTCTGATTCAGCTTCCTTCTATTGCATCTTTGGAAGCAGTGGGTGTTGACTCAAGTTCCTGGGCCCCTGGCACCCACCTAGGAGGCTTAGATAAAGTTCTGGGGCTCCTGACTTTGGCCTGGCTCAGCCCTTATGTTGACATTACACGTATCTGGGGAGTGAACCAGAAGGATCTCTCTCTCTCTCTCTCTATGTGTGTGTGTACATATGTGTGTGGTTCTGCCTTTCCAATGGATGAAAAATAAAAGATAAATCAACATGACGTATTTATTAATACAGTACCAAAGTTTATCCTCCTTACCTCAAAATAATTTTGGCTTTGCATAGATTTCTTGAGGCATCTTGAGATCTTGCACTGGAATCACCATTACATCTGATGACTTCAAATACAGAACAATTGTCCTTGTCCCTAAAAACACCCAATATTTTTCTATTATGTGGGTGACTAATTATAAGATTTTTAAAAGATTTATTTTATTTTTTTGAAAGACAGAGCTACAGAGAGAGGTAGAGACAGAGAGAGAGGTCTTCCATCCGCTGGTTGACTCCCCAGATGGCTGCAATGGCCAGAGCTGCGCCGATCCGAAGCCAGGATTCAGGAGCTTCTTCCAGGTCTCCCGAGTCAGTGCAGGGGCCCAAGGACTTGGGCCATCTTCTACTGCTTTCCCAGGCATAGCAGAGAGCTGGATCAGAAGAGGAGCAGCCGGGGCTAGAACTGGGGCCCATATGGGATGCCAGCGCTTCAGGCCAAGGCTTTAACCTGCTGCACCACAGCACCAGCCCCTATATTATTAATTCTTGTCAGACAATTTGATTCTGATATGTCTGAATGTATGCTATGTCTATATGTTAGTTTCCATTTGCAATATGTATCATTATATATAATACATAATATAAACAGTATATGTTAATGTTTATACATTAGTTTCCATTTGCAGGCAAGCAATGTGGAAAATTCTATACTAAAATGTCAGGGTGCAAGGAAAGAAGGTGAGGCTTCAGCTCCAGCCACAGGTTTGGGTACAGCATGCAGGTGCCTGGGGAGCAATGTGTACTCGCCGCACAGAAGTAGACAGCAGAGTCTCCAGGCTGGGTGGTTGCAATGTGCAAGGAGACATGTTTGGCCGCCTTATTCAGTAAAACAGTGAGCCTTTGGTCTTGCTTGTTCTCCATATTTGAGCGAATGTCTATGATGAGCTGGAGACCCTGTCCAGGTTCTTGTTTATACCATGGGAAATAGCTAAAAGCACTGTTGGAATAAGTACAGTTGATAGCAGAGCTGTCTCCTTCCTGGACACTCAGAGTAGAAGGAAGCTGCTCCACATTCTCTGCTTGGCTCATCCCTGTGCAGAAGTAAAAAGGCAATCATTACTGTCCAGAATTTTCTCTCCCAACAATAAATAGAGGAAACCTGAATAAAACCAGACTTCTCCCTGGACTTACAAAGAACATCCACAAACACGCTTCATTCAAAAAAAAAAAAAAAAAAAACAACTCAACTCACAGTTCAGCTGCAGCAACAAAAGTATGAATGAAGCTCCAATGGATGTGTTCATTGTTCTCCCCAGATGAGATCAATTAGACCTGCAATCTCCAGCCAGGAGAGCTACTTCTAGTCTCAGGTTGACCCTTCTTTTCTCTAGCAAGCATTTTGGTATCTCATATTGTTTACCCAGCCAATTAGAAAATGGTTTTGCCTGTGCTGTAAGCCTTTCATTCAAAATCCACTCAAATGAACGTCCCCATACTCTGCATCACCAAAGGTACACTACCATCTAGTGGTCACAGTTCTAACTACTGAACTTGCTGGGTAAGTGTTCTCTTAACCAAGGAGGAACTCGGATGTGTGAAAGCAGCAGTAGATCAAATAAATTAGGTCTTTGATCAGAGATTAAATACACAGTAAATATGTAAAGACAAAAGTTGATATTTATGCACCCTTTTGAGTCATTAGTGGAAATAAGTAGATGCTATTGATGTTTATTCCATGATGGACTGAGTTTACATGTTTGAAACGAAGAAAATACCATGGTTCACCCTCATAGCAAAAGAGCATACCTTCCTTCTTAGCCAAGTCAATTATCAGGATTTGTCAGCCACAGAGCATGCAAGGGCTGGCACCATGGGTCACTTGGTTAATCCTCTACCTGTGGTGCTGGCATCCCATATGGGCCAGGTTCTAGTCCTGGCTGCTTCTCTTCGAGTCCAGCTCTCTGTTATGGCCCGGGAGGGCAGTGGAGGATGGCCCATGTGCTTGGGCCCCTGCGACTGCATGGGAGACCAGGAGGAAGCGCCTGGCTCCTGGCTTCAGATCGGCACAGTGCCAGCCGTAGCAGCCATTTAGGGGGTGAACCAACAGAAGGAAGACCTTTCTCTCTGTCTCTCTATAACTCTACCTGTCAAAAAAATAAAATAAAATCTCAGTGACAAAGGAGCATGGAATAAGTTCCAGGAGATATTAGTATTACAAACTTAAAAAACCATTTGGCCTATAGATTGGGTTGCTATGCAATGAGAAATCTAACATCTTCTTAAGAAATCCTTTTCTGCTGCTATGTAGCTTGTATTCTGCTAAGTAATGAAAGAAAGAGTAGAAATTCTCAGAAGTCATGAGGCTGGAAATTCAAAAAATGTAACTCCATGTATGTTTATTTGGGGGTATTTTTTATTTTCTGATATTAAAATGGATGATATTAAAAGAGTGTGTCCTTAATGGCAGTGGTTGGCTTAAAGCCTTGGTGGAAATTCCTTTAGAATGCAAGCAACCCTCCTGCAATGAATTTCTACTGCCTTGGATGTTGCTGGCTCAGATTTCATACTCTATCACTTTTTCTCAAAAACTCCACTACAATATCCTTTCTCCCAAGATATTAGTAAATCCTGTATATTCTGAAAATTCCCAGGGTCATCTCCCTCTGCCAACTGCCCCTTCTCATCTCCTTTAATTTCTTGATACTTTCTGATACCTCTCCAAAAATAAATCTGTGAAAGCCTAAAAGTTGCAGATGTGTGGTGTGAGGTGAATACAAATAGGAAAATGGGCCTAAAGAACTTGGAGACATTATTCCTGGGAAGCATGGACTCCCTCGCTTCCAGAAGTGGAAGCCCTGTTCCCGTGACTTGAATTCATTTCTCTCACTGAGTGACAGAGAATATATCTAACCCCTCACTCACATTTCACAACATTAAGGATGTAAGGAAAGTTATGAGAAACAATCTCATTTCATTATATAAATGCACACAAATTCTCATATATGTAAAATGCATGCTTGTACAAATATAAAAATTCCTGGGCCAGCACTGTGGTGTAGCAGGTTAACGCCCTGGCCTGAACTTCTGGCATCCCAAATGGACACCGGTTCGAGACCTGGCTGCTCCACTTCCTGTCCAGCTCTCTGCTGTGGCCTGGGAGAACAGCAGAAGATGGCTCAAGTGTTAGGGCCCCTGCACCCAAATGGAAGACCTGGAAGAAGCTCCTGGCTCTTGGCTTCGGATTGGCACAGCTCTGGCCATTGTGGCTAATTGGGGAGTGAAGCACCGGATGGAAGACCTCTCTCTCTCTCTCTCTCTCTCCCCCTCTCCTCTCTAACTCTTATTTTCAAATAAATAAGTAAATCTTTAAAAAAATTCTCCATTCTAAGAACTTTCTATTCTATCACCCATTTCCCACATGATAGAATTCTCAAATCCTTTGTTAGACAAAATGTGCTTCTCTCTTCTTTGACATATATTTTAGGTTAATACTAGAGGCATTCAAAAAGTGCGTGTAAATTGGACATTATGAAAAAAACTATACACTAATTTCTAATTTTTATTGCACAAAAATATATTTGATTTCCATTTTCCCACAGACTCGTTGAAGTCAGTCTTCTCACTGCATTTATAAGAAATATTCACTGGCCGGCATCACGGCTCACTAGGCTAATCCTCTGCCTTGCAGCATGGGCACACCGGGTTCTAGTCCCGGTCGGGGCACCGGATTCTGTCCCAGTTGCCCCTCTTCCAGGCCAGCTCTCTGCTGTGGCCAGGGAGTGCAGTGGAGGATGGCCCAAGTGCTTGGGCCCTGCACCCCATGGGAGACCAGGACCTGGCTCCTGCCATAGGATCAGCGCGGTGCGCCGGCCGCAGCGCGCTGCCCACGGTGGCCATTGGAGGGTCAACCAACAGCAAAGGAAGACCTTTCTCTCTGTCTCTCTCTCACTATCCACTCTGCCTGTCAAAAAATAAAAAAAAAAGAAATATTCACTAATACACTCTGTTGCTTCAAAACCATGAACACAAGAACATGAATAAAGCTCAAATGCCTTCATTATTCTTCCAATAGGATCAGTACTAGATCTCATATTTGCCCTTTTGATTTATGACAACCCCAACTGAATGTAATGGTCTGAATAAAATGATTAATATGGAACACAGTTCCATACAATATTTAATTTCCCAGAAACCTTTCATTCAAGATATACAAACTTCATGCATTTCATAAACACAACTTTAAGAACATAGTAATCCCACCGTACCCTCCTCCCAACTGAACTCCCTCCCTATTTCCTCCTTCCTTTCCTATTCCCATTCTTATTTCTTACTAAGATATATTTTTGATTAACTTTATACACATAATATTAACTTTATACTAAGCAAAGAGTTCAACAAATAGTATGGAAAAAAAAAAACTGTTCCTCAACAGCTGAGACAAGGGCTGTTCAAAGTCATAACACCTCAAAGTGTCAATTTCACTTCCATAGATTACCTTTTAGGTGCTCTATTAATTACCACAGATGAGGGAGAACATATGGTATTTGTACATTTGGAACTGGCTTATTTCACTAAGTATGATGCTTTCTAGTTTCATCCATTTTGTTGCAAATGACAGCATTTCATTTTTTACCGCTGTGTAGTATTCCATGGTGTACATATCTCATAGTTTCATTATTCAGTTTTTGCCTGCTGGGATCCTGAGCTGTGCATGTCCACACCCTCCTCATAGATCCACAATAGCTTTCTAATTTGTACGGAGTTTCCTTTACAGTTTTCTCTCTATCTCTTCCCTGAGATTGTACTTTCTCCACTATTTTTTAACTATCTTCCCCTAGACTAGTACAGTAAGCTCTCTCCCTTTTCCATCATATTGGAATACTCCCTGTATGATAATTATAGCACAGGCATCACCACAAAATCCCCAGCCCCACAATTATTTATTTGAATATTGCGTGACTCATTGCCAAAGTACTGGCCTGGGAAAGTTTTCCTAGCACCTTCATGGACTGTCTGCTGTGTTGGGACAAGGCTCCCCTTAGTCTCCCAATTCTAATAATCATTTTGGCTGATAATGCGTGAATGATATTCATTGTGTTTTCATTCTTAAGGGGTGCCCACCTGGAATAATAAACACACATTGCCATTTTTTAGGAAAGTACTTATTCATCATCTGAGTGTTGAGGGTGGTGCCATCACTTTTGGTTCACTCCTTCAAAAGCCACAGTCTGATGGACTGGTTTGCTAATAGAATAACAATGAGTTAGCCTGAACCACCTTTCCTACCTGAAATGTTAAATATTTATACAAATTGGAACACCCATTCTGATGACCAAACTGATTGGACCAAGGCTTTTCAAGGCCAAAAATGCAGAGATGGAAGTGTCTTGGTTTCCATTAGGCATATTCTCATTGTCCAGCAATATGGTGCTTCAGGAATGACACAGGGGAAATAATGCTAAGGACAATTCAAGGAAATCTAGTTTCTTTCCACCAGCTCACTTACTATCAGATTCATACTAGCACCTTATGTATAGTATCTACCTTAGCAAAATGAATTTGGACAAAGGATTTCTAAGGGCTCTTCTATCTCTAAAATGTGTTTATATTATTTAATATGGTAAATGTTTGTTAAGAACTGGTTTATGCAACATGAAGTTGTATGAGAGTGGGGAGAACTTGTCCTGCATCCTGGAACACCAAGATCATTATTATGTCCACATTCAAACTAGTGTCTGAAGTTACTGCTATCCAATCCTTGAGTCTCTTCAGAAACAGAGACATGATCTTTCAGATGAGTTCTTGTCTAGATTTTCACTTCTCCTGTATTATCAGTGATGAGTTATGGTTCAAGGAAAACCCAAATCCATAGCAAAATGGAATACAATGAAGAAAATCACAGTTAATGATATGAAATTGAACTCTGTTGAGCCATGGCCAATTAGAATGCATCTTTCTGGAGATTTATTTCAGACATTATCTATAATGTACCATCTGTTTGTTGTAGGGAAAAAACAACTCAGGACTTGGAGAAAGAGGAAGTGGTAGTTGAGTTTACTAATATGTAAAGCCAAAAAAAATAAAAAAGCACATTCTCAAATAGTCTGATTGCTTTCTGGGTTTCAGCTCTCTCCTTCCAAGTTTAGCTTTGGGAGTTGAAGATTCCCAGTGATGACTGGCTACATAATTTATGACACTCAGAGCAAAATTAAAATTTGGGGTCCTTTGTTCAAATTGCAGGATAAATTTGCTATGAAGCAATAAATGAAAATCCCTATTTAAAAATATTTTATTGCTTACAAAACACAGTATAGTTTATAATGATATAACAGTGATGATTTAAATTTGCAAATTTCAAAACGCATGTTATCATAATTTGTATAATAAAAATTATAATATACCTCAATTGATAGTAATATTTTTCTAGCTCTCTTTTCTGAAAATTTATTTGTTATAAAAATTGATACTTCTGGGCCGGCGCCGAGGCTCAATAGGCTAATCCTCTGCCTGTGGCGCTGGCACCCCAGGTTCTAGCCTTGTTGGGGCGCCAGTTCTGTCCCGGTTGCTCCTCTTCCAGTCCAGCTCTCTGCTGTGGCCCAGGAGTGCAGTGGAGGATGGCCCAAGTGCTTGGGCCCTGCACCCACAAGGGAGACCAGGAGAAGCACCTGGCTCCTGGCTTTGGATCAGCGCAGTGCTCTGGCCACAGCACGCTGGCCGCAGCGGCCATTGCGGGGTGAACCAACGGCAAAGGAAGACCTTTCTCTCTGTCTCTCTCTCTCACTGTCCACTCTGCCTGTCAAAAAAAAAAATTAAACAGTTTTAAAAAAAGAAAAAAACTTGATACTTTTAGCAACTTCATTTCCAAGCATCATGATGGAATGCAGAGTCAGTAGCTCTAGAAATGCAAGATTATAAACAGAATTCCTCACCATTTCCAATTTGAGAAGAATATTTCTGTTGACATAATTGATACCAGAACTCTTAGGAGTATATTATATACTATGACAATATTTGCATAATTACCTGATAAATAAGTTTGAGTAAATCAAAGCTTGATATGTCTAGTAGAATAGGTTTTCTAAAACTATTTAGCTGTTAATATAAATCAGGTTCACATAAGTCTGAACTTAATTTTAAGCCTTAGTTAAAAGATACAATTATTAAGAATTTGAGACAGCAACAGCAAAGCGTTGTGCAGAAAACGAGACTCTTCCTGGGACTGAGGCCTTTAGCCACTAAACAGGTCTAACCCAAGAGGCTGGTCGTGTTCCTGTGTTCACTACAGTCCACTCATGTGGCTTCATTTCAATGTTAAGGGTCCTGTTCCTTCCTAGTCACCAACTCTATATTAACATAAAGTATCTGGCAAGGTTGGAATTCTACAAGCTGTCATTGAACCACTGCATGTTTAAACTTTGGTTTTGATTTGTCAGACATCTCAATTTGTGGCTACAGCAGATATGGATTTCTTTAAAGTAGTTGTGGAAGCTTTCTGATTTGTATCTCAGACCTTGAATGATGTTACAAAATCATGGATAATAGACTCATTCAAAACACAAGAAATGAAAATGGATTTTAATGTAACAAAATGAGAAGTTCAATGAGCTCTACCTGATAAAGTGCTATTTAGAAAGGACTGAAAAAGAACATTTTTGTCAATGATGTATGTAAGCACACTGTATAGATTAAATCAGTACAACTCATGTGCATATTGTGATTCTGGACTCTTCTATACAGCATAGCTCAGAGTAAAAGCTATGATGTCAAACTTACTCAGTGGGAATCCAACCACCCCATTTCCATAATTATGTGATCAGATAGATTACTTATACTGTATAGTACCGAATTTAGTTGTGTGCAAAGTGGAGAGGTATTGTCAGTACTTAGATCATGCATGTAATAGCCTACATACAGTGCCTGACACTGAATGACATTAAATATTTTTCACTTACTGTATACATACACATATACATCTCACATGCTCTTCCTTTTTCCTGGAAACTTGAACTACCTACAATTAATTGAGGCATTGAGACATTTCTATTTGTAGACTACTATGTATTTTTCCAAGTTCTCCTTCTCACCACAGCACTTTATATGTAAGTTATGTATGCTCCACCAGGGAGTCCGTTGTGACAATACAATGCACTGACGTCTTTATCAGTTGTTCCATGATTCCATATTAGAACTTCACTCCTGTACAGCGACTTCTGGGAAGAAAAGCGTATGAAAACCAAGTGAAATGACACTCCTGAAATGTCTAACTTAGCAGAGATAAAAGTGCTCCAACATCAAGCAGAAAACCCAAAGCAGTGCAAATGCTATGCAGAAGCCACGTGCCTCTCCTGTGGTAGGGCTGGGGCTGAGGACCAGCTGCAGTTTGGGTCCAGGTTACAGACGCCCTGGCATCACTGTGCCTCTGCTGCACAGAGGTAGGTGCCTGAGTCTTCCAGTTGGGAGGTTGTGATGTGGAGGGTGCTGTAGCGCTCCTGAGAATTAACTGTTGCCTTCAACCTTCCGTTCTGCTTTGTCCCTGAAGCTATGTAGAGAAGACTGATAAGGCTGCTCCCAGGATTTTGTTGGAACCACTGTACACTTCTCACTGAAGCAGAAAAAGTGCAGTTCAGGGTAGGGCTGGCACCCTCCTGGACACTCAGCCATGAAGGACTCTGCTTCACCTCCAGTCCCTTTGCCCCTGCTTGGAATAGAAAAGCAAGCATATATGACATTGCTGGTTAACCAATGATGCAGTTTCCAAAACTGTAAAATATCCCAAGAAACATCCTTTGAGGGGGTAAGACCTTGTCGGAGCCCTGTTCAGCTCCCCATATCCTCCCTCCCACCCGTGGAAAACCCCTTACCTCCCTCTGGGATAATCCCAACTCACAGAAAATTTGAGCCAACAGAAGCCCCAGCAGAGCTGCCAGTCTTCTTCTCATGGCTCCTTGCCTGGTTGTTGGGATGCTGTCACTCCTACTCTACTGGTTATTAAGTCTTGGGTCCAGACTTTGTTCTTATAGTAAACAGGTTCTGTGAAATTCATAAAGAACTATTCACATCTAAGCTCTGTCAATCATCATAACAGGAAACTCCACCCACCATGTCCCAGTGAGACTGCACAGTATCAGCTCCAACACTGTAAGTGTGAGCAGTGCAGGGGAGCAGCAGACAATGTTTCCAGGATGAAAGCTATTTTTTCTTAAACAGTTTATGGAAGAGAAGTGAGAAAGTATGTAAGGACAGTGGATGATACTCCAGGGAAGAATCAATGTCTCAACTGGGTAAAGCGGAAAAACCCTATGTAGGGTTCGAATTCAACAGTTTGAAAATAACATGCATTTAATAATATTTAATGGATTGCTTTGTTTACTGAAGTAGTGAGTACAATTTTTTTTTAATTTTTATTTATTTGAGCAGCAGAGAGACAAACACTGACAGATACACATAGAGAGTTTCCAACCATAGGTTCACTCCCTCAGTGTCTACAATGGCTGTGAATGGGCTAGACCAGGCTGAAGCCTGTATCCAAGAGCACAATCCAGAACTCCCATTTGTTTGACAGAAACCCAGTCACTTGAGCCATGATGATACCACCCAAGGTATATATTGGCAGGAAGCTGGAATCAAAAGTCAAAGCTAGGCATCAAACTCAGGCTTTCCAATGTGAGAACAGAAGTCTTAATCAGAGTCTGACCAAACTCCCCTTCCAAATGCAAATTCTTCTTGGGCTGACATCGTGGCGCAGTGGGTTAAAGCCTGGGCCTGAAGTGCTAGCATCCCATATGGGTGCCAGTTCTAGTCCTGGCTGCTCCACTTCCGATCCAGCTCTCTGCTATGGCCTGGGAAAGCCGTAGAAGATGGCCCAAAAATGTTGGGCCCATGCCCCCTCGTGGGAGACCCGGAAGAGACTTCTGACTCCTGACTTTGGATCGGCTTGTCTCTGGCCATTGCAGCCATTTGTGGAGTGAACCAGCGGATGGAAGACCTCTCTGTTTCTACCTCTCTCTTTCTGTAACTCTTTCAAATAAATAAAAAAATAAATCTTTTAAAATAAAAAAGACAAATGTAAATTCTTGAAATCATAAGAGTTCTAGAAACTCATGACAAATGTTCACTATCTGCATAGAAAATGGTTCTAATAGGAGTTAAGGTTTTTAAGAGATATGTGTATGATATCTATTCTAATTTGATTTCTAATTCTCCCCTTTTGCCCAACTCTCTCCTCATTCACCCTGAATCCCACATAGCAGATTCTGATCTTGCCACACATGGATGGTCAAATTAAGTATTGTCTTCTTCCTTTTCCTCTTCTATTTTTGTTCATTATCTTTTCTTCTATTTATCATTTTTCCTTCTAGACTCAGAGAGGATACATGAACAAATCCAACATCTGAAGTATGGGAATAATTTTCAGGACAGTGAGTTTGGGAAATTTTAATAATACAAAGTAAAATTTGAAAACAGAAAATTAAAATGTTTTCTGTTGAGCTTCTGTGCTCACAGCACCCAGTAATATCCAAGTTCTCTTGCCTCTCCTCAGAGAATCAACCACCCAGTGAATTTAGAGAACTCCGGGCTCAAGCTCTCTGAAGTTCTGCAGAGGACAGCTAATAACCTGAAATGAACTACACACAAACATACCCTCTCCTGCACCCTCCTTGTGTTTGACTGCTATCTGTTGTCTAGTCTCTCCTAAGTCCAGCTCTTGGGACCCTCAGAAAAAGTCATTGTTAGCGAAGCCCAGAGTGCCCCCTAGTGGACAGAAACCATCAACAAAGACTACTTCAGACCAACTAACTGTTAATCTCAGTAGTCACACAATCCCACCTCCTTTCATTCCAGGTTCCTGATGGAAAAAATGCAGGTGATCAGAAAACAAAACCTTTGCCTAGACCTCATCGCGGGCTGTAATTTGATTTCTCTAAGTCAAAATAAATCCATAAATATACATTAAAATTTTACTGTTAGTGAGCAATTTACTAGGCTTTACCTATACAGGGTACTTCAAAAAGTGCATGGAAATGCAAAATTAAAAAATAAAGTTTATATTGGTGAAGGAAATTTTGAAATACATGCATGCAAGTAAATAAAATGCGCTGAAACACTACTTTACTGTCTATGGAGACCACAAAAACACACATAACTATAATACAATTAAGGAGAACCCCAAAAGAAGTGTACAATAAAAGCTGAACAAATCCAGAGGCAGGAGAAATACTGACACATGGAGCAACTGGACAAAACATTACAAAGAATACCATATGGTCACTTTTTCCTTTCCCTTTTCCCGATTTTTGTAGTAGAGTTGAAGAGAGTATGGATGAGCCCTTATGAGAACTCTTGTGAATTTTTACTGATTTTTTAGCATTAAGGAGAATTCACAACTAAACACACTGTCAAGAATAATAAAACATTGCTTGGAGATTAAAATCCCATTTAACTACCACACTGAGTTCTAGTTCTTTCACATTTACTACTCTTATTCTTTATTCACCTTAATTACTTGGAGGTATGTGTTCAGGAGTTTTATTCTAGATTTCCATACAATACCAGATTTGAAGAAACTGAATATTTATAAGTATATTGTATTTTATTGTAGTTTATTTAACACAGGATTATGTATTTTATATGTAATTTTCTGGAACTTACTTTTTTTTAAGATTTTATTTATTTATTTATTTGAAAGAGTTACACAGAGAGAAAAGGAGAGACAAAGAGAGAGAGAGAGGTCTTCCATCCGTTGGTTCACTCCCCAGTTGGCCACAATGGCCAGAGCTGTGCCAATCCGAAGCCAGGAGCCAGGAACCTCTTCTGGGTCTCCCATGCGGGTGCAGGGACCCAAGGACTTGGGCCATCTTCTACTGCTTTCCCAGCCATAGCAGAGAGCTGGATCGGAAGTGGAGCAACCGGGACTTGAACCAGCACCCACATGGGATGCCAGCACTGCAGGTGGTGGCTTTTCCCACTACACCACAGCACCGGCACCTAGAATTTACTTTTTAAACTCAATAGTCAACTTGTACTAACACCTCTAGGTCCTTCTGCTCCATTGTCCCACATTAGGGATAGCCGTGAGTGGATGCCACCCTTCCCCTAGGAATGAACACTTATGGTGTTTTTCCTTTTTAAACTATGGAATACAACACTGCAGCAAGCCCTGTGAAACATTCCTCTTCATTCACACGAACCACGACTACAGAGAAGAGGAGGAGGTAAAAGACAACTCATTTGATCCCTACCTGAAAAGTACCCAGGGCAGAGGGAGGATCAGGCAGAGAGGGACAGAGGCACTGGGGAAGAAGGGAGTGGCTGCACACGACGCTTATTGTGCTTCAGTTTTGTTTTGCATGATTTTCCTTTAGGGGCATTTGTTGGTGCATTTAATAAATTCTCTCTGAAAATACTGTCCTGGTGTATAACCAGTGTGGAGTTTCCTCTGACAAGCCACTGAGGTCATTCTAAATATAGTAAATCAACAAAAGGAAAAGAGGACAGCTGACACAGGGAAAATGTTCTAGAATAGCTTTGAGCATAGAAGATTCTCTGTGTGTGTGTGTGTGTGTGTGTGTGTATAAGACAGACAGACACACACACACAGAGAGGGAGAGATAGAGGGAGAGAGAGATGATAGATATAGAGATAGGTAAATTAAGGAAACTTTAAGAACAAGTTTGATTTTCTAAATCAGTAGAGAGAAAAAGAAAGCTTTATCAATGTTACTGAAGAAAAAGAAGAAGAAGACAAGAGCATGCCAATCAATGTCAAACACTACAAAGACTCTATGGTGGGGCCAGCACTGTGGCATAGTGGGTAAAGCCACTGCCTGCAGTGCCAACATCCCATATGGCACCGGTTCGAGTCCTGGCTGCTCCACTTCCAATCCAGCTCTCTGCTACGGCCTGGGAAAGCAGTACAGGATGGCCCAAGTCCTTAGACCCCTGCACCCACATGGGAGATCTGGAAGAAGCTCCTGGCTCCTGGCTTCAGATCTGCACAGCTCTGGCTGTTGTGGTCAATTGGGGAGTGAACCAGCAGATGGAAGACCTCTCTCTCTCTCTCTCTCTCTCTCTCTCTTTCTGTCTCTTTGCTTCTCCTTCTTTCTCTGTGTAACTCTGATTTTCAAATAAATAAATAAATCTTTTAAAAAATAAAGACCCTATGGTAATCAGAAATATGTATCAAAAATTATCAGAATGAATCCAAATTAAAAATCTTTCTGCACACTTTGTATGAGACAAACCTAAAATAAAACAAACAAGACATCTGAGAATCAAACATTTGGTGTAGTGGTTAAGCCATGAGTTAAACACCTGTTTTAGGGCTGGCATTGTGCTCAGAGGATAAAGCCACGACCTGTGATGCTGGCATCCCATTGGGTGATGGTTCGAGTCCCAGCACCTGATCCACCTCCCTACTAATGGCCTGGGAAAGCTGCAGAAGATAGTCCAAGTGTTTGGGCTCCTGCCACTCATGTGGGAGACACGGATGAAGCTCCTGGATTCTCTCTCTCTCTCCTCCTCCTCCTTGTCCTCCTCCTCCTCTCCCTCTCTCTGTCTATCCCTCTATCTGTGTAACTCTCACTTTAGAAATAAATAAAATAAATCCTTTTTTTAATAAATCTTTTTTAAAAAAACATATAAAACAAAAAAAGAGGGGGTTGGCACTGTGGCATAGCAGGTTAAAACCCTGGCCTAACATGCAGGCATCCCATATGGGCGCTGGTTCAAGACCCTGCTCTCTCCACTTCTGATCCAGCTCTCTGCTATGGCCTGGGAAAGCAGTAGAAAATGGCCCAAGTCCTTGGGCCCCTGCACCCGTGTGGGAGACTCAGAGGAAGCTCCTGGCTCCTGGCTTCGGATGGGCACAGCTCTGGCCATTGCGACCAATTAGGGAGTGAACCAGTGGATGGAAGATTCTCTCTCTCTCTCTCTCTCTCTCTCTCTCCCTCTCCTTCTCTCTGTGTAACTCTGACTTTCAAATAGATAAATGAATTAAAATCAAAAGACACCTGCATATCACATCAGAAATCCTGGGTTTCAGAAAGACAAATACTGCATGTTCTTTCTTATATGTGTGGGCTTAAATTAAACACACACACACACAAAGTCTGTGTGTATCAGTATTGCTGCAAATGTAGTTTTGTAAAATTTTGTTTTTATAACTTTGGCAAACCAATGGTTAAGGTTGTTATACTACTATAGTTTTAGTGATTTATGACTCCTAAAAATTTGCGGTATATGGGTGTAATGGTCATGTTTCCATTCAATTATTGCTTATTTGTTTATTGCTATTGTCTATATTCCCACTAAACTAGGATCTTTTTGCTTTTTACTTGTTAAAATTCTTATTCGTGGAAGTGTTAAGTTTTTTTACTATAATGTAAATTTAAAATACATTATCTCAAAAACTTAAAAAAAGAGAGAAGGAAGGAAGGTTGGTGGGAGAAGGGGGAGAGAAAGGTAGGGAGGGGGGAAAGGAATATCATGTTCTTAGAGTTATATCTACAGGGGGTCAGCACTGTGGCACAGTGGGTTAAAGCCCCAGCCTGAGGCACCGGCATTCCATATGGGCGCCGGTTCTTGTCCCAGCTGCTCCTCTTCTGATCCAGCTCTCTGCTATGGCCTGGGAAAGCCGTGGAAGATGGCCCAAGTCCTCGGGCCCCTGCACCCCCGTGGGAGACCAGGAAGAAGCTCCTGACTCCTGGCTTCAATTTAGCACAGCTCCGGCTGTTGCGGCCATCTGGGGAATGAACCAGAGGATGGAAGACCTCTTTGTCTCTACCTCTCTCTGTAACTCTGTCTTTGAAATAAATAAAATAAATCTTTAAAAAATTACACTTACAAATCACAATTAATCTGTTAAAATGAATTAAGAGCCTAGGGTGATTACTGATGCCATAAACAAGAGTGTCAATTTGTTAAATCAACAACAGGAGTCACTGAGCACTTACTCCTCATGTAGGATCTTTGTCCTTAGTGTGCTGTACATTGAGATTTCATGCTATAACTAGTACTCAAACAGTATTTTTCACTTTATGTTTCTGTGTGGGAGCAAACTGTTGAAATCTTTACTTAATGTATGCTAAACTGATCTTTTGTATATAAAGAGAAACGAAAATGAGTCTTGATGTGAATGGAAGGGGAGAGGGAGTGGATAATGGGAGGGTTGCGGGTTGGAGGGACGTTATGGGGGGGAAGCCATTGTAATCCATATTCTGTACTTTGGAAATTTATATTCATTAAATAAAAGTTAAAAAAATTAAAATTAAAAAATTTAATAAAAGAGAGAGATCCTGGATTTGATTTCTGTTTGTGGCTCCCAATTCCAATTGTTACTACTGCAGATACTGGGAGGAGCAGTGATGACACCTGTGATGGGCTTTCTGCCATTCACAGGAAAACCCTATGGAGTCCCCGGCTCCGAGGACCATTGCTGGCATTTGGTGAGTGAATCATGGAATGGGACATATCTCTCTCTCTCTAATAATTTTTAAAGTAAAATAAGAAAGTTGACCATATAATACAAACAACACTACATGGCAAGAAATTATAATTTTCTTAGCTATTTGAAAACTATTTGGAGAGTAGAACTTGTACTAGTTTCTAGAATCTCTAATATTTGAAATGAAGTGATGCCAAATGTCTTAAACTTTGAATTTCAAATGGTGAGTTACTAGGGTTTTCATGAATCACTTAAAGGTTGTCCTATTTCCTTCCTTTGTACATCTACTTGTGTAAGAAAAAATTTAAAGAACGTCATCATCTTGGAACACAACATCTTAGCATTACACTGCAAGATCCGGGTGCCTGCAGCAGCTCTCAGCCACAAGTTGAAGCCACTCATGAGTCCTGTGCAGAGGGTTTGCAGTGACTTACGAAGATATTTTCGTTAACATTCCACTGAACAGAACATCTACGCACAGTCTTTGTTTCTCTAAGTGGTCACAGATGTAATTGATATCTATGTTCTTCCTTCTGTTCCTACTGGGTATTTCTCAAGCCTTCAGCCAAGTTCTCCACTGATCTGGGTGACTCAAACTTTTATTCCAGAAAGATCTGAGATTGTCCTGCTCCTTTTGGCTGCTGCAGTTATCCATTCAGCTTTACCACTGGGCGAGGAAACACTAAGTGACTTCAAACGTATTTCCTGGTTCCAATGTGTAGAAGCAACTCAATTTCCTCTTCATGGTCAAATCAACTACTGCAACTCATTGACTGTTTCCTTTCATGGTGGCTCATTGGTGAAGGAACACAAATTGTCCAAAAGGTGGTCACATATGCAGAAAGTAAACCCATGTCTGTTTCCCCTAGTGGAAAAATGCTTCCCTTACAGACTAATGCTTCCAAATCAACACAGTATAAAGGTGGCAGGGTGGGAAACTAGAAGTATATTAATTATTAGCTATAAAGACTCCCATGTTTTAGATCCTAGACCCATATATTATGTCTATGTGGGAGATACCAACATATAATGGTCTCTGATTCAAATCACCTGCTGCATTTTAGGAAGCAAATCCCCACCCCTTCAGGGTGCTATCTTCACTCGTGCTGTAAGGCAGTCTTCAGTAAGCCATTCCACTTGTCAATTGGGCTGACTGCAGCTGGGTGACGGGGTATGCGGTAATAGCAGTTTCATTTTTTAAGATTTATTTATTTATTTGAAAGGTAGACTTACAGAAAGGGAGAAGCAGAAGCAAAGAGAGAGAGAAAGAGATTTTCTATCAGCTGGTTTACTTTCTAAATGGCCACATGGTAGGGCTGGGCCAGGCTGAAGCCAGGAGCCAGGAGCTTCATCCAGGTCTCCCACATGAGTGAGGGAGCCAAGCACTTGGGATATCCTCTGCTACTTTCCCATGTGCACCAGCAGGTAATTAAATTGGAAGTGGAGCAGCCGGACTCAAACCAGCTCCTATATGAGATGTCAGCACTGGAGGTGGTAGCTTTACCCACTATGCCACAGCTCCGGCCCCTGCTGATTTTATTTAAAATCAAAACTCTTATGAAAAGCCAGAAATATTAATTTCATGGATAAAATAATGAAGGATTTCTTATTTTATAATATAAGGCTTTATTGTGGGAATTTTCTCATGAAAAGCATTTAATAGTATAAAATACACATATTTGGAAGGAAGGAAGGAATGATGGGTGGAAGGAAAGAAGGCAGGAGTTTACCTTGATTTCTTAGGTAGCGTTGTGGCTGGGGAAGATGCCCTCTAATCAGGGGTCCTTGGTGTAGAACTTACTTGTTCTTTGATAGCAAACTTGAGTCCATCAGAAGAAACTGAAAGTTCTTACACACATCTTAAGAAAGCGCCAACCATAGACCTTTCAGGCAATGTCACTGAAGATGGTAACGGACCTGAAATTAGCCCTCTGGCTGCAATTACTCAAGAGCACAGTGCCAAAGATAAAAAAGAGAGGGAGTGGGGAAAGGAAATAGTAAATGACTACTGATTTGTTTTTCACAACTTTTGTCTTTACTCCCATCTGCCTTCCTAAACTCTCCCAGCAATCACTCAAATCCAGGTTGCACATATAAACATATCATTATGTCCTAAACAGACTGATGGCCTGCTTTGCTATTAACTAATGGGTAATACTGGCCACACCTACCTCTTCTGTTTACATGGTGAGGGCTCCTGTGCACAGGTCATGTTACATATCATATTGTGAGCCAAATAACAAGGAGAGAGCGGCCCCCTCCTCCTTTCCCATTTTCCCCAGAATATTTGTTTTACATCAATGCTCCTAGCTCCCAGGCGTCTAAAATCTTGTTCATCCTAGACAGAAATATTCAATTCTTACTAGGCCAAATGACTTCCTAGTGTCCACTGAAAATTCACACCAGTATTTCCAGCAGAGATTAGCACTGGTGAATTTACCAAATGATTGGTCAATACGATGTTGGCATATAAGGCTCAATCTTCAACACTTCAAATGTGGAATCATATAAACACAGTGTGGAGGCAATGAGAAAACTGCAGTAGCTACAAGAAAGAAGGAAAAGGGATCACTCACCAAATTTCTGAGGAATGTTAGCAGAATGAAAGATAGCAAAATAATAGGAAACGACTTTCGTGGCTGTGAAAGTCTTTGGAGAAACACTTTATAATGAGCTCTAAATCCTCATTCTCCCACACTTTTCTTAAGTAACTGCGGGCTCTCACAGGATTGAGTTTTCCTTGCCCTTCACGATTCTAATCAATCTCCTAATGTTGCCAAATAAATGTCACAATCTCCCCTAAATAGAAGCACTTAAATTCTGACAAAGTGGTCTGCCCCGTTAACGGCAACAGAGTGGGAACATGAATTCCAAGAAAATCTGCTATGAATAACCAAGTAGACAAGGAGGCCACACTCCCATAAAATGCTCATCTTTGGTTTTCTCCATTAGTTGAGATTCACAGATGTAAATTAGAAACCCAGCTTCTCCTGGCCCTGCCCCCACTTAGTAGCTGAGAGCTCCTTCAGGCAGCCCAGCCCAAGTCCTTGAGGACTCGACTCTTACACGATAAGAACACGGTCTCCCCGTCATTCTAGAACACTGATGCTGGTATAATGTAGTTTTCACAATGTACGCAGGACTCTTTAAATAAAGTTTATGACCTGGAGCACAACAGGATTTGAAGAATAATATAGACCAAGTCATTGTTTCTCATAATGTCCATTTCACTTCATCAGGTTTCCTTTTTGATGCTCAGTTAGTTGTCACCAATCAGGGCGAACATATGATATTTGTCCCTCTGGGACTGGCTTATTTCACTCAGTGTGATGTTTTCCAGGTTGATCAGCCCTTATCATCACTGTTGATGTACAAATTAATACTATATCCCTTTTAGTATTTTTGATTGTTCTACTTAATACCATTGGTTGAGCTATGTAATTAATACACAATTATTCTTAGGTGTTTAAAGTTAACTGAAAAGTGATCTCTGTTAAATATGAGTGGGAATAAAAGAGGGATGGGATGTACAATTTGGGACATGCTCAAGCTGACTTGCCCCAAGTGGTGGAGGTAGAAATGTGCCAGGGGATTCCAATACAATCCCATCAAGGTTGCATGTATCAATGCCACCTCACTAGTCCAAGTGATCAATTTCAGTTCACAATAGACCATAATGATAGGTCTAAGAGTCAAAGGGATCACATAAACAAGACTAGTGTCTGCTAACACTAACTGATAGAATAAAAAAGGGAGAGAACGATCCAACATGGGAAGCAGGATACACAGCAGACTCATAGAATGGCAGTTGTCCTAAACAGCACTCTGGCCTCAGAATCAGCCCTTGAGGCATTTGGATATGGCTGAAGAGCCCATGAGAGTATTTTAGGCATGGAAAGCCAAGACACTCTGGCAAAAACAAACAAACAAACACCTGAATGAAAGATCTCTGCAAGTGAGATCCCAGTGGAAAGAACGGGCCATCAAAGAAGGAAGTACCTTTCTCTGAAGGGAGGAGAGAACTTCCACTTTGACTATGGCCTTGTCAAAATAAGATCAAAGTCAGCGAGCTCAGGGGGCTTCCATGGCCTTGGCAACTCATGACTAGAACCTGGGGGGTTGCTGACGCCTTAAACAAGAGTGTCAATTAGTTAAGTCAACAACAGGAGTCACTGTGCACTTACTTCCCATGTAGGATCTCTGTCCTTAATGTGTAGTTCAATGTGAATTAATGATATGACTAGTGCTCAAACAGTATTTGGCACTATGTGTTCTGTGTGGGGGCAAACTGACGAAATCTTTACTTAATATATACTAAATTGATCTTCTGTATATAAAGATAATCGAAAATGAATTTTGATGTGAATGGAATGGGAGAGGGAGCGGGAGATGGGAGGGTTGTGGGTGGATGGGAAGTTATGGGGGGGTGAAGCCATTGTAATCCATAAACTGTACTTTAGAAATTTATATCTACTAAATAAAAGTTAAAAAGAAGAAGAAGAAGAAGAAGAAGAAGAAGAAGAAGAAGAAGAAGAAGAAGAAGAAGGAGAAGAAGAAGGAGAAGAAGAAGAATGTAGAAGCACCAGGGTCTCAGCCCAGCTCTCTCTATCTCCTTTATCATCTTATAACAGGAAATCTTTTAAAAAGGAAAAAAAAGAAAAGAAAACCACAAGAAGAGCTCTCAGGTCTCTGCTACTCGGAGGTTTGTGTCCGGCTCCCCCTGCAGGCCCAGGCGCTGTGGCACTCGCAACAGCGCAGAAGTACCGGGACGCGTCGCTCCCCTGCACTGAGGCTTTCCTCAGGTGGAAGGAAGACTCGCTCTTCTTAAACTCAGCCTCAAAGCCTCTGATGCCGGGAACCCGGGCGTCCCCTGAAACGTACTTGAGGAGAAGCTGGGGGCCTTGGCCGGGGTGCTGGACGTACCAGAAGAGATAAACAGACCCCCCATAGGAGTAGTTGCACCTCAGCTCCACAGCGGCTCCTTCAGACACAGAGACCTGGGCGTCGGGCTGGGTCACGGTCTGGGCGCGGGCATCTCCTGGAAAAGCAATGCGGGCCGTGAGCGCAGTGCCGGGTTCCCCGTGAAAATTAAGCGTTTCCAGCCAGAACCTGTGGAAGCCGAGACCACAGAGAAACTTTACTCACTCAGGGCCCACTGGAGCCCCAGCACCGGGATGAGCAGCAGGAGCATGGCCGAGGCGTGGAAACACTGCAGGCTCTTTCTGGAAGATCTCCCGAGGGCAGGCAGGAGAGTGGCCGTGGAAACCAAGACCTTGGAATCCAGATATGTGGGGAAAGTCAGGCTGTGCAAGTTCCTTGCTTAAGTAAATTCACAAAGGCTCTAAAATGAACCTGAATGGTTTTGATCCCTGATTCTTGCACTTGTCTCTGCAAAGATCTCAGTGAACTGCGGCAAAGAGGAGCATCTGAGATCCTCAGCAAAACCAGGATCTCTCGTCTGCGCAGCATCGCCCTCTGGAGGTCAGTCGAGGAAACACAGGCCCCCAGGCGCTTGAGCTTGTTACCATGTTCTAGTTCAGAGGATACATCAAAAGTGCCACAAACAGAGTTATCTATCCCAAGTCACTCACTAAAAACTTGTTGCTAAGAGAAAGTGTATCTGGTTTCCAATCCAAGTCCATGAGACTCATTGGAATCCGACCAGTTGCCTCAGGCTGAGCTTTCCATGACCAGGTTCTGCCTTGATGGTGATGGAGGAAGGTAGAGATACGTTCTTTGGGATCCATAAAATAATAGTATCGTCCCTGTACAAATAACCAGGCATAGCTATGAATTGGAGGCCTTTACCACTACAGCTAAAGGAAACACATCTACAGAAAACGCTGGGGGCCATAATAGATCCAATCACACAGATTAATCCCCTAAACGTGAGATCGGAGAGATTTCAACATTTTTTCTGTGATCAATGGAAACATTTTTGCAAAATCAAATGCTTCCATTCTGTGATTCTTTGAGCAGGAACCAAGCCCTCTGGCTGGATCATTCATTCATTTGCCCCTACCTGCCAAGATTGCCCTCACATGGAAGGTTGGGTGACCATCCGGTTTTTCAGTGTGGAGTCTATGGCTGTGGACCTCTGATACCTGAGACCCATGTATGTACATACATGCTCATTCCCTTCACTTTCAGATTTCTTCCTAACTAAAAGCACAGACATATAAAAGGGAATAAACCAAAATGCATAAGAGTAAGAATAAAGCTCATCTGAAGAGGAAAGATTTCTACGTAGTTCCAGAAGACAGAAAGTATATGAGATTATACTGATAGTTAGAATTTGGATGGGAAATCATAGTCAAAAACAAGCCATGAGGAGCCATTTCTACTGGATTTCTGGTTGATGGCAATTTTAATTCATCCCAAAGTTGCTGTGAATTGGCCAAACCCAAAGTGTGCAAAGTCAAAGGCCACAGGATTTTGTGATGCCGTGGAGCAGTGCTGCTTCCTCTGTACTGGAAGAATGCAAAGAATTCTCCAATTCTGTGGTGGCAAAAGCAACACCTCATCATTGAAGAAGAATGCAATCAGCAACATCCTTCAAATATGGGCATTTGGCACAGCAGTTAAGACACTGGAGAAACCTGTATCCCATTGTGGAGGGCCTGTTTCAATTTGCAGATCCACTTCTGACTGCAACTTCCTGCTAATGCGGACCATGGGAGGCAGCAGGTGATTGCCCAAGGGGTTGGGTCCTGCCGTCAGCATTTGAGATGCAGAATGGGTTCAACCTGGCCCATCCTGTGTGTGCAAGGCATTTGAGAAATGCATGAATATATCTGAGACACTCTCTCTCTCTCTCTCTCTCTCTCTCTCTCTCTCTCACACACACACACACACACACACGCAAGCACACACTAGTAAAATGAAATTAAATACATAATTTTTAGAAAAGAAACACACCTAACTCAGTAGTCTATGCTCAGTTAAGAATGTGGACAGCATTCTGAGAAACATGTTAACTGCAACGAAGATGGATGAGTCTTCACATGCAGTGTAGAAGACCGCTATTCATGCCCCATTAAAATCTAAGAAAAATAAAAAAAAATCTTTAATAAAGGAAAAGGAAACTAAAGCAGTAAATGTGATTATATAGATAAACTAGTGGTAACATGGAGTAAGTCCTCCATGAACTCACATGGATGTAACTTGTATCAGAACTGCAAATATTGACTACATACCATCTCAATATGTTCTGGCACAAAACAGGCACAAATAATACTTTTCTTTTTTGAACAAATTCGTTTAATTAAAACCTGGTAGCCTTTTTGTAGCAGTAACAAATTTTCCTACCTATTTATTAATTGAACAAATATTGAAAGATGTTTTACTATAACACAAGCACTATAATGGCAGAGAATATAGAAATGTATACAAGACAAAATTGCTTCTCTCAAAGAGAATAAAATCTATTGAAGGAGAGAGAAAAAAGTATGTGTGGATATACATATTACAGAGAATTAAGAAGCAATACATTGCACATACTAAGCAATGAGAGGTGTTATTAGTGTTTATTGTAGACTTCACAAAAATGAGATTTGAGAAAAAGTTGGAACAGGAGCCATGTACATATTCAAGTGGGTAGTTTCTAGACACAACAAGAAGTGAAAAGACCCAGGGGTGGCGCTGAACAGAGTAAAGATTACTACTCACAGCATCTGAACGAATAAAACATTCAAGTCAATACAACAGCTTTGGCTTTTACCCTTTCAGAAATAGGAAATGGTTGGTTGTTGGGTGTGGGGGAAATATCGTTGCTGTTTTTGTCTGTTTGCTTTGGGAGAACTTCTATTTATCTTTTAAAAGGATCACTCTAGCTGCCATCTGAAAAGCAGACTAAATTGAGCAAGGTGAGAAGCAAGATGGCAGCTAACACATTCTGAAATGCCACAGGCAAGGGTCGCGGGGGCTTCAGCTGAGCTGACAGCAACACAGGTGCTGAGAAATGGGCAGTCTTTTTAGACTTGAAAGGGGAACCACTGAATTTCTTTATTTTCTTTCAAAATCCATACTTTCATGAAAATATAGTATATTTTTTCTTTTTAACACCTTTGCTAAAGTATAAATTGACTTTTGTACAGTTCAGCTACTTGAACTGTACAGTTCCATGCTTGTAGATGTGCTCAGTGTTGTACAAACATCACCACAATCAATTAGACAGCATTTTATCACCTCAAAGGGAAACCCAGAACTCATTATCAACCCTTCATTTCCTCTCACTTATTCCCTGTCACCTAGGCAACTGGAAATCTGGATAACTGATGTCTCCATAGGTTTGCCTATTCTGGAAATCACATATGAATAGATTCAATACGTGGTCTTTTGTGACTGGCTTCCTTCACTTATTTTCTCATACTTTCAAAGTCCATGTTGTAGTATGCATCACTTATTCATTCCTTTTTAGTGTTGGATAATGCTCCATCCTGTGAATATAATACATTTTATTGTCCCATTTGTCGATAGACAATTGATTGTTTCTGCATTTGGCTATCACGAATGATTCTAATATGAACATTTCTCCACATCTTTTTGTGGATACACACTTATACATACTTATCAGTAGAATTGCTTTTTTTTTTCCAAAGCAGTTACACCATTTTACATCATCACCCACAATGCATAAGGATTATAATTTTCCACATTTGTCAGTACCAGCTATAGCTAGTGTGCCACAGTGCCAGCCCCAAAGCATATACTTTTCTAATTATGATAAAGTCCATTATACATTTTATTTTGTTATTTTTCCTTTTGGTGTCATATCAAAGAATTTGCCTAATCCAATATCATGAAGATTTAACATGTTTACTTAAAAGGTTTTCAGAATAATTTTAGATGCTACATTTTAGTGTATTATCAATTAAAACTTAATTTTATGTATTGTGTGAAGAAGGGCAAATTTCATAATTTTGCATGTGGATACCCATCGATCCCTTTTTACTTCTCCTTTTCCTGCAAAGCTCCTTAAAATGATTATCTTATACCACTAAATATCATTCTTAGACTCTGTTATTTCTTTATTTCTTTCTTTATTTATTTTTCGACAGGCAGAGTTAGACAGTGAGAGAGAGAGAGAGAGAGAGAGAGGTCTTCCTTTTTCTGTTGGTTCACCCCCCAAATGGCTGTTACCGCCGGTGCGCTGCGCCAATCTGAAGCCAGGAGCCAGGTGCTTCCTCCTGGTCTCCCATGAGGGTGCAGGGTCCAAGCACATGGGCCATCCTCCACTGCACTCCCAGGCCACAGCAGAGAGCTGGACTGGAAGAAGAGCAACTGGGACAGAACTGGCGCCCCAACCGAGACTAGAACCCGGGGTACCAACTCCATAGGCAGAGGATTAGCCAAGTGAGCCGTGGCGCCGGCAAGACTCTGTTATTTCATAACCCATCTCAAAGTTTTAGTTCTGCCACCAATACTGTACAGTCTTTTTGCTTTTATTTATACAAAGGGAACCAATTTCATGCATTTCATATATACAAGTTGGTTTTTTTTTTATTTATTTATTTACAAAGAGAGGGAGAGACAGAGAGAAAGGTCTTTCATCCTCTGGTTCACTCCCCAGAATACCAAAAAGATCAGAGCTGAGGTGATCAGAAGCCAGGGCCAGGAGCCTCTGGGTCTCCCATATGGGTGCCAGGGCCCAAGCACTTGGGCCATCTTCCACTGCTTTCCCAGGCCATAAACAGAGAGCTGGATCGGAAGAGGAGCATCCAGGACTTGAACCAACACCCATATGGGATGTTGGCGCTGTGGTGTAGTAGCTTAAGCCTCTGCCTGCAGTGCCTTAACCTATTGCGCCACAGTGCTGGCCCCTCACATATACTGTCTGAATAGCATAATGATACTTCCCACCCTGCTACTCCCAATTCCACACTCTTTTCTCCTCCTTTTCTTCTTTTTCTTTTAATTTTTACAATGGCGTTCTTCCAATTTCCTTTACAATCACTAGCTTACCCTCCACTAAATAAAGAATTCATCAAGCAGTAAGTAGAAAAAACACTGTTCCTCAAGAGTATACCCAAAGACTATAAACAATAATGAAATCTCCATGTATGATTAATCTTATGAGTATAAAATTAACTGAAAATTGATCTTAGTAAAATAAAAAGAATGGGAAAGGGAGAGGGAGGAGGAAGAAGGGTGGGTATGTGAGTGGGAAGGAGGTAAGGGGGGAAGAATTACTATGTTCCAAAATTTGTATATATCAAATGCATCAAGTTTGTATTCCTTAAATAAAATAAGAAAGTCAAACTTCATTCTTATCATTGCAAAGCATAAAATCTCATACTCTGTCCTTTACCATTGTTTTATAGTACCTTGATCTCTTGAAATAATATTTTATGAAATTTCTATTTTTAATCTGAAAGATATATATGTAAATATATATTCTGTTCTGACACAGAGTGAAGTTAGAAGAGCTGTGTTTACACCAAATTTAAATTGGGCAAAAATATTTAAAATAATCATAAAAGCAACATTCTGATAAATTTTGTATGGTTAAAAAAATACTAGTGGAGGAAGGATACCTGAATGTGAAATTTTGGGAGCTGGAATATTTATTCTAATGCTTCATAAAAAAATTTTTATTTTTTTAATTAGAAAGGTAGAGAGAGATCTCCTCCACTGATTTACTCCTCAAATGCCTAACTATAGTCAGGACTGGAGCTGGCCAAATCTAGGAGCCTGGAACTCAATCCAGGTCTCCTACATGGGCAGCAGGGACACAACTACTTGGAGCTAACACTGCTGCCTCCCAGGATGCACATTAGCAGGAAGCCGGAAACTGAAGCAGAGCCAGGACTTGAACCCAGGCACTCTGAAATGTGATGGTGGTGTTCCAAGCATCCTAACCAGACAGATCATTTAGGTGAGCTCCCCCACCCCCACTCCGGTGTACTGAAATTCTCTCATAATGTGTCATCCACAGCACTTAGTATACCCTTTTTTTTTTTTTTTTTTTTTTTTTTTTTTTTTTTTTTTTGACAGGCAGAGTAGACAGTGAGAGAGAGAGAGAGAAAGGTCTTCCTTTGCCTTTGGTTCACCCTCCAATGGCCGCCGCAGCCAGCGCACCGTGCTGATCCAATGGCAGGAGCCAGGTACTTATCCTGGTCTCCCATGGGGTGCAGGGCCCAAGTACTTGGGCCATCCTCCACTGCACTCCCGGGCCACAGCAGAGAGCTGGCCTGGAAGAGGGGCAACTGGGACAGAATCCGGCGCCCCGACCGGGACTAGAACCCGGTGTGCCGGCGCCACAAGGTGGAGGATTAGCCTAGTGAGCTGCTGCACTGGCAGTATACCCTTTCAATCTGGAAACACATATCACTCATCTCTTGAAAATATTCTTGGATGACTAATTTGATGACTTTTTCCCATTATTGTCTATGTTCTCCTGCCAAAAACTGACAGATAATGAATTTCATGTCAACAGGATTTTCCTTCAGTAGACCCTAGACAATGCCTAACTACCTTGAGTAATGCCTTGCTGAGAAAAAGGCAGCTCACTGAGTTTATTATGGGATATATAAATTATACATTCTATAATTTCTATACATTTATAGAAATTTCTATAATTTCTGGTCATGAGTCATCTGTTTGGAAAACACCAATCTATTCGTGCAATGTAATTTCCTCTAAAGAAAGACTAAGAATTAAGTGATCATCTTTTTCCATAGGTGTGGGAAAACACCTAGGACTCTGTCTTCTATCTTCTTTCTATGTGTTTCTTTCCTCATTTAAATACTTAATATTTTGGAGTCTAACGCTTCCCTAGGAAATCATCCTTTCATTTCCCAGCTTGTCAGGGAAACTTGAAGCATTTGTAGCCTCATTTGTCACAGCTGTGTCTCAACACAGTGTCTCCCTGGAAGACCTCAGACAAGGCTAGAAATTCCTGCAAGGATGAACGATTAGACCATTTCATTCAAACTGAGATGCTACACATGGAAAATCATGCATTTCAGGCAGAGTTGAGGAATTAAGGTGAGAGACTGAGTCCACTCTCACTGTCCCTCATCGTGGCAAGTGTGGGGGACAGGGGAAACTTGTCTGCTTTTTTTCTCTCCTGTTTTCTCAGAGCCTACCTGGATGGCTCTCACTCTGAGAGTGCTGGAGTTGCTGGTGAGTGGCAACAGTGTCCCCAATAGACACTCAGCACCAGGCCCTTCCCTGCTGCTCAGAGTTTGTGCTCAGCTCCCCCTGCAGTCCCTGTCACTGTGTCACTCAGAGCACAGTAGTACATGGCTGAGTCGGACTCTTGCACTGAGGATTTCACCAAGTGGAAGGAGCTGCTGTCTTTGTTGTACAAGGCTTCAAAACCTCTGTTGCTTCCCTTCTCGTTGGCTTTCGTGGCTCTCAGGAGGAGCTGTGGACTTTCCCCAGGATACTGGACATACCAGAGGAGGGCAGGGTACTGGGTGCTTTCATAGGAGCAGTTCACAGTCAGCGAAGCCCCTTCTGGGAGGGTCACTTGGCCTTCAGTCTGGGTCACCGAATCTCCATTGCCTCCTCCTGAAAAAAATAATAATAATAACAGTGCAAGTGATCTGGGCTGTAGCCTTTAGAAAAACGTGGTTAAAGACTCCATCACAGACATAATGGAACAAGACCAAGCATTAATTGCACTGTACTTACCAAGCAATAAGAACAGCAAAGGCAGTGATCCTAGAAAAGTGTTCATTTTGAACACTTTGTGTTTACACTTCTGAGCATTTGTCCGTGAGTCTTGGCTTCTTAGTAAGAAGAAAGTTTAACAGCACAGTAAAAGGATGAGTTTGAGCTCAGAATTAAAGCAGGAAATGTGTATATGTAGGAAGATGCGCCCTCTTGTGGGCAAGAGACCAAACTCAGAGCATTGTTGTCTCAAATGTCAGTCCTATTCCTCTATCTTCACCTCTGGCTTATTTTCTAAGACATGTGTTAGATCAGATGGTCTAAAAAGAATAGTTGATATTTACCATAGATATATGTATTTTCCCATCACACTATCAGGCATGTAAACTCAATATCATTACATTTCTGAAAAGGATTTGCCTTACTTTGTCTTACATGTGTAGCCATTTTTGGCTATCTTGTGATCCACTGAAATATTCTAGAAGCAGTTTTAGTATAAAATCAAAGGGATTCCATTAACACATGATTAATCATTAGTAGATTATTTGGGACAGCAGAGAGTTGTTCCTCTCTTCACTACTTTAGTTCCATATCCAGAAGATATCAATTGTAATAAACACATTTTAATAAAAGCTTTTGAGAGAAAAAAAGTAAATTCTAAAAGTTATACATAGATTAAAACATGAAAAATATGTAACTTTTAGCATTTAAGGAATACAGTAATTGGAGTTATTAGATTCCTACAAAATAATCTGCTCTGTCATCATTTTCTTCTCTCCTAGGATTTTAATAATGCCTAGAATTCTTTATAGTATGTCCTTCAAAACATTTGTTGTTCTGATACTAAACATCTAATGAAAATTTTACCTTGAATATGATATCTACATGTGTCTATCTATGCAACTCATTAACCAATATAATTGAATTAATTATTTTCACCACAGTACAGATTCCTCACAGAATCATGATTTGCCTGAGAAAACCAAAGGATGAGCTCAATCTCAGCATTTAGCATAGTTTAGATATTTCACTCTATAGCAAGGAATAAATTTACTTTTATATGAGGTAACTCTTGATTAAATTAATATAGTTTGGCAGTCTCTCCGCTTAAATATAAAACCAAGTCTTCAAAATTAAATTATAGAAAGTAAACAATATCCTCACGTGGTTTTTTTTATTAAGATTTTTTTATTTATATTTTATTTTATTTAATGAACATAAATTTCCAAAGTACAGCTTATGGATTACAATAGCTTCCCCCCCCCATAACTTCCCTCCCACCCACAACATTCCCCTCTCCTACTCCCTCTCCCCTTCCATTCACATCAAGACTAATTTTCAATTATCCTTATATACAGAAGATCAATTTAGCATATATTAAGTAAAGATTTCAACAGTTTGCACCCACACAGAAACACAAAGTGTAAAATACTATTTGAGTACTAGTTATAGCATTAATTAAACACCTAAGAGTAATTGTGTATTAATTACAGAGTTCAACCAATAGTTTTAAGGTAGAACACAAAAAATAGTAAAAGGGTAAAGTATTAAGTTCTTTTTTTTCTTTTTCTTTTGTTTGTTATATAGTTATTTTTTATTTAATAAATGTGAATTTACAAAGTGCAGCTTTTGTATTGTTGTGGCTCCCCCCCACCGCCAACCTCCCTCCCTCCCGTGGCCCTCCCCTCTCCCACTCCCTCTCCCATCCCACCCTTCATCGAGTTTCATTTTCAATTACCTTCATATACAGAAGATCAACTTAGTATATACTAAGCAAGGATTTCAACAGGCTGCATTCACACAACCGCACAAGGTATAGGGTATTGTTTGACTAGTAGTGTTGTTTTTAAGTTTCATAGTAAAACACATTAAGGACAGAGATCCTACGTGGGGAGCATGTACCCAGTGACTCCCGTTGTTGATTTAACAATTGGCACTCTTATTTATGACGTCAGCAATCACCCAAGACTCTTGCTATGAGCTGTCTAGGCTATGGAAGCCCCTTGAGTTCACCGACTCTGAACTTGTTTAGTCAAGGCCGTATCACAGTGGAGGTTCCTTCCTCCCTTCAGAGAAAGGCGCCTCTCTCCTTGATGGCCTGTTCCTTCTGCTGGGGTCTTGTTCACCAGGATCTTTCATTTAGATTGTTTTTTGCCACCGTGTCATGGCTTTCCGTGCCTGTGAGACTCTCATGGACCTTTTAGCCAGATCCGAATGTCCCAAGGGTTGATTCTGAGGCAGGAGTGCTGCCATTCTATGAGTCTGCTGTGTGTCCTGTTTCCCCCGCAGGATCATTCTCTCCCTTTTAATTCTATCCTTCATTAGTTGCTTACACTGGTCTTATTTGTGAAATCTCATCAACACATGCCCTATCTTTTGGATTGGTTGTGTATTTATACTTATCACTTTACCAAGTGCACTGGCATTGTCATTAATGCAGTCCAGGGTCAGAGCCTCCTTCTCCTGCATCAACATTGCTGGTTGGGCTTGAGTTGCCATCTGGGAAATGCTGAACTCTGAAGGGAAAAAGAGTCAGGAGGTATAGGGACAAATAGTGTGAGGTGAGTAAATTCAAATTTTTTACCCTGTTATCTTTCCCTCCCAAAGTCCCCACAAGACACTTCCCATACTTCCTGTCCTTAGGTAATGGAGGAGGATCACTCTCAGTGGGCCATCCCTACCCAAGCACATGAAACCATGATCACCTCCAGCAGGCTGAAGAGAAAAATGTTTGAGTTCTTCCCTAGGATGGAAAATACTTTGTCCTTTTTCAATTTCAGGGCTCCACCCTGTGGGTTGACCCTAACAGGCAAGGGAAGAATTTGTGGATTTGTGCTGCTGCTGTACTAGAAAGGAAACAGAGGTTTCCTGGTGTGGGAAGTTGATGTGTGTCATGTCTGACTCCTCTAACAAAAGTCTCATCAAACCCAAATTCCTTCTGAGTTAAGCAACCCAATCTGATAATAACTGAAATAGGCATAAGTATATTAAGATATAAATAGGTATACTGGAAAGAAAATGGTGATTTGAACAACTGCTATGTGTATTAATTGTATCTGTGACAGAATTGGGAGATTGGCAGCTATTTAAAATTGCTATGTGTAATGGCTGATGAAGACAATGCAAGATGTAATAATCACATATCCTCTCAACTATGTGTGCTCTTCCTCTTAAGGTAGAAATTAACCATTTATCATAAGACAAAGCTGTTTGAACTAATCACTGTGTATTTGTTGACATAAAAATCTTCCTCCTCACTTCTGGTATCTTTTCAGTGACCCATCTTAGGGTCAAAAAGCTAAAAAATCAATCTCTTTCTGCTAAGAAGTTTAATATGGGGCTTCAGCCACAGAGTCCTGTCATAAAGATCACCCCCTCTTCTTTGTTTAATTTATCATCTACTTCTATTCATAGAGGCCAAATTAGATATAAGAGTTTGTTATTATACGGCCGGTGCCACAGCTCACTTGGCTAATCCTCCACCTGCAGCGCCAGCACCACAGGTTCTAGTCCCTGGTTGGAGCACCGGACTCTGTTCCAGTTGCTCCTCTTCCAGTCCAGCTCTCTGCTGTGGCCCGGGAAGGCAGTGGAGGATGGCCCAAGTGCCTGGGCCCTGCACCCGCATGGGAGACCAGGAGGAAGCACCTGGCTCCTAGGTTCGGATTGGCACAACGTGCAGACCACAACGTGCCAGCCATAGCGGCCACTTGGGGGGTGAACCAATGGAAAAAGGAAGACCTTTCTCTCTCTCTCTCTCTCTCTCTCTCTCTCTCTCTCTCACTGTCTAACTCCGCATGTCAAAAAAAAAGAGTTTGTCATTATATTAACAATCATTGAGTTTATATTTTTACCATTCCCTGAACTGAGGCCTTAATTGAGCCACAGATAGCTGCTGTACTGTGTGTGCTTGCCTCTGAAGCAAAGTGCCCTATGCAATCCCGTACTTCTTCCTAGGACAGCTTGTCACAGAATCAGTAATTGTGATCAACTTTCCTTGTGTGTGAACATTAAATATAAGGCAAAGTCCTCATGAAATCACTTTAAAAATATGGTGAGCAATAAAAATCTATTGCCTATTATAACCTATTTCTTACTAGAATAGCCAAAGTTAATCCTCCTTGTCTCAAAATGATTTCAATTTTAACTAGGTTCGTTGAAGCATCTTTAGATCTTACACTGGAATGGTCATTAAATCAGATGACATCACATTTATAGTGCCACTGTTCTGCTGTCTAAAAACATAAGGAGAAATTAATTTAAAAAGTTTAAAAATTTCATCCTAAATGTAGAAAATTTGGTTCCAATTTTGTAAAGAAACATTACAATGATTGATGTGTTTATCAACAGAGAAAAAAAAATACAGGAGACAGAAAGTTTCCTGGTGGCACCAAAAGATCTAAAATGAACACTTGTAAAAATTCCTCAGGGACAATAACAGTAGACCATATTGGCTGCCATATTAGACAAACACTTCTGGGGAAACTTTTCTAGGATACCAAAGAATTTGTTCAGTTAGTGCCTTTCTTAGGATCAAAAATATCTCATAAAAATTTTAAAGGCAGAAGAGGGGCTTGAGTACTGACCTAAGGAACTATTTGAGGATCTCCAAAAGGATTTCACACAATTGCATTTTGTGTTTGGACTACAAAGGTGCACAGGTTATAGATTTTTGTTTTCTACATATAGGTATTAAAATGATTACAGAAACAAATAAACATATCTAACATCTTGTGTCATTACTTTCGTGTGTCACAATACAAAAACAATTTTTAATAATCTTAAGTCATTTCAAAAAGGGCTTGTAAGGATAGGAAACCAAGAGTTCTTAAAGCTGTGAACTAAAATGGAATTTCTCCTTAAGATGCCATAGTAGTGCCATGTTTTCCTGAGGAGATACACGATTTAGTCAAATTTGGACCAATACTGTATTTACATATGGTTTCTAATGAAGGTTTATCTCCTACAAATAGAAAGTATAGTGGTGATGACCAGAGACAGGTAAGCAGGGAAGGAGGGATGGATAAAGTATAATTAACAGGCACTGAGTTCCAGACAGGAGAAAGAAGTCTGGTGTCCTACTGTACAGTAGAGTAACTATACATAGCGATAATACGCTGTGTAGTTTTCTTTCTTTTTTAAATTTAAATTTAAATTTTAAAGATTTATTTATTTATTTGAAAGTCAGAGTTACACAGAGAGAGGAGAGGCAGAGAGAGAGAGAGAGAGAGAGAGAGAGAGAGAGAGGTCTTCCATTCACTGGTTCAATCCTCAGATGACCACAACAGTCAGAGCTGAGCCAATCCAAAGTCAGGAACCAGGAGCGTCTTCTGGATCTACCATGTGAGTACAGGGGCCCAAGGACTTGGGCCATCTTTTGCTGCTTTCCCAGGCCACAGCAGAGAGCTAGAGCAGAAGTGGAGCCGCCAAGACTTGAACCAGCGCCCATATGGGATGACGGCAATGCAGGATGCGGCATTACCACTATGCCACAGTGCCAGCACCATAGTTTTCTTTCTAAAAAGCTAGAAGAAAGGATTTTGAATAATTTCACCAAGAGGAAATAAATGTTTGAGGACATATCTATGCTCATCCTTTTTTGAATATTACACAATGTGTACATTTTGAAACAACACCCAGTACCACATAACTTTTTATAGTTTTGTGTGTCCATTAAAAATAAATATAAAACCATCTCAAGTAATAAAAAATTAATCTAGGCACAGTTAGCCAACAATATATTCTAAAGTTTTCTTTGTCATCTCGACCTCATCCTTTTTATTCTATGCTTTTAATGTCTGTATGTTAGCTTCCATTTACAAACAAACAGTATAGCAAATACTACTATGCCAAAAGAAAGGAGCTGAGGCTTCAGCTTCAGTCAAAGGTTTGAGTACAGGATGCAGGTGCCTGGGGAGCAGTGTGTACTCGCTACACAAAAGTAGACAGCAGAGTCTCCAGGCTGGGTGGCTGCGATGTGCAGGGAGACGTGCTTGGCCATTTTATTCAATGAAACGGTGAATCTTTGGTTTTGCTGTTTCTCCGTATTTGAGCGAATGTCTATGATGAGCTGGAGCCCTTGCCCAGGTTCTTGTTTATACCACAAAAAGTAGTTTGAAGCACTGTCTGTATAAGTACAGTTGATAGCAGAGCTGTCTCCTTCCCGAACACTCAAAGCAGAAGGATGCTGCTCCACATTTTCTCCTTGGCTCACCCCTGTGCAGAAAGAAAATACAGCCATTAACCCTCCAGAATTTTCTTTCTGAACAGTAAAGAGAGAAAACCTGAAAAAAGTCAGTCTTCTCTTTACAAAGAACATCCTCTAATATACTCATGCTCAAAACCCTCAACTCACAGTCCAGTTGCAACCACAAGAACATGAAGGAAGCCCCCATGGATGTCTTCATGATTCTTTCAAGTTAGGATCGATCCTAGACCGGCAACCTCCAGCCAGGAGACTACTTCTATTCTCAGCTTGTCGCTGCTTTTCTCTGGCAAGCATGGTGGTTTCTCATAATGTCTACCCAGCCAATAAAAAAAGCCTCTGCCTCTTCTGTAAGTCTATTCATTCGGAATCAACTAAAGTGAACTTCCCCATACTCTGCGTCAGGAGAGGCACACTACCATCTTGTGGCCGCATCCCTCAGTGCAACCTCTCTTGGTGAATGTTCTTCTACCTCCTAGAGACTCAAACGCATAAAGCCATCAATAGAGGAAGCCAATTAGGTCTTAGGTTAAGTGCACACTATGTACATAGAGATTATGGTTGGTATTTATGTTTTTGAGTTATTAATAAATTAGAAATATGTACATGATGTTTATTCAGTGATGAACTGAGTTTGAATGTTTGAAATCAAGAAAGCACCATCAATCACTATCATAGGAAAAAATACATATTTTCAGCTAAATCTACTATCATGATTTAAGTATTACAGAATAAAATTACTTCTGAAAAGGACATGCAAGACAAAGATCAGAATAAGAGGGCAGGACAATTAAATGTATCAAATGCATATTTTCTCAAACTCTGCTCCTAAAAACCTAGTCTTGATTGTGACCTTACTATCCTCAGAAAATGGATAATACCAACAGTCAAAATGCATAATTTTCCTTCAATAAAGATGGTTTGTTAAAAAGTAAAAGATCAAGTCTCATTGACCATGGAACATGGGGATAAGTTCCACAAGGCTTTAATACTCCAACTTTAAGAAATATTTTGACCCATAGATAGGTTGATTAGCAATAAATAATCTGAAATCCTTTTGAAATCATTTCCTGTTGCTGTGTGGTTTGTATTTTACTAAGTGATAAAAGAAAGAGTAGAAATTCTCAGAACACCAATCTGGAGATTTGAAAAATGGAAACCCAAGTAGTTTATTCTCGAGATGCTTTTATTCTAAGAGATCAAAATGAATGACATGAAAATGGCATGTCCCTAAGTGTAGTGACTAACATATCCTTAATGGAATTTCCTGCTGCCTTGGCCACTGTTGGCTCGGGTTTCATACTGTATCATTTTCCTCCCAAACTCCATTACAAAAGTCTTTTTCTAAGACATTGATAAATTCCCCCACACTTTCTTGGTTTTTCTCCTCTGCCAAAAACTCTTTACTGTCTATTTTAATTTCTTAATTTTTTCTGATGTTTATGTAAGAATAAATCTATGGAAGTATAAATGTTATCTATGTCTAGTATGGGAACAACGTAAATAGGATACTGACCGTACAGAATGGACTATGACTCACAGTTCTTGGGAAACCGAGGTTATCTCATTTCCAGCCACTTTCGTATGATTTGTACTCACCAGGCTCCTGGAGGGTAAGAAAATAAAATGAATCCCTCATGCATATCTCTCTCCTTTAAGAATTTGAGAACAGCTATGATGAGTACTCTCAATTCAATATACAACTATAGGAGGCCAGCGCCGCGGCTCAGTAGGCTAATCCTCTGCCTGCGGCGCCGGCACACCGGGTTCTAGTCCCGGTCGGGGCGACGGATTCTGTCTCAGTTGCCCCTCTTCCAGGCCAGCTCTCTGCTGCGGCCCGGAATGCAGTGGAGGATGGCCCAGGTGCTTGGGCCCTGCACCCCATGGGAGACCAGGAAAAGCACCTGGCTCCTGGCTTTGGATCAGCGCAGTGCACTGGCCGCAGCAGCCATTGAGGGTGAACCAACGGTAAAAGGAAGACCTTTCTCTCTGTCTCTCTCTCTCTCACTGTCCATTCTGCCTGTCAAAAAAAATTAAAAAAAAATAACTATAGGAAAGCAATTGGATATACAAAATGTGTGATTTAACAAACATAAGAGTTTTCTGTTATAAGGAACTTCTCTCATCCATTCACTACCTGTTCAAATTCTCAAATTCTTTACTGGGAAAAACTTTCTTCTCTGAGACATATTTCAAGTTACAAAAGGGCTTCAAATGGTGTGTAACAAATGTATATTATTAAAACTATACATGGATCTCAAAATTTTGCACTAAGGTAAATATATTTTAATTCCAATTTCTTTGAACTTTTTTGAAGTCTCCTCATTTCCCCATTTGAGTTATGGCATCTAGAGCTGAATGTAATGTATTGCAAGGGTGCACAATACTCCATATAATAATTACAGTAGAAGTATGATCAAACCATGGACGAAAAGCCCAGCCCACAATTATTCCATTAATATTTACCAATTCATTGTCAAAGAATCACCACAGAAAAATCTTTCTGAACTGTCAGCGGTATGGGAGACAAAGAGCCCCCTTTAGTCTCCTAAACTCATTGACTATTTTTGGTGAAATGTTTGAACTGCTCTCCCTTTGTTCATCGCCTTCCTTAACAGGTTGTCCATCTGCAATAATGAACAGACACTGTCACTTTTAGAAGTTCCTCAGAAATCATGTGAGTGTTAAGGGTGGCACCATCACTTCGGGCTCATTTCTACAAAGGCCAGTGAGTGATAGACTAATCTGCTGGTGGAGTAACAGTGGCTCAGCCTGAGTCTCATTTCTTGCTCAAAATGTTAAACCCTTACACAAATTAGAATATTCCATTCTGATACCAAAGCTAATTGAACCAAGACTTTCCTAGACCAAAATTGCAATTATCGAAGTGACTGGGTTTCCATTGGACAGTTTCTCTTTGCTTGGCAATGTAGTGCTTCAGCTGTTAGGCAGGGGAAAAGAATGCTAAGGACAAAGTGAGGAAATCCAGTTTATTTCTACTCTCAGTTCAATGATTATCTATTTGTTTCATATTGGCATCTTGAACATTGATACTGCCTTTGTAAAACGAAGTTGGACTAAAAGCTTTCTTATGCATCATCTATCTCTAAAACTTCTTATGTTACTTAACAAAGCCATTAGTTTTTGAGGACTGGTTTGTGCAATGGGGGTGCTATGAGAATGAAGAGAAATTGTCCTGCATTAAGAAGCTCCAGGTGCATTTTCACACCCACATGCAATTTATTATGTCTGATGTTACCCCTGACCGATCTAGTGTGTCTGAGGTTATTAATAAAGAATCCTTGGGCTTCATCAGAAACAGAGACTTGTGAGTTCCTATCTTCATTTTCATTCCTTCTGTAGCATCAATGATGGGTGATGGATCAAGGACAGCCCAATCCATAACAAAATGGAATAAAATTATGTTTACTAATGGTAAAGGTCATCACAGTTAGTGATGTGGGTGAGCAGAATGCCCCTTTATATCCATAGCATGTCATAGCATTGCTCAGTGACATGGAGAAACAGGAAGTATCACACGAGATTAGTAAATGTAAAGCAAAGGGCACTTTCTCAGATGATTGAGTCCTTTCTACCTTCTGGCTCACCCTTTCCAAGTTTAACGTAAGGGTTCAAGATTCCCTGTGCAGCTGGCAGCATAATTTAGGAGACTCAGTGCAAAATTAAAATTGGGGGTCCTATACTAAACATTCAGGAAAAAATGTCACTAGACAATAAAATATCAAACTGTATTTGAAAATATTTTATTGCTTATAAAACACAATAGACTTTATAATGATATGCATTTAACAACACAAATTTACAAATTGCAAAATATATTTTGGTGTCATAGTTTATATCATAAAATAACAATACTGTTAATGTGATGTATTGATTAATATTAAGATTTTCTGGATTGCTTATCTGCAAATTAAAGTATTAGCTTACCAAAATTAACACTTTCAGTAACTTTATTGTCAAGTACCATAATTGAAAGCAATGTCAGTTGCTCTTAATAAATGTAAGATTGCAAAGAGAATTCTTCATCATTTCTAATTTTGAGAAGGATATTTCTGCTGATATGACTAATACTGGAACTCAAGAGTATTTTATATATTGCAACAACATCAGCATGTATACCTGATAAATTAGTTGGAGATATGAGTTTGTGTCACTTAAATGTTTACTTTGTAGAAATAATTTAACTCTCCATACAAATCAGTTGCATGTAAGTCTGAGCTTAATTTAAAGGTAAATGTGTACAGCCACATTTTAATGCTACCTCTAGCATTTTCTGCAACTTGTAGAGGTCACACAAGCAATTGGAACTGGCTTCATAAAACTGGTTTATAATTCAGAATACATGCCAATTAATACTATCATTGTATCTTCAAATACAAGGAAATTAAGTTTTAAATTGTGTTCTATGTTAATATTGTGTCATTGGAAACTTCACATGAAAATAATTTTCTTTTTCTTTATATATAATTTCTATTTCTAAGCCTGCATTTATTCACACTGAAATATTGCACCAATTCTCAAAACCAGAGTTTCTAAACTATTTGAAGGACTCATTGTGACTCTGTATGATCCTGACCTATGTTCTCTGCCTCTGCAAAAAATTATCTCATGCACACACTCAGTCTTCTTATTGGACTTCACTTAGAAAAACATCACTTTAAAGATAAAGTTACTAAGAATTTCAAGGCAGCAATAGCAGATCATTAAGCCAAGCACCAAGCCCTTTCTAAAAGCAGGGTAGGGCCCTTTGCACTGCACAAGTCTCAGGCCCAGGAACCCAACACTGTTCCCAGCTTCCCTGGAGTCAGCTTGTGGGTCCCCATCTTAATTCTCAGGGTCCAGCTCCTTCTTAGTCAGTACCCATACTTAATATAAAAATTTCTGCAAGGTTAGAATGCTACATATTGTCATTTATCCACTGCAGGTTTAGACTTTGGGTTTGGTTGTGGGCGTCTTGATATATGACTGCAGGAGCAAAGGGTTTCTTTTAATAACTGTGGAAGTGCTCTGATTCCTTAATCAGCATAGAACAATGTTCTGCAATCACGGATTATAGGTTCACTCAAAATGCTAGAAATACAAATGGATTTCTGTGCAAATAAAATGAAAACTTCAATGGACTCTTCCTCTCCAGGTCCTATTTAGAAGTGAACAAAGCAGACATTCTTGTCATTGAGGCATGTGAGCACATGGTGTAGATTTCATCAGTAGAGCTCAGTGGCGTTTTGTTATTCTGGAATCTTCTATCCTGGATAACTCAGAGTGTATGCTCTGATGACAGATTTTTCACAGCGGAAAATCCACTCTGTTTCCCTAGTTTGGTAATCATGTGAGCTCAGGTAGGATGAATCGTATATAATCATCAGTTTATTCATGTGAGGAGTGGGGATGAACTGTAAATTAAATAATACATGTAATAGCCTCAATAGGGCATCTGCTATTCAATGACATTAAAGATTTTAATTCTTGTTTTTAATGGATTCCAGGAATTAAAAATCTGCATACATACATACACACACACACACACACACACACACATCTCACAATTCTTTCCCTTTTCCTGGAAATGTGATCTACAATTGATTGAAACACTGAATCAGCATCTACAATTAACTGAAACACTCACCAGCGTGCATTTTTCACACCCTCTTTCATCACAGTAATTTATAGGTAATGTATCTGCACTGTGCCAGGGCATTTGTTGTGACAATACATTTGGGTTCTGACAATTTTATTAGTTGCTCCAGTGGTTCCAGAGTAGAGCTTTCTTTCCTGCACAATAATTTCTGGGATGAAAAAGGTATGAAAACCGAGTTAAATGACAACGCAGAAATGTCTAATTTTAGCAGAGATAAAAGTGCTCCAACATCAAGCAGAAAGCACAAAGCAGTGCAAATGCTATGCAGAAGCCACGTGCCATCCTGTGAGATGGGCGGGGTTACAGCTGCAGGCCCAGCTGCAGTTTGGGTCCAGGCAGCAGACGCCCTGGGAGCACTGTGTCTCTGCTGCACAGAGGTAGGTGCCTGAGTCTTCCAGTTGGGAGCTCGTGATGTGGAGGGTGCTGTAGCGCTCCTGAGAGTTAACTGTTGCCTTCAACCTTCCGTTCTGCTTTGTCCCTGTAGCTATGAAGAACAGATTGACGAGGCCGCTCCCAGGATTCTGTCGGAACCACTGCACACTGTTCGCTGTGTTGGAGAAATTGCAGGTCAGGGAAGAGCTGACTCCCTCCTGGGCTGTCAAGGTTGAAGGACTCTGTTGAACCTGCATCCCCCTCACTCCTGCTTGGAAATGAAAAGAAAACACGTAAGATGTCACTGGGGGGATCACGAATGCAGTTTCCAAACCTGTAAAATACCCCCCCCCAAAAAAAAACAAGAGATGGGTAGTACAGCGTAGGAGCTGTATGTCAGCTCTCCCCACCCCCCAACTCCCTCCCAATGTCAGCAATGGAACATCCCCCACTCCCATCTGAGACAGGCCCAACTCACTGAAAATCTGGACCCACAGAAGACCCAGCAGAGCCCCCAGTCTTCTCCTCATGGCTCTCTGCCTGATTGTTAGGGCAGGTGGTAAGTGTTGGGTGCAGACAGACTTTGTTCTTTCAGTTAAATGTTCCATGAGACGAATAGAACACCAGTCACATCTGAGCTCTGTCATGCATCTTAACAGGAAACCCCACCCACTGTGGCCCAGTGAGACTACACAGTACCAGCCCCAACATGGTGGGTGGGAACAGTGCAGTGGGGTAGGAGGCAATGTTTCCAAGATGTGAATACCGCTTTCTTTGCTTAAACAATCTGTGGAAGAGATATTTGAAGAAAAGTTTGTGAAGAAGATGGATGATACTTTAGGGAGGAATCAGTGTCACCAATGGACTAAGCAGAGTTTCAAACAATCATAGAAAAAGCAACCCAATGTAACAAATTACAAAAGTTGATAGACCGAGAATTTAGTAATTTGAAAATACCAATAATTAGATAATATTTAATAGTTTGTAATTCTATACAGAAGAATTAAATTCAAACTCTTTGTTTAAACTTTTATTTATTTATTTGAGTTGCAGACAGACAGACACACACATAGATAGAGGGAATGTCCATCCAATGGTTCACTCCCAAAATGCCTGCAATGTCCATGGACAGTCCAAAGCAGCCCAAAGCGTGGAGCTAGGAACACAATCAAGATCTCTCTCGTGCTTAGCTGGAGTCAATCACTTGAGCCCTCACTGCTTTTTCTCATGTTGTGCTTTGACAGAAAGATGGAATCAACAGCCAGAGCCAGGTATTTATCCCATGCATTCCAATACAGGAGAAGATACCTTAACTACTGTCTTACCCGCCAGGCCAAATTCCCATTCCAAATGCAATTTCTTTAAATAAAGAGAGATTCAGAAACCCATGATATATGATGATCATCTTCACATAAAATAGTTCCAACAAGAGTTTGCCTGGGTACAAAAATGAGATATTTAATTTCTACTTCTCTTCTGTCCAACCCTTTCCTGGTACACCCTACAGTATTCACAACTGATTCTCATGGGCACACACATGGCTGCTCAAGTTCAATGTGTTGTCTTATGTTTTTCTAATTTTTCCTTCTTTGCTTCTATTCAGTCTTTTTAAAAAATTATCCATAGAAATAGAACAGATTTCATATATTTCATATATAATTTTAAGCATATTATGATATTTCCTTTTCTCTACTTCCCTCCTTTTTTTTCTTTTAATTTTTGTGATAACATACTTTCAAATCATTTTATAGTCACAGGCTCAATCCTCCACTAAATAAAGAATTCAACATGTAGAAAGCAGAAATACCACTGTTCCACAGGAGTGTAGACAAGAGTTATAAGCAGTAATCAAATTTCAAGATTTCAATTTCTGTCATGTACATTATATTTTTTACTCTATATATTAGTACCACAAATTAGGGAAAACACATAATTTTTTTCTTTTGGGATCAGGTTTACTTAACTAAGCATAATTGTCTCCAGTTGCATCCATTGTGTGGCAAAAGATGGGATTTCATTCTTTTTATGGCTGACTAGTTGTTCATCATATATATATATGTATATATAATTTTCTTTATCCAGTCATCAGTTGATGGGCATCTGGGTAGATTCCATATCTTAGCTATTGTGAACTGAGCTGCTCTAAAAGTGGGGGTACAGACAACTTTCATATGCTGCTGTTTTCCTTTCCTTTGGGCAAATACCCAAGAGTGGGGTGACTGGGTCATGTGGTAGATCAATTTTCAGATTTTTTAGGAGTCTGCATAGTGTCTCCTGTAATGGTTGTACTAGTTTACATTCCCAACAGTGTATTAGGGTATCTTTTTCTCACATCCTCACCAGCATGAAGTATTTTTTGATTTGGGGGATGATAGCCATTCTAACTGGGATGAGGTAAAACCTCATTTATTTGCATTTCCCTGGTGGCCACTGATCCTGAGCATTTTTTCCCCATGCCTATTGGCCACTTGTATTTCATCCTTTGCCAATTTTTTGTTCTTTCTAGTTGCAGTAAGGATACACAAAAAGACCAGATGTTAGAGGCATGGAAATAATTTCTAGGACTGTGAGTTTGGGGAATACAGGTAATGGAGCTGTTTTCTATTAAGCGTCCATGCTCACAATGTCCAATAAAATTCCAATGTTCTTACACATACTCAGAGAACACTCCTTCCAACAGATTTGAAGACACTTGGGCTCCAGCTGTCTGAGTTTCAGTATAGAAGTACAGAGCTGAAAACTGGAGCTGAACTTCACACAGACATCCTCCCCTGTCCCACTCTCCTTGCTATGTGTTATTTGACTGCTCACATATTCTCTGGTCTCTCTTTACAGTTGATACCTCTAGAGCCACGGGAAGTTAGTTTTAGTGAAGCCTAAAGTGCCCCCTAGTGGACTGAAACCATCAACAAAGTCTAGGCGAACTAACTCCTTAGCAGTCACACAAACCTAGCTCCACTCTTGCAGCTGGTGAGAAAACAAAATAACTGCTTAGAGTGAGTGGAGGTTAAAAATAAACCAATTACTGGGGACAGCGCTGTGGTGCAGCACTTAAGCCGCCATCTGCAGTGCCTACATCACATATGGGTGTGGGTTTGAGTCACAGATGCTCCAATTCCTGTCCAGCTCCCTGCTAATGTGCCTGGGAAAGCAGTGAAGGATGGCTGAAGTCCTTGGGCCCCTGCACCCATGTGGGAGACCAGGAGGAAGCTCCTGGAGGTTTCTACCTGAGCCAGTCATGGCTGTTGCAGCCATTTGGGTTGTGGATCAGTGGATGGAAAATTGATCTCTTTCTTTCTGTGTGACTCTGCCTTTCAAATAAATAAATAAAATATTTTAAAGCAAAATCAAAAACAAGGGGCTGGCGCTGTGGCACAGTGGGTTAACACCCTGACCTGAAGTGCCAGCATCCCATATGGGCACCAGTTCGAGACCTGGCTGCTCCACTTCTGATCCAGCTCTCTGCTATGGCCTGGGATAGCAGTGGAAGATGGCCCAAGTCCTTGGGCCCCTACACCCGCGTGGGAGACCTGGAAGAAGCTCCTGGCTCCTGGCTTCGGATTGGCTCAGCTCCAGCTGTTGAGGCCATTTTGGGAGTGAACTGGAAGATGGAAGACCTCTCTGTCTCTGCTTCTCCTCTCCCTGTGTAACTCTGAATTTCAGATAAATAAATAAATCTTTACAAAACAAAAACAAACAAAGTCTTTAAAACTAAATAAAATAAACCAATTACTACCTTTAAATGCTGTTTTATGGAAGCTGGTTTGGTGCTACTCATTTGATTTCTCTCTTTTAGTTCAAAATGAATCCTTAAACATGTTAATTTTTAGTGTAAATGGGTAATTTGCTAGATCTTAACAATACACTATTCTTTAAAATAAAAAAATACAAAAAATTCAAGGAAAATGCAATTAAAATAAATTTTTGGTGCATAATTGTGAAATCCATAAATACAAATAGATTAAAGGTGATGAGATAAGATTATAATTTACTGTCTACTGGAGAAGATAAAAATCTGCATAACTATAATAAAATGAAAGAGAATCCTCAGAATATTGTAGAATAAAAGCTGTTTATGAAGGTGAGAGTATACAGAACAAAGTCAACATGTACTTGGTCCAGTGACACCATAGTGTCAACTACAGTCCCTACCAATATTTCCAGCAGACATTGTCACTGTTAAACTTACTACATGATTTATTATGCAATGTCAACATAGAAGGATCAGTGTTCAATATTTCAATAGTGACATAGTATAAGAACTGTGTGAAAGTAATGAGAAAATTGTCAGCAGCTACAAGAAAGACAAAAAAGGTATAACATCACCAAGTTTCTCATTGAGTTAGCAGAACTGACAATACCAAAAGAATAGGAAACTACTTTCATAGCTGTGAAAACGTCTTGGAGAAGCTCTTCATAATGAATTCTAAATCTTCACTCTCCTACACTTTTTTAAAGTAACTGCCAGCACTAAGAGGACCATAATAGTTTTTCTGTGTCCTTCATGGTTCCAATCGATCTCCTAAATGTCACATCCCTCCCAAATAGAAGTACTTAAAGTCTGACTAAATAGTCTGACACATATTAACTCTAACAGAGCCACGAAAAGAAATTCCAAGAAAATCTGCTGTGAATAACCAAGGAGACAAGGAGGCAACACTTGTAGAGAAACAGTATGGTGAGCTCATCTTTGGTTTTCTCCATTAGTTGAGATTCATAAGATGATGCATAAAAACTCAGCTTCTATTGGCTGTGTCCCAACTTAATAGCCAAGCCCTTCAGGCAGCCCAGCCTACGCCGAATCCTTGATGCCTTGATTATTACATAATAAGAACACTGTCTCCTCCAATATTCTAGAATACTGACGCTGGTATTATGTAGTTTTCACAATGAGCATAGGCTGCTGAAACAAAGTTTATGAGACCTAGAGCACAGCAGGAATTGAAGAATAACAAAGAAGTACCAGCCCAGCCCTCCTTTATCTCTTGCCAACTTTTAATGTGAAAACCACAGGAAGAGCTCTCAGGTCTCTGCTACTCGGAGGTTTGTGTCCGGCTCCCCCTGCAGGCCCAGGCGCTGTGGCACTCGCAGCAGCGCAGAAGTACCGGGCCGCGTCGCTCCCCTGCACTGAGGCTTTCCTCAGGTGGAAGGAAGACTCGCTCTTCTTAAACTCAGCCTCAAAGCCTCTGATGCCGGGAACCCGGGCGTCCCCTGAAACGTACTTGAGGAGAAGCTGGGGGCCTTGGCCGGGGTGCTGGACGTACCAGAAGAGAGAAACAGACCTTCCATAGGAGTAGTTGCACCTCAGCTCCACAGCGGCTCCTTCAGACACAGAGACCTGGGCGTCGGGCTGGGTCACGGTCTGGGCGCTGGTGTCTCCTGGAAAAGCAATGCGGGCCGTGAGCGCGGGCCGTGAGCACAGTGCTGGATTCCCCGTGAAAAGTAAGCGTTTCCGGCCAGAACCTGTGGAAGCCAAGACCACAGAGAAACTTTACTCACTCAGGGCCCACTGGAGTCCTAGCACCGGGATGAGCAGCAGGAGCATGGCAGAGGCGTGGAAACACTGCAGGCTCTTTCTGGAAGATCTCCCGAGGGCAGGCAGGAGAGTGGCCGTGGAAACCAAGACCCTGGAAGCAGGAGGGGTGGGGAAAGTTGGGATGCCCACACTCCTTGCTTAGGTAAATGTACAAGAGCTACTAAATTGCGGCGGGATGCTTTTTGACTTCTGATTTTTGCCATTTGTCTGCAATCTGCAAAGATCTCAGCGGGCTGCAGGGAGGCGGAGCTGAGGAAGGATGCTGGTCTGCTCCAAACACGGAGACCTCTCATCTAGGCAGCATCGCCCTCTGGAGGTCATGTGCGGAGCCATAAATCCTGTGGCCCTACAGCTGCTTGGCCTGTTCCTTCTACCACACAGGATATATCAAAAGTGCCACCAAGCAGCGTCTTGCTCCCCAGATGTGTGCTAGTATATTAGTCCTAAAGTCCACTAGAAATGAAATGTCCTGTAAACATGGAATAATAACTCACTTCACTGAGAGGAAGTTGTAAAGACTATATGCGATTACAGATCCAAGTCCTTGATAGTCTTTGGGGTTAGAACAGTTGCCTCAGGCTGAGCTATGGATGTCCCAGGACCACCATATTGGTATGGGATAAGATACCTATGTCCCCTGGCTGACACTGCGCCCACAAAGGTAAAAGTCAGAGCCTGTAAAATGATTATAATGCATCTAAAAGACTTGATGTAGCACTGTACCACTCTAGAAACCTCTGTGGCAGGAATACAATCAGATCTAGAGAATTATCCCAGCAAACATGAGAGTGAAGATATTCAACACTTTCTCTGTTGGCAGTATAACCCTCTGACAAAGTCAGTACATCCCTTCTTTGACTTCAGGACCATGAGCCAAGTCCTCTCATTGAGATCTTAATTTGTTCCTGCTTGTAGAAATTGCCTTCATTTGGAAGGCTTGATAACACTGTCAGTTTCAGTGTGTAGTCCGTGAATGTAACTCTATCTATAGCTATATCTATTCTATATCTATATATCCAAATTCCTTCCTAACTGAAAGAACAGACTTGGGGCCGGTGCTGTGGCGCAGTAGGTTAATCCTCTGCCTGCAGCGCCGGTATTCCATATGGGCACCAGTTCTAGTCCCAGCTGCTCCTCTTCCAATCCAGCTCTCTGCTGTGGCCTGGGAAAGCAGTAGAAGGTGGTCCAAGTGCTTGGGTCCCTGCACCCGCATGGGAGACTAGAAGAAGCTCCTGGCTCCTGGCTTCAGATCAGTGCAGCCCTGGCCTTTGCAGCCATTTGGGGAGTGAACCAACAGAAGGAAGACCTTTCTCTCTGTCTCTTCCTCTCACTGTCTGTAACTCTAACTCTCAAATTAAAAAAATCTTAAAAAACAGAAAGAACAAATGTAAAAGGGAATAAATCACAATACATAGAGTAAAAATATTAAAGATCATCTGGAGATGAGAGATTTACATGTAATTCCAGGAAACAGAAGTGTATGAGATCATACTTAAGATTAAAATGTGGACAGAAAAGAGCACAGTCAAAATAAGCTATTAGGAGCAACGTCTATAGACTACCTTCTTGGTGGCAATTTTAACTCAGCTCAGAATTGCTAGGCACTGGCCAACCTGTTGTGTACAAGGTCAAGGTCAGAGATGTTATTTCATGCCTTGGGTCAGGGCTGCTTCCTCTGCACTGGAAGAATGAAAGGGAATTATCCAGTCCTCCATGGTGGTAGACAAAGCAGCTCATCATTCAAAAATAAAACCAGAAACACATCCAGTGGGTGGGCTTTTGGTTCAGGCAGAGATGAAAGAAGGCCAACTTGTAGACTCTTAAATGCTCAGGCAAGGGTAATAGGCTCTTCAACTGAAATGGCAGCAGCACAGGGAATGAGAAGTGGGCAGAGGGGACTGGCGCTAAGGCATAGTAGGTTAAGCCTCTGCCTGCAGCGTCAGCATCTCATATTGGCTCCAGTTCATGTCCCAGCTGCTCCACTTCCAACCAGCTCCCTGCTGATGGCCTGGGAAAGCATTGGGGGATGGCCCAAGTCCTGGGGCCCCTGCACCCACATGGGAGACCTGGTAGAAGCTCCTGGCTCCTGGCTTCAGATCGTCCCAACTCCAGCCATTGCAGCCATTTGGGGAGTGAACCAGCAGATGGAATCTTTCTCCCCCTCTCTCTCTTTTACTATGCCTCTCAAATAAATAAATCTTTAAAAAGAAGAGGAAGTAGTAGTCAGAGTTCGTATATAGTTGGAAGGTTGAGCTACCGAAAGTTTTATCTTACGTACTTTGAGAAAAAGATTAACAATATTTTTATTTTATTAAAGCCTTACTTCTCCCCTTGTTGCACTCCTTGTTGCCTTGGGCCCACAGGTGCAAGGCCTGATGGCCTCCACCCTGCCTCTGCTTTCCTGTCTGCATGCTTACTCCATGTGACTCCTGGCCTGCTCTCTGCCTGGTAGGTATGGACCCAACTTAGCTTCTAGACTTCCTTGTTTCCCAATTAAAGCCCTCACTTTCCTATGCATTTCTTTCACTGAATAAAAACACTTAAAAACTTTTTTTTTTTTTAAAAAGAACCTGGCCCTGCACCCCATGGGAGACCAGGAAAAGCACCTGGCTCCTGGCTCCTGCCATCGGATCAGCGCGGTGCGCCGGCCGCAGCGCACCGGCCGCGGCGGCCATTGGAGGGTGAACCAACAGCAAAAGGAAGACCTTTCTCTCGGTCTCTCTCTCTCTATCCACTCTGCCTGTCAAAAAAAAAAAAAAAAAGAACCTGACTTCTTAAACAGATCTATTGAAATACAGCTGACTTACACAATTCAGTCCCTTGAAACATACAGTTCAATGCATGTTGGTTTGTTCACAAATCAATTAGAATACATTTTCATCACCACAAACAGAAACCTAGTACCCATTAACAATCACCCTCCATCCCTCTCATCCATCTCCTGCCACCTAGCCAACTGGAAGTCTAGGTAGGCTGAAAATTGATGCCTCAATAGATCTTTGTATTCTGAACTTTGCATATAAAGGGAGCCATACAACAGGTAGTATTTTCTGGTTGGCTTCCTTCACTTATCTTCTCATATTTTCAAAGTCGGTGTTGTAGTCTGTATCAGTTCATCATTCCTTAAAAATGTTCTGTGAATATAATGCATTCGTTGTTCCATCTATCAATCGAAAGGCACTGGGTTCTTTCTGATACGAGCTGTGATGAATAGTGCAGATGTGAGCATTTGTCTACAACATTTTGTGAGGACCTACATTTTAATTTCTCTGTTGGGCTTATCTCCAATAGAACTGCTATTTTCCAGAGCAGCTGCACCATTTTGCATCCACATCAGCAACACATAAGTATTCCAATTTCTCCCCATTTTTACCAACACTTCACATACTCATATTATCATTTAAATGATGTAGATTCTCATTTTATTGGCTTGCATTTCCTTAAAGAATAATGATATTGGGTACATTTTCATGTGATTGCTTGCTATTTCTGTATCATTTTTGGATAAATGTCTATTTATATCCTTTACTCATTTTAAAAATTGATGATGATTTTATTTTATTATTAAGTTGTAAGTGCTGCTTATATATCCTGGCTAGAACACTTTATCACACATATGAGCTACAAATATTTTTTTCCCATTTTGGAGCTGTCTTTTCACTTCATTAAAACTTTATTTTGTAGCACACATACTTTAATTGTAATAGAGCCCAGGTTATACATTTTTACTTTTTGTTTGCCCTTTTGATATCATATGTAAGAAAAATTTGCCTAACCTAATGTCATGAAGACTTGCTATGTTGATTTGTAAGTGTCTTGTAACTAATAATATTCCTTTGTGTATACATACCACATTTTCTTGATCCATTCATCTGATGATGGACACCATGGTTGATTCTAATTTAGGCTAGTGTGAACAGTGCTTCTATGAACATGGTGGTGCAGGTATCTCTTTGACACATGGTGTTCAAGACTTTTGGGTATGTAACCAGTAGTGGGATTGATGGCGTATATGGCAAATCTATTTCTAGTTTTTGAAGAAATGACCACATGGTTTTCCACAGTGGCTGCACTAATTTACATTCCCATCAACAATATCATTATTTTTTTATAATAGCATCTATAAATCACATTGCATCTATTAAAAACTAATTAAAAATCAAAATGTTTAAATTTTAAAAAAATCAGTAGCTGGGCTGAAACTCCCTAGGAAATCACCCCTTCCTTTTTTTCTTCTTTTTTTTTTTTTTTTTTTTTTTGACAGGCAGAGTGGACAGTGAGAGAGAGAGACAGAGAGAAAGGTCTTCCTTTGCCATTGGTTCACCCTCCAATGGCTGCCACGTACTGCGCTGATCCGATGGCAGGAGCCAGGCACTTATCCTGGTCTCCCATGGGGTGCAGGGCCCAAGCACCTGGGCCATCCTCCACTGCACTCCCTGGCCACAGCAGAGAGCTGGCCTGGAAGAGGGGCAACCGGGACAGAATCCGGCGCCCCAACCGGGACTAGAACCCGGTGTGCCGGCCCCGCAAGGCGGAGGATTAGCCTAGTGAGTTGCGGCGCCGGCCTCCCCTTCCTTTTCTAGCTTGTCAGGGAGCCTTTAAGAATTTGCAGTCCCATTCTCACAGCTGTGTCTCTCAACACAGGTCCTCCTTGGATAGACTGGGACAAAGTTGCAGGTTTAAATTTTATACAAGTATAAATGCATAGATTTCATTCATTTTGAGGTTTTATACACTTAAAACTACTATTCTCAAGAGATTTTTGAGGAAGTATGGTAGCAGGCTCTGGGTACACTCCTATTGTGACAACACAATCTATGGGGTATGTCTATTTCTTGATCTGATCCTTCAGAGCCTACCTGGATGGCTGTCACTCTGAGAGTCCTGGACTTAGTGGTGAGTGGCAACAGTGTCCCCAATAGACACTCAGCACCAGGCCCTTCCCTGCTGCTCAGAGTTTGTGCTCAGCTCCCCCTGCAGTCCCTGTCACTGTGTCTGAGCACAGTAGTACACGGCCGAGTCGGACTCTTGCACTGAGGATTTCTCCAAGTGGAAGGAGCTGGTGTCTTTATTGTACAAGGCTTCAAAACCTCTGTTGCTTCCATTCTCATTGGCTTTCGTGGCTTTCAGGAGGAGCTGTAGACCTTCCCCAGGATACTGGACATACCAGAAAAGGGCAGGGAACCATGTGATTTTGTAGGAACACTTCACAGTCAGGGAAGCTCCTTCAGCCAGTGTCACTTGGCCTTCGGTCTGGGTCACCAACTGTCCATTGCTTCCTCCTGGAAAAAAAATGACTATGGTGCGTTTTAACCTGACCATCATCTAAGCTCTCCACTTAAAGAAAATTACTATGAAAGGGTGCATCAACAGATGTAAGAAATCACACTGAGTCCTAAGAGTCATCTTACCAAGCGTGAAGACTAGCACAATCACCAGAGCTGGAGAAGCTTCCATTTTTAGATGCAGTAATGTCTTTGGGTCTTGACATGTAAGTAGGAAGAAAGATTAAGGTCACAGTGAAAAGATGAGTGTGAGCTCAGAATTAATGCAGGAAATGTGCACATGTTGCCAAGATGCACCTCCTTGTGGGTCAAATACTAAACTCAAGATCGTTGACCTCTTTGCTTCCCCAAAGTTTGTCTTACTCCTTTATCATCACCTCTGGCTTTTTTTCTGAGACACCTGCTAGCTGCCAGTTAGTGTTTTTCATAACCCTATCTTTTTCCCAGAACACTCTCTGACATAGAAGTTCTTTCCCATTACATTTCTGTAAATGGTACTATAGATGTTTTATGTCACCATGCTATCCAGTGAAATGCCAAACAAATAATTTGTAGGATAAAATCAAATGACTATTGGCCGGCGCCATGGCTCAATAGGCTAATCCTCCACCTAGCAGCGCCGGCACACCGGGTTCTAGTCCCGGTCGGGTCGCTGGAGTCTTTCCTGGTTGCCCCACTTCCAGGCCAGCTCTCTGCTGTGGCCCAGGAGTGCAGTGGAGGATGGCCCAGGTGCTTGGGCCCTGCACCCCATGGGAGACCAGGAGAAGCACCTGGCTCCTGCCTTCGGATCAGCGCGGTGCGCCGGCCACAGCGCACTAGCTGTGGCGGCCATTGGAGGGTGAACCAACGGCAAAAGGAAGACCTTTCTCTCTGTCTCTCTCTCTCACTATCCACTCTGCCTGTCAAAAAAAAAATCAATGACTATTAATAACAATCTTTAATCAGTAGCAGATAATCATGGTACAGATTTATTCCCAAACTGAAGACAATGTCAGACACCTAGCAATTCTCAACACTTACTTCTTCAAAGCATAAATGAATGGCATTTGGTTGAACAATTGCTACTACTTGAAATATAGATTGCATCAAATATAAGAAATAAAATTTTATAAATGCTTTTCAGTGGAAAAAAGGAAATTATCTATTATTTATATTCAAATATTGATTCAGAAATTAAAATATTCAACTATTTATATTGAAGAAATATAGCAGTTAAAGTTATTGACCCTATATGAAATGATCTGCCATGACATTTTTCTCCCTTAAGATTTCAATGACTCTCAGATAATGTGATTGGACTATGTGCATCAGGAAAAGTCTTATAAAACTAAACTTGTAATGGAAATTTTGTCTCAAGTACACTGTCTACATATGTGCCTCTGCCAACACTATTGGCCAATAATTGTTTGCATCACAGATAGGATATTCAGGTAAAGTTCCCTAGGAATGCTATCCAGGGTGCCACATGTGCTACCGGAATTTGGGGTGCCATACGATTTCACTACGGGCTTATTACTAAATCCCCAATACTAATAAGCCCAAGAGGGTTCTTGCCTAATATATAGAGAAGAATTCTAAATACCGGCACAGATAACCAAGGCAGCATGGTACATTTTAGGCTTTTGTTTATTGAGAAAGATGCATAGGAGAGTGAGAGCCTTATTTAGGAGAGAGATGTGAATAGGGGTTCATACCGAGCACCAGGAACCAGCCACGTGGAAGAGCATCTAGGCCTGTATCTGGGTCAGGAAGCCTAGAGCACTTGGCCCGAAGGCCATGCGCCCTGGAGGCATGGGGCTACAACAAGCCCCCTCCTGACAAGAGGCCAGGGAAGAAGAGCCATCGGGGCCATATACGGTGTCCGGCTTTTAACTTCCAAAGGGGAGTGGTTAATTAACCTGATTGGCTGGTGGGCACCCAGGTGTGGCCAGGTAGGGGAATGAGGCCAATGAGGCCACACAGGGCATGGCAAAGGCGTGGTCTTCCAGTTCACAAATCCAATCAATTTTAACCTGTATGCCTGCCTACTTCATTAACAGACACAGTTTATGCTTTTCATAGAGAAAAAAAATTCCACAAATTTGTAAATATAAGATATGAACAGGAATACTGGCCTAAGAAACCACTTAAGGATTTCCAAAAGGATTTTATACAACTGGATTTCCTGGATAAATTATGAATGTGTTACTACTAGTCAGAGAATTTTCGTTTCCTATATATCAGTAGTAAAATAGTCACCACAGTAAGCAAATTAACAAATCGAACATCTTGCACATTTGTTTTTATGTGTAGCAATTCAATGAAAAATAAATTTTAAAAGTTAATCTTTGGTCATTTCCAAGAGCGGGTGCAGAGCTATGAAACTAAGAGCTCTGAATCCTACAATTAAAGATGGATGTTCTCCTTAGAACATTGTAGTCACCTACCTCTCAATGGGAAAACTTGCTCATGGGTTGGACAGCACTTTTCTTAGGTCCTCTAATATTGATTCTGTCCTTTGTTTTAGACTCTGCATTTAAACTGCTTGTTAGGCTGGTTTTCTCCAGACTTGAAACAGTGAAATTCTAGAACCTCCAATGGAAGCAGTTTCTGCAAGCTGGCACTGCCATACCCCTCAAGAAGCCACCTCCTACTGGAACCCTATCTTGACTGCTGTTCCCAACACCATCCCTTTTCAGCATGAAGGAACTAGAATGATCATTGGTTCACCCTCCAATGGCTGCTGCAGCCGGCACACCGTGCTGATCCGAAGGCAGGAGCCAGGTGCTTCTCCTGGTCTTCTATGGGGTGCAGGGCCATCCTCCACTGCACTCCCGGGACACAGCAGAGAGCTGACCTGGAAGAGGGGCAACCGGGACAGAATCCGGCGCCCCGACTGGGACTAGAACCCGGTGTGCCGGCGCCGCAGGCAGAGGATTAGCCTTTTGAGCCATGGCGCCGGCCCTGTCCCACCCTTCTAATGGCTCTTTTTGTTTTATCCTGAGCAAGCCAGACAGATTAAAAGATTGTAAATCAGGTCTTTTGATGGGTTTTGTCCCTGCCTTGTAACCGAATGTCAAGCTGTTATATTTTTTCTTCCCCAAAATTGTGCTTAAAAACCCCAGTACCACTGACCCCTTTGGGTTTTTGTTTTCCCCTTGGGAAGCCTCCCTCCATGCCACTCTGGATGGAGGTCTTTGATTCTTTTTTTTTTTTTTCAAGATGTACTTATTTATTTGAAAGTCAGAGGTACACAGAGAGAGGAGAGGCAGAGAGAGAAAGAGGTCTTCCATCTGATGGCTCACTCCCCAGATGGCCACAACGGCCAGAGCTGCGCTGATCCAAAGCCAGGAGCCAAGAGCTTCTTCCGGGTCTCCCACATGGGTGCAGGAGCTCAAGGACAGGCCATAGCAGAGAGCTGGATTGGAAGAGGAGCAGCTGGGGCTAGAACTAGCGCCCATATGGGATGTCAGCGCTTCAGGGCAGGGTGTTAACCCACTGCGCCACAGCTCCGGCCCTGGAGTTCTTTGATTCTAATAAATTTTGCTTTGAAAAAGAAAAGAAGTCATAGTCATCTAATAATGCCATATTTTCCTGAGGAGATATAATATTTAGCCACTCATAATCATGATATAAACCATAATTCTGATGTGGAAAAATAAATAAATGTCACATCACTTCACTTCAGTTAGACTGACTATAATTAAAAAGACAAAAGGTGACAAACATTGGCAAGGAGATGAGGAAAAGGGAACACTTGCACATGTTGGTGAGAATGTAAATTAATATAGTCATTGTGGAAACAGTATGGAGTTTCCTCAAAAGCTAAAAATAGAACTGCCCCATGACACAACAATCCCACTACCGGGTATATATTCAAAGGAAATGAAATTGTTCTAAGAGGTATCTGTATTCCTATGTTTATCGCAGCACTATTCACAAGAGCCAAGAAATGGAATCAAGCAGTGTCCATCAACTAATGAACAGATACAGCACATACAGACCAAAGACTACTTCAGCCATAAAAAGTGACACAATCTCGTCATTGCAACAACATGTATGGAACTGGAGGTTATTACATGAAGTGAAATAAGTAAGGCACAGGATGATACATACTTTGTGATCTCACTCAGATGAGGAATCTGGAAAAGTGGATATTCTACGAGTTGAGAGTAGGAGAGTAGTTTTCAAAGAGTAGGGGTCAGGGACTGGGAAAGTTTTATTAACAGGTACTAAGCTAGAGCTGGATAAGAGAAAGAAATTTTGATGTTCTATTTTACAGTGAAATAACCAGATAACAATAATATATTGTATGTAATCCTGGAAAAAAGTTAGAAGAAAATATTTTTAGTGTTTTACCATGGACATGAAAAGTGATTAAGGACAAAGAAATACATCTGAACATTATGCAATGTGTCCATGTGTTGAATTATCACATAATACTCCATAAATTTATCTAGTTTTATATAACAGCTAAAATAAATATTAAAAGTCCCAAAGGAAAAAAAGAAGTAATCTATTAAGCAACAGTCAGCCAACAAAATGATCTCAACTGTTCTGGTTTATCTTGAACATAAGCTTTTTATTACAAGCTTTTAATGTCTATATGTTAATTTATATTTGCAAACAAACAATATGGCAAATGTTGTAATGGGAAGGCCGTGCCAGAGAAAAAAGAGATAAGGCGAGGCTTCTGCACCACTCACAGGTTTGGGTACTGCCTGCAGGTGCAGGGGAAGCAATGTGTACTCGCTGCGCAGAAGTAGATGGCTGAGTCTCCAAGCTGGGTGGCTGCAATGTGCAGGGAGAAGTGTTTGGCCACTTTATTCAGCAAAACAGTGAGTCGTTGGTTTTGCTTTTTCTCTATATTTGAGCGAATGTCTAGAATGAGCTGGGGCCCCTGACCAGGTTCTTGTTTATACCATGCGAAAAAGGCTGATGAGCTGTCAGAATAAGTACAGTTGATAACAGAGCTGTCTCCTTCCTGGACACTCAGAATAGAAGGAAACTGTTCCACATCATCTCCTCGGCTCTCCCCTATGCAGAAAGAAAAAAATTTCAGTACCATTAGGATTTTCTTTTTCAACAGTAAGGAGAGAAAACCTCCAGCCTTCTCCCTGAACACATAATGAACATATACTAATATACTTTGCTTTCCCAAAACCCTCAACTCACAGTGCAGCTGCAGCCAAAAGAACAAGAAAGACGCTCCAATGGATGTCTTCATTGTTCTTCCCAGTTAGGATCAATCAGAGATCTGCAATCTTCAACCAGGAGCTACTCCTATTTTCAGGTTCATGGTGGGTCTCATATTGTCTATCCAGCCAATAAGAAAAAGCCTCTCTGCCTCTGCTGTAAGCCTCTTCATTCGGAATCTACTCAAGTGAACTTCCCCATACTCTGCAGCAACAGAGGTACACTACCATCTTGTGGTCACACCCATCCCTCAGTACTAAATTCTCTGGGTAAATGAAAACCTAGGAGGGACTCAGCTGCATAAATGTAGCAACAGGCAGATAAAACAAAACAAATTAGATCCGAGGTCTAAGATTAAATGCCCAGCAAATTGTATATATTTATGATATTTATGCATGGTCCTGAGTAATTAATAAACTGAAAACAAGTATGCTACCAGAGATTGGCTGCTCAGGGGTTCTTGTCTTTGTGTAAGAAAGAATTTAGACATGAGACAGAGTGTAGTGGTAAACGAGGCAGCGAAGTTGAATGAAAAGAAGTCATGGAGAGAAGTACCCCTGACAGATCAGGCAGGCGTCTCAGGAAAGAGCTGGGAGCCCAGTCTGCATTCAGACTAGAGGTTTTGACATGAGAATTGGTCCCCTGTCTATGCTCCCTGCTCCCTCTTCTGAGCCCATGGCCTTTGCTATTCCCACAGAAAGGACAGTACCAATAGTCAAAGGGAGAATTTTCTCTCAGCAAAGATGATTGTGATAGAAAGTAAACGATTAAATCTCAGTAACAATAGAGCATAGGGATAAGTTCCATGAGAGAATAGTACTCCAGCCTTAAGAAACAGTTTGACCCATAGATTGGGATGATTTGCAAAGAGAAATCTGACATCCTTTAAGAAATCATTTCCTATTGCTGTGTGGCTTATATTCTGCAAAGTGTTAAAAGAAAGAGTAGAAATTCTCAAAAATCATCAGACTGGAGAATCTAAACATCTAAGTTTATTCTGGGGGTGTTTTATTTTCTGGTAACAAAATGGCATATTGTTAAATGCAGTGACTGACTTAGATCCTAGTGGAATTTCCTCAAAAGTATATGAGCTGGGGGCTGGCGCTGTGGCATAGCAGGTAAAACTGCCACCTGCAGTGCTGGCATCCCATATGGGCACCAGTTCGAGTCCCAGGTGCTACTCTTCTGATCCAGCTCTCTGCTATGGCCTGGGATAGCAGTAGAAGACGGCCCAAGACCTTGGACCCCTGCACTCACGTGGGAGACTCAGAAGAAGCTTCTGGCTCCTGGCTTTGGATTAGCTCAGCTCCAGCCATTGAGGCCATCTGGGGAGTGAACCAGCAGATGGAAGACCTCTCTCTCTGTCTCTACCTCTCTCTGTAACTCTGTCTTTCAAATAAATTAAAATAAATCTTTAAAAAAAAGAATAAATCTATGGAAGCCTAAATGTTGCTTATTTGTGTGATGTGGTTAGTACAAATGACCCAGAAATGTTAACCATGAGACATGGCACCTGGGAAACCAAGACTATATCATTTCCAAAAATGAGAGCTCCTTTCCTGCGAATTGAAGTCACCAGTTTCCCAGAGTGACAGAGAAAAAAAAATCAATTCTCATTCACATCTCACAATTTAAGGACTCTCAATTTTAAAATGTATATATGAAAAATATATTTTTACATATGTAAAATTTCTCCCTCCTAAGGACCTCCTTTCTCTAACCAATTATTCATAATTATTCATATAATCATATTAAATTCTTCACTGGGAAACTTTTTCTTCTTCTCGGAGATAGGTATTTTAGGTCTTCAAATGTGCATGGAAAATGTGTATTATGATCAGTTTATATGTGTGCTTCAGATTTTTCTTGCACCAATATAAACAGGTTTCAATTTTATTTTTCTAAGAATTTTTGAAATCACATCATATATCCATGTGAGTTATGGCACCCAGATCAAAATGTAATGGCCGCCTTTCATGCCCAGTGGGTCAAACATTACACAATTTGGAACATCCCATTCAAATATGCAAACTCATTGGACCAAGGCTTACCCAGACCCAAACTGCACAGAAAGCTTGGTTTCCACCAGGTGGTTTCTCTTTGCTCAGCAGTATTGCCCTGACTGAATGAGGCAGGGGAAATAATGCTGATGATGAAGTGAGGAAAAACAATTTCTCTCTACTGCCAGCTCCTTTATTAACTATTTGCTTCGTACCGGCATCTTGAATGCATTTCTGCCTTTGTAAAATGAAGTTGGACTAACGGACTTCATGCATCTCTAAATTTTTATATTTTTATATTATTTAGCAGATTAAGCATTAGTGATGTGCAATATGGAATGATATGATAGTGGAGAGGAATTGTCCTGCGTACGGAGCTCCAAGTACAACCTAGTGTGGCTGAAGTTACCCATAACCATTCCTATGTGTCTGAGGTTACCCCTGCCCAATCCTGGCCTTCTTTGGAAACAGAGACAGAGCTCTCAGGATGAATTCTCTTCTGGGTTTTCAATCCTCCAATAGCATCAGTGAGGGATGATGGATCAAAGGAGGCCAAATCCACAACAAAATGGAATAAAATGATCTTTACTAAGTAAAAATCATCACAGTTAGGGATATGGGGCCATATTCCATGGCTGAGCCTTTCTGAAGATTCATTCCTGTGTTTAAATCTATAATATGTCTTTGTTATCAGGAAGAAAACACCCCCAGCGTCTTGGAGAACCAGGAAGAGGTAGATAAGCTAACCAATACCATAATACAAAATGCACTTTCTCAAAAAACCTGATTGCTTTCTGGATTCCAGTGCTAATCTTCCAGATTTAGCTTGAAGATTCAAGATTCTCAACTATGGCTGACTGCATAATCTACGTGACTTGGTACAAAATAAAAATTTGGAATCCTTCGTTCAAAATACAGAAAAAAAGAGTGCCAGTGAGCACTAAAATGCAAACCTTCTGGGGTCAGCATTGTGCTGCAGCAGGTTAAGCCCCACCTGCAACACCCGCATGCCATATCAGAGCACAAGTTCAAGCCTCAGCTGCTTCATTTCCAATCCAGCTCCCTGCTGATGTGCCTGGGAGAGCAGCAGATGATGGCCCACATACTTGGACCCTGCCTCTCCTCTGGTAGACCTGGATGGAGTTCCAGCCTCCTGGCTTCAGCCTGGCCCAGAGCTGGCCATTGCAGCTTCTTGGGGAGTGAACTAGTAAGTGGAAGATCTCTTTCTCTTTCCCCCTCCTTCTCTCTGTCATTCTGCCTTTCAAATAAAGAAAATAAATCTTTTTAAAAAGTAATGCTTGTTTTTAAAAAATATTTTACTACATTTAAAACACAATAGGGTTCACAATGATACATAGAAACAACAAATTTCTTTCTTCTTCTTTTTTTTTTTTTTTTTTTTTGACAGGCAGAGTGGACAGTGAGAGAGAGAGACAGAGAGAAAGGTCTTCCTTTTGCTGTTGGTTCACCTTCCAATGGCCGCTGCGGCCGGCGCACCACGCTGATCCGATGGCAGGAGCCAGGTACTTTTCCTGGTCTCCCATGGGGTGCAGGGCCCAAGCACTTGGGCCATCCTCCACTGCACTCCCTGGCCACAGCAGAGAGCTGGCCTGGAAGTGGGGCAACCAGGAAAGAATCCAGCACCCCGACCGGGACTAGAACCCGTTGTGCCAGCGCCGCAAGGCGGAGGATTAGCCTAGTGAGCCGCGGCGCTGGCAGAAACAACAAATTTCAAAATGTATGTTGGAGTCATAACTTGTATGACAGAGTAATAATACTTTATTAATGTGATATCTTTATTAATAGCATGATTTTTTTGGCCTCACTTCTCTGGATATTAATGTGTTAGATTATCAAAATCGATGCTTTTAGCAACTTCATTTTTAGGCACCATAATTGAAAGCAATGTCAGTTGTACTTGACAAACGCAAAATTGCAAACAGAATTTTTCACCATTTCTACTTTTGCATATAATGTTTCTGCTCATACAATTAATACTGGAACTCCTAAGAATATTTTATGTGGCCGGCACTGTGGTGCAGCAGGTTAATGCCCTGGCCTGTGGTACTGGCGTCCCACTTGGGCACTGGTTCGAGACCTGACTGCTCCACTTCCGATCCAGCTCTCTGTTGTGGCCTGGGAAAGCAGTAGAAGATGGCCTAAGTCCTTGGGCCCCTGCACCCGCATGGGAGACCCGGAATAAGCTTTGGATCGGCACAGCTCCAGCCATTGCAGCCAGTTGGAGAGTATACCATCGGATGGAAGACCTCTTTTAAGAGCTGAAGTCTGCTCAGGTTTCTTCATCTTAATTTTCAGGGCCGTGCTTTTTCCTAACCAGTGCCCTTATAAAAGACCTGGCAAGGCTGGAATGCTACATATTGTCATTGATTCGCAGCAGGTTTAAATGTTGTGTTTGGTTGTCAGAATCGTGATCTGTGGCTGCAGCAAATAAGAGTTTCTTTCAGAATAGTCATGGAAACTTTCTTATCCCTTTCCCAGACCTTGAACAATATTACAAAATCATGGGTAACAGATTCACTCAAAATGCAAGAAAGACAAATGGATTTTAACGTAACAAAATGACAAGTTCAATTAGCTCTACCTTACAAGGCACTACTTAGAAAAGATAAAAATGCACATTTTTGTCAACGATGTATGTAAGTGCAATGTGTAAATGTAACAGTAGAAATCATTTGCACTTTGTGATTCTGGAACCTTCTGTACTGGGTATCTCAGAGAACATACTCTGATATCAGACATCCAGCGTGGGAATCCCACCCCCACCTTCCTATTTCAGTGATCATGTGAGCCCAGGTAGGTTACTCATATCCGATAACCCCCAGTGCATTCACGTGCAAGGTATTGGCAGTACTTAGACGTTAAATGTAGTAGTCTGGACAGAGGGCCTGACACTCAATAGTTCGCATTTTTCATTTATATTTTTAGTGAGTTCCAGGCGTGAAAAATCTGAACGTTCTTTCCCTTTCCTGGAAAATTGAGCTGTCTTTAAACAACTGAAATACTGAGTCATTTCTATTTGTTGATCAGCATGTACTTTTCACAGTCTTTTTTATCACAGTAATCTTTAGGTAACGTACATGCACTTTGCCAGGGAAAGTGTTGAAACAATACATTGGGTCCTGACAGCTTTATCAGTTGTTCCAATGGTTTCACATTAGGGTTTTTTTCCCTTCCTAGTGATTTCTGAGAGGAAAAGTGTGTGAAAACCAAGTGAACTGACTTGTCTGATAGGTGTGATTTTACCAGAGATAAAAGTGCTCCAACATCAGTCAGAAAACCCACAGCAGTGCAAATGCTGCTGTGGAAGCCACGGGCCTCTCTGTGTTGGGGGTAGGCTTACAGGCCCAGCTGCACTTTGGGTCCGGGCTGCAGACACCCTGGGAGCACTGTGCCTGTGCTGCACAGAGGTAGGTGCCGGAGTCTTCCAGCTGGGTGGCTGAGATGTGGAGGGTGCTGTAGCGCTCCTGAGAATTAACTGTTGACTTCAACCTTCCATCCTCCTTCACTCCCAGAGCCATGGAAAACAATCTGATGAGGCCATGCCTGGGACTCTGTCGGAACCATTGCATGATGGTCACAGGGGCGGAAAAATTGCACCTCAGGGTAGGGCTGGCTCCCTCCTGGGTACTCAGGGCTGGAGGACTTTGCTCCACCTGCAGCCCCCTCACCCCTGCATGGACAGGGAAAAAAAAAACATAGGATGTCACTGGGAATGCACTGATGTGGCCTCCAAACCTGTAAAAATATCTCAAGAAACAAACACGAGGGTGTGGGACGGTGTCAGAGCTTTAAGTCAGCTCTCCCTCCTTCTGACAGCTGTGATCCGACCCCTATCTCCCACCTGGAACAATCCCAACTCACAGCAAATCTGGACCCACAAAAGCCCCAGCAGAATCCCTGGTCTTCTCTCCATGGCTTTCTGTCTGCTTGCTGGTGGGCATTTACCTCTGCTCTGTGGGATGTTAAGTCTCGGGTCCAGACAAACTTTGTTCTTACAGTTCATTGGTTCCATGAAACTCACAGAGAACCAATCACATTTGAGCTCTGTCATTCATCGTAACAGAAAACTCCACCCACCATGGCCAATGAGACTGTACCAACATTGCAGGTGGGAATAGTGCATGGGGCGTGATGGTTCCACAGTGTGAAGATAGAATAGTTATTTTTTCTTAAACACTCTATGTAAGAAGTGTTTGTGGAGAAAGAAGTTTGTGAGGAAGAACAATGATACTTTAGAGAGGAATCAGTGTCTTAACTGGGAAAAGCAGAGCTTTGAACAATCACGGAAAAAGTAACTCCATGTACGAAATTACACAATTTGACAGACTAGAGTGTTCAATAACATTAAAATAGCATGTATTTGTATAAATATTTAACAGCTTGCGTTATACAATGAATAAGTAAATGAAATTTCTTTTTTATTATTATTTATTTTTCTCTTTCTGAAAGGCAGAGAAACAGAAGGAGAAAGAGACCTTCTTCCATCTGCTGGGTCATTATCCAAATGTCCAGTATAGCTGGGACTGGGTCTGGCCAAGCCAAGGAGCCGGGAACTCAGTTGACATCTTCCATGTGGGTGGCAGGGATACAAGCCTTTGAGCCATGGCCTGATGACTCCCAGCATGTACATTAACAAGAAGCTGGAATCTGAAAAGCAGGTGGGACTCGAACCTAGGGAATCCCAAGTGACTTCTTAGCCACTGACCAAATGTCTGCCTTAAAATGTAATTTCTTGAAATCTAAAAAGTTCTAGAAGCCCAAGACATATGCTCACCATCTGCACAGAAAATGGTTCTAGCAAGAATTAAAAAAAAAAAAAATGTGCTGTCTGCCCTTTCTGCTTCTCCCCTTCTTCTGTCCTGCCTTTCCCCATGCTGCCTCCAGCCCACACAAGTGATTCTCATGGGGTCTTACATGGCTGGCCAAACAAAATAGGTGTCCTCTTCCTTTTCTTCTTCTATTTGTATTACTTATTTTTATGCTTTTCTTCTATTTACTCTTGTTCCTTCTAGACTCAATAAAGAAACATGAAGATACCGGATAAAAAGCACATTAGCAGGAAGCTGGATGAGAAGCATTCCAACCAGGCACTCTGATAGGGATGTAGGAGTTCCAGGTCGCAGCTTGACTCAGCGTGCCACGATCCCCAGTCTCCTGATTATTCAGTCTCCCAAGACTACTAGAAAGTTATTTTCACTGAAACTTTGAGTGCCCCCTAGTGGATTAAAGCTGTCAACAAAGACCTAAATTGAATAGAGGTTAAAAATTGGAAGAATGACTACTATTGAAATGCTATTTCATGGAGATCAACAACTCAAAATAATTTGGTAGTTCTCATTTGATTTCTCCAATTCAGTTCAAATGAATCCATAAATGTGTATTGAAGCTTTACTATAAGTGAGTAATTTACTAGGTCTGAATAATACAAAGGTATTTCAAAATGTTCGTGGAAATTTTGAATTCAAAGATATTTATTTGGGTGTAAAATATTTCAAAATCATATATAAAATTATATTAAAATGGATGAGACAATAGTTTGCTGTATTCTGGAGAAGACAAAAATATACATAACTATAACATCAAAGAGGACCTTAAGAGTAGTGTAAGCTAAAAGTTGTACAATCCTACAAGCTGAGGAAATCTGACACTTTGGACAGTTAGACAAAATCTTATGATAGTCATTTTCTGTTTCCCCTTTTTTATGAGACCAATTGAAGATAACATAGTAAGACTTGTAAGAATTAATGTAACACTAAGAGGGTTTCATGAATATGCAAATCATTTAAATGATAGAATTTTACATAGAGCCTAAAATCCCCTTTGACTACCACTTCCAGCTCCTTTCATCATCTTCTTTTTTCATCGTTTTATTTTTTAAGATTTATCTATTTAAAAGGCAGAGTTTTAGAGAGAGAGAGAAAGAGAGAGAGAGAGAGTGAGCTTCTGGCTACTGGTTCACTCCCCAAATGACTGCAACAGCCAGGACTGGGCAAGTCTGAGTCCAGGAACCAGGAATTTCATTCAGGTCTGAGCTTAAGAGTACAGCTACAGAAGTACTTGGACTGTTTTTCATAAGAGTTCCTGTCCCCCTGACTCAGTTTGAGTGCCTTGAATCAGTGCTGCTCCACTTTAACTTTCTGCTTTGCCAATATAGTGAAATTACTATCTGAGATGTGGTTGCAGGTGTGAAAATGAAAAATGCTTTCCTAGGTGATTGAGGCCCTTGGTATCAGGAGTTATAGGTCCTCAATTGCAAGATTGTCTTGAATGAAAACAAATTATCTCTTTTTCATATGTACTGTATAAAGTAGCCCTTGTAGCAATTTGGGGGCAATGACACCAAGTCATTTTCTTTCTTAAGTTTCATCAAGATAAACGGCCTCATTTTAAAAAGACAAAATATAATGCTGACAACGATGTAGACATAGGGATCTCTGCACAATGTTGATAAGAATGTAAATGAGTACAGTCATTCTGGAAAACAATAGTGATTCCTCAAAAAAAATAAACAAAATAGATCTATCACATGATCCAGCAATCACACTACTGGTTTTAAATCCAAGAAAATTAAATCTGTCAGTCAAAGAGACATCTGCATCCATGTTTATTGAAGAACTCTTCACAATAGCCATGAAAATGAAATAACCTAAGTGTACATCCACTAATGAATATATATAAAGAAAAGGTGGTACATATAAACACTGGAATACTACTTGGCCATTAAAAAGGATTAAATCCATGCAATAACATGGAAAAAAACTGAAGGCCATTAGATCAAGTGAAATCATATAAGCACAGAAAGAAAAGTACCACATGATCTTACTCTTCTGTGAAATTTAATTAAAAAGATGATCTCATCGTTGCTGATGTATAATACGGGTTAATACGGGCTACATAGTGTAGGGAGGGTGTGAGGATGAAAGACTGATTAACAGGAACCAAGTTATGCAAACATAGCATAGATGATCTGGTGTTCTATTGCACAGCAGGGTGACTACAGATAAGATTAGAATATCGTTTCTCAATTAAAAAATGAGAGATAGGATTTTGAAATGTTAAATGTTTAAGGTGATATGTATATTTACTCTGATTAGATATTACACACTTGCAGGTGTCAGCTGATTTTCTAACTGGGTGAATATAATACGCTAAAAGATAGTGATTAATTTTAGGAGAAAACAATGCCTTATTTATTTACAATTAAAAGGTAAATGTGAGTACCATTATCCCCAGAAAGGAAGCCTAAAAACTGTTTTATTAATAGTCTAAAATAATATGGTTTTTTAAAGTTTGATTTGCTTATATTTTATTTAAGAGACAGAAACAGAGGAATGGAGGGTCTCATCATCTGATTCATTCCCCAAATGCCTGAAACAACCAATGCTGGATGCAGCTATTGCCAGAAGCTGGGAACTCAGTCTGAGTCTATCCATGTGTATGGCAGAAACCCAACTACTTGAACCACCACCTATGCCTCCAAGGGTGTGCATTGGCAGGAAGCTGGAATCAAGAATGGAGCCATGACTTGAACCCAACACTCTGATATGGGCTGTAGGCATCTCAAGCCATATCTTAATCACTGGGTCAAATGCTCACCAAAAATGATATTTTAAAAATGGTAATACGCAGGGAACTTTTTTAAAAAAGATTCATTTGGTGTATTTGAAAGACAGAGTTACAGAGAGAGGTAGAGACAGAAAGAGAGGTCTTCCATCCACTGGTTCACTCCCCATCTGGCTGCAATGGCCAGAGCTGCACTGATCCGAAGCCAAGAGCTTCTTCCGGGTCTCCCACGTGGGTGCAGGGGCCCAAGGACTTGGTACATCTTCTACTGCTTTCCCAGGCCACAGCAGAGACCTGGATCAGAAGTGGAGCAGCTGGGACACAAACTGGTGCCACATGGTATACCCTCACTTTAGGCGGCGGCTTTACCTGCTATGCCACAGCACCAGCCCCTTTGAACACTCTTAAGCCAATTATTCTAGCCCTACTGAATGCATAATGGCAAATTCCTTGTTGTGGCTTTACATTCCCTTCAGTTTTTGCTCACAATTCTGTGTGTAACTTGAAGCCAAAGATTCAGGAATAGGAACGTTTCTGATGAGTGATAACTCTGGACATAGGTGTTTTCTGAGCTGGCTGTGCTCCCTGAACCCCAACATCTGTGCTGCCACAACCCTTCCACATCCTGTCAGGGATGGTGATTCTCTGCTTCAGACCCTGTAGCAGGTGATGTCTCAGAGAGACTCCTGGGGTTTTTGTACGCCTCTCTACACGAGTCCTCTCACAGTGTCCTCTCTCAGTGTGCAGAAGTACACTGCTGAGTCTTCCAATTGTAAAACAGAGATGACAAGGTTGATGGATTTCCTTGCCTTCTGGAAATTCAATGAGTAGCGACCTTGGGTTGCATTTTGCTGGCCGTAAGAGTCCTGACGAATAAGGAAGATCACCTCCCCTGTGTTGAGCTGCTTGTACCACAGGAGACTGTAACTTGCAGCACTGGTGTCATACGTGCAGTCCAGGGTCACGGCTTCCTTCTCCTGTGCCAATATTGCTGGCTTGGCTTGAGTTACCTTCTGGGCAACAGCAGATTCTGAAGACAAAAAGAATCAGAAAGTTTAGGGATAGGTGGTATGAGATGATGAAATTCAATTTTTATGCACTATTACCCTTCTTTCCCAAAGTCCCCATAAGATGCTTCCTGTGCCTCCAAACCTGAGGTCTTACAGGGGGCCCATTCCCAGTGGGGTCATCCCTACCCAGCCACAGTGAAGCCAGGATCATCAGCAGAAGGCTGGAGAGTGACATATTTTATCTTTTCTTCTGGATGAAAAATATTGTGTTCTTTAGTTCCAGAGCCCTGCACTGTGCGGTGAGCCTGATGGGAGAGGGAAGAATTAGTGGGCTCTGTGCTGCTGCTGCTGCTGCTGCTGCTGCTGCTGAGACAGAACAGGAAGCAGAGGTCTCCTGGTGTAGCAAGTGGGCGTGTGTCGTATCAGACTTCTTTGCATACTGACCAAGGTCCCACCCAACCCAAAATTCAGTGAACCAACCAACTTTTCATTTTGTAACAACTAAATCTGTAAATATGCATGGATATATTGCAAGTAATTATGGTAAGTGACCAAGTGCTATGTTCAGTCATTAAAGACTTCAAACATTGAGTCCTGCCATAAAGTTCTCCTTAGACATTCTAGTTCTTTTCATGAAAGCCAGCTTAGACATTAGAATGAGATCATTGGGATTCAGCCACTGAATTTATATTTTTCCCACTACCTCCATATGGGTCCTCAATGAGCCACAGCAAATTGCTATATTCTGTATGATAAACTCTGAAGGGAATTATCCTACATGATCTCATATGTCTCCCTAGTCAGCTGATCATAGAATTACTAATCGTGATCAATCATTATTGGTGTTTGAACATTAACAGTAAGGCAATACCCTCACAATATTACTCAGCAATATGACCAAAAGACACCCATTGCTTATTGTACCCTACTTCTCAATATAGTAGACAAAGCCTATCCTCCTTGTCTCCAAATAATTTCAGCTTTGTCCCAATTGGCTGAAACATCTTTACATCTTGCACTGGAAGTACATTAAATGAGACGACAACACAAAAAGTCCAACTTTTCTGCTGTCTAAAATCATTCAATATTTTCCCACCAAGTGGCTGGCTTATTTGGAGATATTATATATTTCATTTCATACAGTTTAATTCTGCTATAGCTCTCTATCAGGGGAATCCCCAAATTATACTTCTGTCATTCAAAAGGTGCCCTTGTCCAGAGCAGATATTTTGAACATTCTCATACGAAATTTTGAATGAATTTTGTTCTTCCAGAAGTCTTACCTTAAAAATAAGATATAATACCAGACAGGTTGGGCAATAATATTCCAGACTCCATTGGATAATTCATACCTTAGCCAGAAGTAATATTAATTTGAGTGGCTTGTGGCTCTCTCTTGGATGTTTCAATTTACAAAAGATATATAAAGCATGAGTCACTGTGTTTTTATGTGGTTCACAATCTCCAAATACTATGGAGACAGTAAAATTTCTTAACCTTCTTAACCTCATGTATCTCATATATTCCTACTAAAAATGGGCACAAAATACATTATTTAATGTTTACATACCATACAAAGGGGTTATTGTGATAAACACAAAGTTTCACAATATAAAGACATAATGGGGGCCGACACTGTGGCACAACAGGTTAAAGCCACAGTCTGCAGTGCCAGCATCAGTTCAAGTCCCAGCTGCTCCACTTCCAATCCAGCTCTCTGCTGTGACCTGGGAAAGCACCCACATGGGAGACCTGGAAGAAGCTCCTGGCTCCTGGCTTCAGATGGGTCCAGCTCTGGCCATATCAGCCATTTAGGGAGTGAACCAGTGGATAGAGAACATCTTTCTCTCTCTGTCCCTCTCTCTCCCTCTCTCTGCCTCTGCCTCTCTATAACTCTGCCTTGCAAATAAATAAATCTTTTTTAAAAAGACTCAATGGAAGAAGAGGGGAAACTATTTGAACAGATGACCTTCCAGCTAAAGTCCTTAGGCAAGGATATCTTGCAGAACATAAAGACAAATCCATGGAAAAGCTTAATATTTCCATCTTGGAGGTGGAAAATTGGGTTCTCAATTTTGTAGAGAAACATTACAAATACTTGATTTATGTAATTAATGAGAAAAATATGTACTGAAGCCAGAAAGTCCCCTTGTGGGGCAAGGGTAGAGCAAGAGCTATGGCATAGCCAGTTAAGCTGCCACTTGAGACACAGTTGCATCCCACATCAGAGGGCCTTGCTCAAGTCCAAGCTACTCTACAGAAAATAGCAGATAATGGCCCAGGAACCTGGGTTCCTGCCACTCACTTGAGAGAAGTAGGTCTTGGCTCCTGAACTCTGCCTGGCCTAGCCCTAGCTCTGCCAGGCATTTGGGGAGTGAACCAGCGGATGGGAGATCTCTCTCTCTCTCTCTCTCTCCCCCCTCTCTCTGCCTCTCTCTCTTCTTCTGTCACTCAGCCTTTCAGATAAATACATAAATCTTTGAAGAAAAAAAGGCTAACTGGTAGAGTTAAATAATCTCCTGTGAACACTTGTGAAAATCCTCCAGAGACAACTCATCACAGTGGGATAGATTAGCTGTGATATTAAAAAATTGTCCTGGGAAAACTCTTCTGGGGTAGCAGGGAATGTGGCCAGTCTATACGTTTCTTAAAAGAAATAAAATGCCATAAAGTTTGTAATGGCGGGACTAGAATACTGGCCTAAGGAACCACTTGAGAATCTCCAAAAGGATTTTACACAGTTGTGTTCCCTGTGTGGATTACAAGAGTGTACTAGATAAAGAATTTTTATTTTCCCACATAGGTAACAAATCTGTCAATATAGTGAAGAAAATTAAAATAGCTAGCATCTGACATAGATAATACATAATAAATTTTAAAAACTCATTTCTGGATGTTTCAAGAAGGAGTTGTGAAACCAAGCTCTTTAATGTAATCAGCAAACATAGAAGTTCTCCACAAGATGCCATACTCACCCAATAGTGCTGTGGTTTCCTGAGAGGTAAGATTTAGCCATGCATAACCATGACTTAATCCATGGTTAAGGTAGACTGGCTATTATAAAAAGACAAAAAAAAAATTACAAGTGCGGACAATGATGTGAAAGAAAAGGAACTCTTGCATACTCTTGGTGGGAATGTAAATATATACAGGCATTTTGGAAAACAGCAAGGAGTTTCCCCAAAAAATTAAAAGTAGGACTACCATATGAACCAGCAATCCCACTACCAATTTCATTTCCTTCGGATATATATATATATATATATATATGAAATCATTTCCTTTGGATATATATATATATATATGAAATTTCATTTCCTTTGGATATATATATATATATGAAATCATTTTCTTTGGATATATATATATATATATATGAGATTGGTAGTGGGATTGCTGGTTCATACGGTAGTCCTACTTTTAATTTTTTGGGGAAACTCCTTGCTGTTTTCCAAAATGCCTGTATATATCCTTGGAGATATATATATATATATCCAAAGGAAATGAATATATCCAAAGGAAATGAAATAAATCCAAATATATACATAAATCCAAATATATATAGATATATATATCCAAAGGAAATGAAATTGGTCTGTGGAAGAAATTTTCACTTACATGTTTATTGCAGCTCTATGAACAATACCCAAGAAATGGGAATGGGGCCGGCACTGTGGCTCAGTGGGTTAACTCCCTGGCCTGAAGTGCCAGCATCCCATATGGGCACCGGTTCGAGTCCCGTCTGCTCCTCTTCCGATCCAGCTCTCTGCTATGGCCTGGGGAATCAGTGGAAGATGGCCCAAGTCCTTGGGCCCCTGCACCCGTGTGGGAGACCCAGAAGAAGCTCCTGGCTCCTGGCTTCAGATCGGTGCAGCTCCGGCCATTGCAGTCAATTGGGGAGTGAACCAGCAGATGGAAGACCTCTCTCTCTCTCTCTCTCTCTCTCTCTCTCTCTCTCTGACTCTCCTCTCTCTATGTAATTCTTTCAAATAAATAAACAAATCTTTAAAAAAAAAAAGAAATGGGAACAACCTAAGTTTCCAATGAAGACTGGATAAAAAAAATGTGGAACATATACACAATGGGGTACTACTCAGCCACATAAAAGGATGAAATTTTGTTGTTTGTGCCAACACAGATGGAGCCGGAGGTCATTATACTGGGTGAAATGAACCAAGCATAGAAAGACAAATATCACATGATCTCACTCATATAGGATATTTTTAAAAGGAGCACTCACATAAGGTGAGAGTATAATGGTGGCTGATAGGTGCTGGGGAAAGAAAGCACGAGGAAAGGTTATTTAATGGGTGTCAGGTTTTGTTAGATAGTAATGAAAATTGCTGGTGTTCTATTACACAGTACAGTGAGTATAATTAATGATAAGGCATTGCCTATTTTTCAAAGTTAGAAGAAAAGGTTGTCAGTGTTTTCACCACTAAAAACTAATGAATGTTTGAGGGGATGTATAAGCCTATCTTATTTGATACTACACTTGATCTTAGCCAAAAGGCCGAGAAGCAATATATCTTATATGAACATTATAGAGTATGTACATTTATTGAAGCATAGGATAATACCACATCAACATGTACCATTTTTATGCATCAGTTAAAAGTAAATGTTAAAATGTCTCAATTAATAAATAAGAAGTAAGCATCAAGCAATAGTCAACAAACTGTTCTAACCTTTTCCAGGTCATTCTGAACTTCACCTTTCATTCTATGCCTTAGTATCTATGTTAGTTTCCACTTGGGAACAAACAATATTGAAAATACTTTACTAGAAAGTCTGTGCCAAAGGAAAAGAGCTGAGGCTTCCGCCCTAGTTGCAGGATTAGGTACAGGTGCCAGATGCCTGGGGAGCAATGTGTGCTTGCAACACAGAAGTAGACAGCAGAGTCTCCAGGCTGGGTGGCTGCAATGTGCAGGGAGACATGTTTGGCCGCCTTATTCAGTGAAACAGTGAGCCTTTGGTCCTGCTTTTTCTCCAGATTTGAGCGAATGTCTGTGATGAGCTGGAGACCCTGACCGGGTTCTTGTTTATACCATGGGAAATAGTCTGAAAAACTGTCGGAATAAGTACAGTTGATAACAGAGCTGTCTCCTTCCTGCACACTTAGAGTAGAAGGATGCTGCTCCACGTTGCCTCCTTGGCTCATCCCTATGCAGAAAGAAAAAATCAGTCATTAATCTCCAGAATTTTCTGTCTCAATAGTAAGTAGAGGAAACATGAATAAAATCTGTCTTCTCAGCCGGCGCCGTGGCTCAATAGGCTAATCCTCCACCTTGCGGCGCCGGCACACCGGGTTCTAGTCCCGGTCGGGGCGCCGGATTCTGTCCCGGTTGCCCCTCTTCCAGGCCAGCTCTCTGCTATGGCCAGGGAGTGCAGTGGAGGATGGCCCAGGTGCTTGGGCCCTGCACCCCATGGGAGACCAGGAAAAGCACCTGGCTCCTGGCTCCTGCCAGGATCAGCGCGGTGCGCCGGCTGCAGCGGCGGCCATTGGAGGGTGAACCAGCGGCAAAAGGAAGACCTTTCTCTCTCTGTCTCTCTCTCTCACTGTCCACTCTGCCTGTCAAAAAAAAAAAAAAAAAAAAAAAAAAAAAAAAAAATCTGTCTTCTCCAGTGTTACAAAGAATGTCCACTAATATACTCTGCTGCCCCCAAACCCTCAACTCACAGTCTAGCTGCAGCCACAAGAACATAAATGCAGCTTGAATGGATGTCTTCATTGTTCTTCCCGGCTAGGATCAGTCCTAGACCTGCAATCTCTAGCCAGGAGGGCTACTTCTGATCTCAGGTTGCACCTTCTTTTCTCTAGTAAGCGTGTTGATTTCTCATATTGTCTACCCAGCCAATTAGAAAACGGCTGTGCCTTTGTTGTGGGCCTGTTCATTCAGAATCCATCCAGCTGAATCGCCCCATACTCTGCATCAGCAGAAGTATACTACCATCTTGTGGTCACATCCCTCACTACTGAACTCTCTGGGTGAATGTTCTTATTTAACCTATAAGGGACTCAGATTCATAAACAGCAACAGATCAAAACAAGTTAGGTTCTAGATCCAAGATAAGATGCACAGTAACAATTAAGAGATTAAGGTTAGTGTTTATTCACATTACTTAGTCATTATTAATAAATTAGAAAGAAGTATAAGCTTTTGGTGTTTATTCCACAATGGACTGAATTTTCATGTAGGAAATAAAAAAAGCAGCATGATTCATAGACAAAGAAAAAGCAATACCTTCCTTTTTTTTTTTTTTTTTTTTTTTTTTTGACAGGCAGAGTGGACAGTGAAAGAGAGAGACAGAGAGAAAGGTCTTCCTTTTGCCATTGGTTCACCCTCCAATGGCCACCACAGCTGGCGCCCTGCGGCCGGCACACCACACTGATCCGAAGGCAGGAGCCAGGTGCTTCTCCTGGTCTCCCATGGGGTGCAGGGCCCAAGCACTTGGGCCATCCTCCACTGCCTTCCCCGAGCCACAGCAGAGAGCTGGCCTGGAAGAGGGGCAACCGGGACAGAATCCGGCGCCCTGACGAGGACTAGAACCTGGTGTGCTGGCGCCGCTAGGTGGAGGATTAGCCTATTGAGCCCATGGCGCCAGCCAATACTTCCCTTTTCAACTTAATATATTGTTAGGATTTATCTGTTCTAGATACAAATTGTTTCTTAAAAAAAAAAAAGCACGTCAGCCAAATACCAGAATAAGAGAGGGGACATTTCAATATTTCAAATGCATATTATCACACTCTCTACTCCTACAAGCCTGGTCTTGCCCATGACCTTGCTATTCCAAGAGAATGGACAGTAACAACAATAAGAATGTAGAATTTTCCCTCAGTAAAGATGATTTGGTAAAAAGTAAGGGACAAAATCTCAAGGATGAGGGCACATGGGGATGAATTCCATGAGGTATTAATACTTCAACTTTAAGACACAATTTGACCCATAGATTGGGATGATTTGCAAAGAAGAATCTGACATCCTTTGAGAAATCTTTTCCTATTGCTGTGTGGCTTTTACTCTGCGAAGTGAGGAAAGACTAGAAATTCTCAGAAATCACCAGGCTGAATATTCTAAACGTGTAACCCTGTCTAAGTTTCTTCTTGAGGCACTTTTATTTTCTGATATCAAAATTAATGATGTCAAAATTTCAGGTCCCTAAATGCAATGATTGACATATCCTTAATGGAATTCTCTCTCAAGAATGAATCAACTTTCTTGCCATGAATTCCAGCTGCCTTAGACATTGCTCGTTCAGATTTCAAGCTCTAAAATTTTTCTCCCAAACCCTGTTATGCTATACTTTCCCCAAGACATTGATGAAGTGCCTACATTATATAAATTTCCATTATCATCTCCCTTGTGAGAAACTCCTATCATCTACTATAATTTCTTGATATCTTCTGCTATAGCTGTAAGAATAAATCTAGAGAAATAGATGTTGTCTAAGTTTGCAAGAAGATGATACAAATAGGAAACTGAGACTTGGTTCCTGGAAAAGACTACCCCATTCCCAGAAGTGGAAGCCCCTTTCCTGTGTTTGAAATCATTAGCTCCTAGACATGATAAAGAATGTATCTAATATCTCCACCACATCTCATAATCATAAGTTTATAAGAACATCTATGAAGAAGGATCTTAATTCAATATGTATACATATATGGTCTTATAGAGTGAGAGCATGTGTGTTACACACATTAAACTGCATTTTAAGCATCTTCTACTCTCTCACTCTTTCCCCATATGATAGAACTCTAAATTCTCCACTGGACAAGATTTCTCTGCTCGTGGAGACAAATACTTTATTTAGTTCAATACCAAATACTTTAGTTCAAAACATGCATGGGAAATATGCATTATTAAAGAATTTATGGATTTCACATTTTTCTTGCACCAAAATGAACATCTTTTAATTCCATTTTTCAAGAAACTTTGAAGTACCCTCATATTCCATTCTGAGTTAGGAAATCAACAACTGAATGTAATGGTCCAAATATGACCACTCATACAGAGCACAATGTTCTACATTATAATTACAGCAGATGTATAGCCATACCATGGACAAAATTCCTAACCCATAATCATCTCAGTGATTATTGCCTCACTCACCATCAGAGGGTTGCCCCAGGACAAGTTATCTAGGTCCCTCGTGTACTGTCAGCTTTATGGGAACAATGTTCCCCTGTCAACTCCCAAATTCAATGACCATTTTTGCTAACAATGTATGAATCGTGTTCATTATGTTCACTACCTTCCATCAAGGGTGGCTACCTGAAATAATGCACACACATTGCCATTTTTAGGAAGGTCCTTAGAAATCATCTGAGTGTTGACTTTGACCCCATCACTTTGGCTTACTTCTACAGAAGCCAATGAGTGATGGACTGAGTTTCTGGTAGAGTAACAGTAGATCAGCCAGAATATCCTTTCCTCCCCGAAGTGTCAAACATTCTCCAAAATCAGGACCTTCCATTCTGATGGCCAAACTGATTGGACCAAGACATTCCCAGATCAAAACCACAGAGCTCAAAGTGTCTGGGCTTCCCTTAAGCAATTTGTCTTTGCTCAACAACATTATCCTGTAGGAAAGAGGCAAGAGAAAGAATGTAAGTGATGAAATGAGGGAGTCCAGTTTCTTTCTACTCCCAAATCATTTATTATCTATTTTCTTCATACTGGTACCTTGAATATAATTCTGCTTTTGTAAAATGAGGTTAGACTAAAAGATCTTAGGGCTCTTCCATCTCTAAATTTATTTATTTTATTTAGCAGAGCAAATATTTATTGAGTACTGGCCATGTGTAATGTAGAGTGGTGTGAAAGTGGGGAGAAATTGTCCTTCATCATGAAGCTCCAAGTCTGTTTACACAGCCACATGCAATATAATGTGTCTGTGATCACCCCTAATTAACCCTAGGGTTCTTCAGAAACAGAGATTAGATCCTCAGGATATGTTCCTATCTGGGTTTTCAAACCTCCTACAGCAACAGTGATGGATGATGGATGAAGGACACCACAAATCATAGGAAAATGAAATAAAATTGGCCAGGCCATCACAGATAGTGATATGGGAGTGGGCTCCATGCCAAGCCATGGGTCAGCGAAATACAACTTTATGAAGATTTCTTTCTTTTTTCTTAGAGTTATGTATTTATTTGAAAATCAGCAAGAGCAAGACAGATGGGGGGGGGAGGGGAGAGAGAGAGAGAGAGAGAGAGAGAGAGTCAGTCCAGCTATTGGTTCACCCCCTCAGATACCCACAACAGCTGAGGCCAGGCCAATGTCAGGAGCCAAGAACTCCATCCAGGTTTCCAATATGGGTGGCAGGGATTCAAGTACTGGAGCCTTCATCTGTGACCCCCAAAATGCTCATTAGCAGGAAGCTGGATTGGAAATGGAGGTGGAATTTGATCACAGGAAAACCCACAGGATGTGGGCATATCATATTTTTGGTAAGAGAAAACCAACTCAGTAACTTTTAGAATGAACCAGAAAGAAGTAGATGAATTTTCTGGTATGTAAAAAAAAAAAAAAAAAAAAAAAAAAAAAGGCACTTTCCCAAACAGAATGTTTGGTTTCTGGTGTTCAGCTCTCTCCTTCCAAGTTTAGCTTACACGTTCAAGATTCCCACCCATGCTGGCTACATAATTTATGGGATCAGTGCAAAATGAAAATTAAGGATTCTGTGTTCAAATGAGGAAAAGAGTGCTGTTAGGCAATAAAATTGCAAAGCCCTAGTTTGAAAGTATTTTATTACTTTTAAACCACAGGAGGGGTTGTAATGATATATAATTTTTAAAAGATTTATTTTATTTATTTGAAAGACAGTTATAGAGAGAGGTAGAGACAGAGAGAGAGGTCTTCCATCTGCTGGTTCACTCCCCAGATGGCCGCAACGGCTGGAGCTGCGCAGATCCGAAGCCAAGAGCCAGGAGCTTCTTCCGGGTCTCCCACGTGGGTGCAGGAGCCCAAGGACTTGGGCCATCTTGTACTGCTTCCCCAGGCCATAGCAGAGAGCTGTATCAGAAGAGGAGCAGCCGGGATTAGAACCAGCACCCATATGGGATGCCGGCACTGCAGGCTAGGGCTTTAACCCACTCCACCACAGCACTGGCCCCAGTAATGATATATAATTAACAACAAAAATTTACAAAAGCAAAAATATGTTACTGTCATAAGTTATATAATGTAGTAATACTATTTGTGTCTTTAATAATAGTAATATTTATTTGCTTATCAAAATTGATTCTTTCAGCAACTTCATTTTCAAGTACAATAATTGAAAGCAATGAGACATTGAAAACAGAATTTTTCATCACTTCTAATTTTGCAAAGGATAATTCTCCTGATACAAATGATACTAGAACTCTTGGGGGTATTTTATATATTGTAAAAACATTAACACAAATACTTAATGAATCAGTGTTAAATATAATAGGTTAATATATCTAGTGCAACAATTTTTCTAAAACCATTAAACCCTTCATACAACACAATTTCATGTAAATCTAAACTTAATTTTAAACATAAATGTATATAGCCACATTTTAATGTTGTCTGACATTTTCTGTAATGTCTAGGGTCTCATAAGAAACTGGAAGTGAGGAGCCAGCACTGTGACGTAGCGGGTTAAGGCCCCAGCCTGCAGCGTCTGCATCCCATAAGGGCACCAGTTCAAGTCTCAGCAGCTCCACTTGCAATCCAGCTCTCCGCTATGGACTGGGAAAGCAGTAGACGATGGCCCAAGTCTTTGGGCTCCTGCACCCACATGGATGACCTGGAAGAAGCTCCTGGCTCCTGGCTCCTGGCTTCAGATCAGCTCATCTCTGGCTATTGTGGTCATTTGTGGAGTGAACCAGCATATGGAAGACCTCTCTCTCTCTCTGCCTCTACTTCTCTCTCTGTGTAACTTTGGCTTTCAAATAAATAAATCTTTAAAAAAAAAAAAAAAGAAACTGGAAGTTGTTCACAATCGGTGTATAATTCACAATGTGTGCTTGTGCCATCTATAATAGTTTATTCAATATAAAGGGAAGATTAATTTTAAAATTATCTCTGATGTTAATGATAGTAGTTCATTCAAAACTTCACATATAATTTCCTTTTTCATCAAGGTACAATCCTTACATTTAATTTCTATTTCTAAGCCTATAGGTATTCACTTTGCAATGTTACATCAACCTTTGAAGCCAGAGTTACCAAACTTTTTGAAGAATTCACTGTGCCTGCATATGGTCTTGTCTTTTGTCCTCTGTCCTCCAAACATCTCTGCTCATGCCCATGCTCCATTTGCTTATTTAACTTCACTTACAAACCGGAAATTAAAAGATGAAATGATTACGAATTTCAAGATAGCAATAGTATTAACCAAGCACTATGCTCTTTCAAAGCAGAGCCCCTTACCACTGCACAGGTCTCGTGCCCAGGCAGCCTGAGTACAGGGAGCCAGCCCTGCTCTTGGCTTCACTGGAATCTGCTCATGGGGTTTCACCTTAATGCTGAGGATTCTGCTCCTTCCTAGTCAGTGTCCCTATGTTTATGTTTTGACATGAAACACTTGGAAAGATCAGAATTTTTCATGCTGTCATTTATCCACCGCAAGTTTAGACTGGGTTTGGTTGTCAGAGTCTTGATTAGTAGCTGCAGAAGGTAAGGGTTTCTTTTAGAGTGACCATGGAAACTTTCTGACCCATTTCTCAGGCCTTGAATCATGTTATAAAATCATGTGTAAATAGATTCATTCAAAATGCAAGAAAGACAAATGGATTTTAAGGCAACAAAATGGGGGCCAGCACTATGGTGCAGTAGGTTAATCCTTCTAGTCCCGGTGCTCCTCTTCCCATCCAGCTCTCTGCTATGGCCTGGGAAAGCAGTAGAAGATGGCCAAAGCTCTTGGGCCCCTGCACCCACGTGGGAGACCTGGAAAAAGCACCTGGCTCCTGGCTTCGGATTTTCGCAGCTCTGGCCGTTGTGGCCATTTAGGAAGTGAACCAATGGAAGGAAGACCTTTCTCTCTGTCTCTGCCTCTCACTGTCTGTAACTACCTAATAAATAAATAAAACCTTAAAAAAAGGCAACAAAATGAAAATGGGCTTTTCCTTACAGGGTACTATTACAAGAAATGACCAATGGGGCTGACGCTGTGGTGCAGCGGGTTAACACCCTGGCTTGAAGCTCAGGCATCCCATATGGGTGCTTCTCTTCCCATCCAGCCCTCTGCTATGGCCTGGGAAAGCAGTAGAAGATGGCCTAAGCCCTTGGGTCCCTGCACCCACGTGGGAAACCCAGAAGAAGCTCCTGGCTCCTGGCTTTGGATCGGCACAGCTCCGGCCATTGTGGCCAATTGGGGAGTGAACCAGCAGATGGAAGACCTCTCTCTCTCTCTCTCTCTCTCTCTCTCTCTGCCTCTCCTCTCTCTGTGTAACTCTGACTTTCAAATAAATAAATAAATCTCTGAAAAAAAAAGAAATGACCAAAACAGACATCTTTGTCAATGTCATATATAAGCACTTTGTATAAATGTGTCAGTAGAAATCATTTATACTTTGTGATTCTAGAGTCTTCTATAGTGGGTAGCTCAGGGAACATGCTCTGATGTCAGACTTCCTGACTTGTAATCCAACCCCCACTTCCCTAGTTTAGTGAGCATGTGAGCTCAGGTCGGTTACTTATGTCCTAGCATCCCTTGTATCAGTGTGTGAAATGAGGAGGTATGATCACCACTTATGTAAGAAATCTAATAGCCTACATCCAGTGCCTGTTACACAACGACACTGATTATTGGTAATGTATGTTTCTGGGATGAAAAATCTGAGAGAGAGAGGAAGACAGAGAGAAGGAGAGGGAAGGAGAGAGAGAATAAATGGATGGATGGATGCATGGATGGATAGATAGATGACAGAGATTTGTTTTCATGGAAATCTTGAACTACCGACAAGTGACTGAAACATTGAGTCTCTTCTTTTCTATTTGTTGACCAGTGTCTATTTTTTCAGCTCTTTTTCATCTCAGTAATTTGCATGTAACTCACATGTACTCTGCCAGGACATCTGTGTGACAATCCATTTAGGTCGTAACAACTTTATCAGTTGCTCCAAGGGTTCTGTGTTGGAGTTCTTTTCTGTGTAGTGATTTCCGGGAGAAAAGGAGTATGAAAACTGAGTGAAATGACAGTCCTGAAACATCTAGGTTAGCAGAGATAAAAGTGCTCCAACATCAAGCAGAAAGCACAAAGCAGTGCAAATGCTATGCAGAAGCCACGTGCCATCCTGTGAGATGGGCGGGGTTACAGCTGCAGGCCCAGCTGCAGTTTGGGTCCAGGCAGCAGACGCCCTGGGAGCACTGTGTCTGCTGCACAGAGGTAGGTGCCTGAGTCTTCCAGTTGGGAGGTCGTGATGTGGAGGGTGCTGTAGCGCTCCTGGGAACTAACTGTTGCCTTCAACCTTCCATTCTGCTTTGTCCCTGAAGCTATGAAGAACAGATTGACGAGGCCGCTCCCAGGATTCTGTCGGAACCACTGCACATTGTTCACTGTGGTGGAGAAATTGCACCTCAGGGTAGGGCTGGCTCCCTCCTGGACACGCAGGGCTGAAGGACTCTGCTGAACCTGCAGCCCCCTCACCCCTGCACAGACAGAAAAAGAAAACACATATCATGTCCCTGGGAAATCACTGATACAGCCTGCAAACCTGTAAAAATATCCCAAAGAACACTCATGAGGAAATAGGCCATTGTCAGAGCCTTGAGTCAGCTGTGGAACTCTCCCTATCCCCCATCTGAGAAAATTTCAACTCACAGCACAGCCGGCCCCACAGAAGCCCCAGCAGAGCTGCCAGTCTCTTCATGGCTCCCGGCCTGAGTGCTGGTGTTCCCTCACCCACTCTGTGGGGTGTTAGCTGTTGGGTCCAAACTTTGTTCTTACAGTCAAAGTTATGATGAGACTCAGGGAGCACCAGTCACATCTGAGCTCTGTCACTCATCTTAGCAAGAAACTCCACCCACTGTGGCCCAGTGAGATTACACAGTACCAGCTCCAATGCTGTGGGTGGGAACCATGCAGTAGGGAGGAGGTGAGATTTCCAAAGTGTGAAGACACAATAGTTATTTTTCTTAAACACTTTATGAAGGAGAAGTTGGTGGAGAAGTGTGTGAAGAATAGGGATGAGGGGCTGGTGTCGTGGCACAGTGGGTTAAGTTACCAGCTACAATGTTGGCATTGTGTGTTGGAGTGCCAATTCAAGTCTTGGCTGCTCTGTTTCTGATCTAGTTCCTTGTTAATACACCTGAGAAAGCAGCAGATGATGGCCCAAGTCCTTGGGTCTCTGCCACCAACATGGGAGACTCAGATGGAGTTCTTGGCTCCTGGGTTTCAATCTGGTCCAGGCTCAGCCATTGTGGCCATTTGGAGAGCGCATCAAGAGGGAAGATTCTCTCTCTCTCTCTCTCTCTCTCTGTTTTTATATGTCTGTGTCTCTCTTTCTTATTCTTTGTCTTCCTTTCTTTCTGTAACTCTTTCAAATAAAATAATAAGTCTGTTTTTAAAAAAAAGAAGAGAAATGATACTTTAGTGAACAGTTGGGATAAGCAGAGCTTTGAACAATCATAGAAAGAACAACTCCATGTATCGAATCACACACTTTGACAGACTTTGAGAATTCAATAATATGAAAATAACATTCATTTGATAATATTTAATGGTTTGTATAGAATACTCGTGAAGTCAGTGCAATTTATTTTATTAATTTTTGTTTATTCATTTGAACAACAGAGATAGAGAGGTCTGATCCACTAGCTCACTCCCAAGATGCCTCAATGGCTGCAGCAGGTTGGGCTGGTCTGAAGCTGGGAGCCAGGAATAAAATTCCTCATGGGCGGCAGGAACTCAGTGACTTAAGCTATCACTGCAACCTCCCACATCTGCACTAGTAGGAAGTTAAATTAAGAGCCCAAGTGGGTGTTCTGGTATGTGAGCAGACATCTTAACTGCCGGGCCAACCACTTGCCCCACATGCAATCTCTTGACATCAGGAAAAGTCTATAAACTCATGATATACGGTCACTATCTGCAGAGTAAATGATTTTCTCAAGAATTTACTTTGTTATTTAAAAAAAATGTGATGTCTGCACTGATTTAATTTCTACTTCTCCCCTTCATCTGTCCAACAATTGCCACAATCGCCCTGCCATCAGCATAGGTGATTCTCATGAGAACGTACGTTGTTGGCCTGGTTCAATTGTGTCCTCTTCCTTTTCTTCTATTTATTGTTTCTTATTTTTTTCTTCTTCTTCTATTCTTTTTCTTTCTAGTTTCAAAGGGAATATATGAAAAAGATCAGATATCAGTGGCACAGGAGTAAGTTTCAGGTCAGTAAGTTTGTGAAATTTTATTTATAAAAATTAAAACCAAAAACAAGACAATGGAGCTGTTTTCTACTGAGCATTCATGCTTGTGATGCCAAATAAAATTCCAATCCCCTTCCCTCTCTTCAGAGAGTCTTCTTCGCAATGGATTTAGACACATGGCCTCCAGCTTTCTAAGTTCTTACATAGAACAGAGCTGAAAACCTGAGATGAATTTCACATAAACATGCCTCCCACTCCCTTTGATATCTGTGATTTGACTGCTCCCATGTTGTCTGTCCTCTCTTAACTGCTCAAACCTCAAGGACCACTTCTAGTGAAGACTAGAGTGCCCCCTAGTGGACTGAAACCATCAACAAAAAAGACTTCAGGCCAACTAACTCCTTAGTCCCACAACGCCAGCTCTACTCACTCGGTTTCCTGAGAGAGGAAACACAGATGGTTAGGAAAGAGAACAACTGCTTAGACTGAACGGAGGTTAAAAAACAAAACAAAACAATTTGCTCCTTTTAAAATGCGCTTTCATGGAAATTAATAGCAAGATAATTTGGTAGTTCTCACTTTGTGCTATGCATTTGATTTGTCTAATTTAGTTTAAAAGAAACCCCTGTTTATATGTGTAGATGTTTATTATAAGAGAGAATCTGAAGAATACTATGGCACTTTAAAAGTTCACGATAAATTGAGTAAAGAGATGTTTATTTTGTGCAAAAATTTTTGAAATGCATGAACACAAGTAAAATTAAAATGGATGAGACATGAGTTTACTGTTTAATGGAAAAGACAGAAATAGACATAACTATAATATAATAAACAAGTCCTGAAAGAGTGTGCTGAAACTTTATGATTTTATAAGTGGCAGAAATATTTACACTGAGAATGATAGGAAAAATTTTAATAAGATATTAATTTTCTCTTTTCCTCCCTTTTTTATGTGGAGAATAAAAGAGAATATGGATAAACCTTTATGAGGCCCTTTGTGATTTTTTTCTTAATTTTAACATCAAAAATTACTACAGAATGTATGAATTATTTTTTTTTTGACAGGCAGAGTTAGACAGTGAGAGAGAAAGAGACAGAGAGAAAGGTCTTCCTTTTGCCATTGGTTCACCCCCCAAATGGCCGCTACAGCCTGAAGCCAGGAGCCAGGTGCTTCTTCTGGTCTCCCATGCAGGTGCAGGGCCCAAGGACTTGGGGCATCCTCCACTGCACTCCCGGGCCACAGCAGAGAGCTGGCCTGGAAGAGGGGCAACTGGGACAGAATCCAGCATCCCAACAGGGACTAGAACCAGGGGTGCCAGCGCTGCAGGCAGAGGATTAGCCTAGTGAGCCGCGGTGCAGACCTAGAATGTATGAATTATTATTTTTTTTCCTGACAGGCAGAGTGGACAGTGAGAGAGAGAGAGACAGAGAGAAAGGTCTTCCTTTTGCCATTGGTTCACCTTCCAATGGCCACCCCGGCCGGCGTGCTGCGGCCGGCGCACCGCACTGATCTGAAGCCGGGAGCCAGGTGCTTCTCCTGGTCTCCCATGGGGTGCAGGGCCCAAGCACTTGGGCCATCCTCCACTACACTCCCGGGCCACAGCAGAGAGTTGGCCTGGAAGAGGGGCAACCGGGACAGAAACCGGCGCCCCGATCGGGAATAGAACCCGGTGTGCCAGCGCCGCAGGCAGAGGATTAGCCTATTGAGCCACGGCGCCGGCCAGAATGTATGAATTATTAAAAGTAAAACTACGTGCAGACTAAAATCCTCCTTGACAATCATTCCCAGTTCTGGTCTTTTCATTGTCCATCACCCAATTCATCCATTAGCCTATTTACTCATCTTAATCAGTTTGGAAGTGGTGTTTCCAGGTGCTTCACTCAAGATTTTTATACATACACCAAACATGAAACCAAAGATTGCATATATTTATTGTTTACTTAATGAAAATTATGGACTTATGCATATTTTTCTATAATTTGCTTTATAAACTCAATAATAGATCCCATATGCCATGTCCACAATACATATAGATCTTTCTACTGCATTGTATCATATTATGGATAGATTTCAGTTTCTATAACTTCATCTTTACTGATGAACACACTCTGTTATCTTTTTTTTTTAAGTTTTTATTTCTCTCCCACTTTTTTTAAAAAAAGATTTATTTATTTACTTTGAAAGTCAGAGTTATACATGGGAGGGGGAGGGGGAGGGGGAAGATGAGGGAGGTCTTCCATCTGCTGGTTCACTCCCCAACTGGCCACAATGAATGGAGCTGCACTGATCAGAAGCCAGGAGCCAGCAGCTTCCTCCAGGTTTTCCATGTGGGTGGAGGGGCTCCAGGGCTTGGGCCATCTTCTACTGCTTTCCCAGGCCTCAGCAGAGAGCTAGATTGGAAGAGGAGCAGCTGGGACATGAGCTAGTGCTCATATGGGATGAAGGCACTGCAGGTGGTAGCTTAGCCTACTATGCCACAGCACTGGCCCCTGTTGTTTTTTTAAAAAAAAAAAAACATGAAATATGACACTTCAACAAGTCTTATAGTGCATTCCTCTTTATTCAAACAAGCCTATGATTGTCAGGGAACAGGGAAGAGGAGGAAATTCATAGGTAAAAATCATCGCAGGCAGAGGGAAAATCAAAGATGGAGGCTCTAAGGAAAAGGAGATGAATTCATGTTCTTCTTACTGTGTTGGATGGTTTCTTTCTTTCTTTATTGTTTTTCTTAATAAGCACTGGAACTTTAGTTTTTCTTCTCATTTTATAAATGCCCTCTGAAACTAGTGTCTTGGTGAATAACTGGTATGTGCTTTTATCTGATGAACCACTGAGGTGATTCTAAATATAGATAATCAGCAAGAGAAAAAGTACAACCAAAAAAGATATAAGAAACACAAGGAAAAAAATTTTTTAAAGATTTATTTATTTATTTGAAAGTCAGAGTTATACAGAGAGAGGAGAGGCAGAGAGAGAGGTCTTCCATCCACAAGTTCACTCCCCAGTTGGTCACAAAGCCTGGAGCTGCGCCGATTCGAAGCCAGGAGCCAGGAGCTTCTTCTGGATCTCCCACGTGGGTGCAGGGTCCAAGGACTTGGGCCATCTTCTACTGCTTTCCCAGGCCATAAGCAGAGAGCTGGATCAGAAATGGAGCAGCCAGGACTAGAACCGGAACCCATTTGGGATGCCGGCACTGCATGCAGTGGCTTTTACCTGGTATGCCACAGCACTGGCTCCAGAAAAATGTTAAACAATAATTTTGGGCATGGCAAAAACTGTGTGTGTGTGTGTGTGTGTGTGTAATTTAAGGGAACTTGTCAAGGACCAGAAACTTTCCACTTTCTAAATCAGTAGAGAGAAAAAAGAAGTTTTTTTCAATGCACGGAATTCAGAAGGGAAACTAAAAGAATAAGACGAGAGCATTACAGGCAATGTCAAAATATTAGGAACTAATCAAAACATAAATTAAAGATTATCTGAATGAATCAAAATTTAACATCTTTGCTAAAGAGAAAAACCAAGAAAACTAAGCATATGAGAGAGGATTCTTCCTGCTGCCCTGAGCGTTAAAAATAAAACTCCACCCCTCCTCCACTAAACCCACCACACATATGCTAAGGGCTCCCTGACTCCCAGTTGAGGGTCATTGCTGTGGGATCCGTGCTCACACCCAGGACTGCACAGATCCTTTGTGTGGTTCTATTGAACGTGAGACTACACCAACAGAGCTGATCAAAACTCCTCTCTGATGAAAAAAAAATTCACCACACCCAACTTGGGTGTCACCTTGGGCACTGCCCTCACCCTGGAGCACTGAACAGAGCCCTGGCCACACCCAGCACATGCCTCGGGGTATTCACTGAAAGAGCAGACACTCCACTAATCCACAGAGGCAAAGTCCAAAAGATAAAAGCCATCACAGGGGGAAAAAAACAACAAATATCTCCACAAATGCCTAAAAATAAACACAGCAATTCAAGAAACAAGAAAAAGGAAAACAACAAGACAACATGATGTTGTGTTCCCCAGAGGAACACAACACATCAGTACCAGAATGTGAAGATGAAAAGGTTGAATAAATGCCAGAAATGGAATCTGAAAACTTGATTGTAGGGTTACTTAGAAGCAATCAGAAGCAAATCCACAGATTAAAGAAATCCATACATGACATGAATGAAAATTTTCCCCATGAAATTCAGATTTTATGAGAAATCAAAATGAAATATTGGAAATGAAGGATTCAATAGATCAAATAAAAAAATGTGGTGGAAAGCCTTAAAAACAGACTCCATGAAGAAAGAATATCCAAGTTAGAAGTAAATTAGAAAAATTAAAAATAGTGTTGGAGATATATGGGATATTATCAAATCACCCTACATACAGGTCTTAGGAGTTCCTGAAGGATGTCTGAAAAGAATGGATTTGATGGCCTATTTAGTGATGACCATGTTTCTGTGTTTCTGTGTGTAGCACATCCTTCAGCACATTTTGCTAAAAGTGTCTGACTGGCTCCTTCTCCCCACCCGTTGCTGGGTGCGTGCACCTGAGCTGCTGTGGTTGCCTCTGCTGACAAGATGGCGTCTGTCCCACCATCCACTGAGCGCATTCACAAAAGCTGCCACCTACTTACGTCCAAGATGGCTCCTGCCTTCTCCTAGCCATTTGCAGGGTGCTCATGTGAAGAGATGGGGACAGAGAAATGTGCCCACCCTCTTGATTTCCTCTGGGTGAGAGGGTGCCCTGTTCCTCTCAGGGCTCTGGGCCAGACTCAAAGACAGTGTACTCTGCTAGGCTCTCCTTCCAGCTGCTTGGGCTGATCTCACCCGGCTCTCCAGAGCCCGCACTTTCTCCAGCTCAGGGCTGCTGGGGTCGTGTGTGCACCCGTGCTCATTGCTGCAACATCTGCACGTTCCACACAGGTCCGCAGCTTCTCTCCTCCTGCTGCAGACTCTCCACTGCAGCTTTCCCTCTGACTCTCCCCTGAGGATGCAGTTTCTCCACTGTTCTTGTTACTATTATCCTCTAGTCTAGAGCAGTCCATCCTGTCTATTCTGCCATCACAGATTCCTTTGATCTGTCAGCTGGGAGTGGGGAGGGATGAGGGAGGATGTTCTTTAGGTGTTTATGTTCCTTGGTGCACGTGTACATCTGTTGCAATCCAGGAAGCAGAAGCCACATGGCAATTTAAACAAGAAAGACTTAATATAACAGTGATCTGCAGTAACAAGAGAATGAAGAGTAAGAAAAAAGGAGAACTCTAAAGCATGCAGGATTGAGAGATGTAAGGTGTGGCCACTACTTCTACGGCTGGGATAGAACAATCAGGAAGAGACCCCAGGCCCATGCCCAAGGCTGGGACTCAGATTCGGTTGGAACATGCACCACTGTAACCCACTGGGTGAGTGAAGTCACTGAGGTACTGTACCATACAAGTACACACACCCTTTTTCACTTTCTGGAAAGCCATGCTCAGTATGTTAGGGAAAGCTGTTAACAAGGAAGTGTCTGTAAGGAGGCACTCTTCCACAAAACCAGCTAAAAATAGAAGCTACAAAACCACCGAGCAGTGCAGGAACTTGTTGCAAGTGCACTACATGAGCTCAGCACTGGAGAAGCCCTCCCTGCTGCAGGATGCTGTTGAAGACCCAGAAAGCAGACCCCTTTTTTCCTGTACCCTTTGCTGTCAGAGCTTAACATGGACCAAATGGTAAAGGGCCAAGATTCATTTTCAGAAAACAGACAAAGGGTGAATTTGGAGCTGTTTCAATAACTCATCCACTCCCTTGAATTCCTCAGCTTCCACATGCAACCCTTTGCATGCGTTTGAAATGCATAAAAAAAAAAATTTTGCACCCCTACCTGTGTCAAGATGCAGATATCTTTCTTATCTTTCTTTCTTGGAGCCAGTGCTGTGGAGCAGATTAAAGCCCTGGTCTGCAGCACCAACATCCCCTATGGGCACCAGTTGAAGTCCCATCTGCTCCACTTCTGATCCAGCTCCCTGCTAATGCACCTGAGAAAGCAGCAGAGGATGCCCAGGTCTTTGGGACCCTGCATCCACATTTGAGACCCAGAAGAAGCTCCTAGTTCCTGGCTTTGGATCGGCTCAGCTCTGGCCATTGCAGCCATTTGGGGAGTGAACCAGTGGATAAAAGACCTCTCTCTATATATTTGTCTCCACGTCTCTCTATAACTCTTTCAAATAAATACAATAAATCTTTTTTTTAAAATTTCTCATCTTTTTCCTAAAATGAAGAGATGCATGGAATCAGTGACTTCATCATTGATTACATAAAAAAACTCTTCAAATTCTTCATTGTCATTCTGAAAATTCTGGTAGCCTTACATTAAATTATAAAGTTAATTTCCAACAATTTGTCTATAAAATAGAAAATAGAAGTAGAGTGAGAAGAAGAAAATGCTTAGCACATACAAATAAACAAATGCATGTAACAAGCAAATAGAAAAGACACAAAAGCACACAGTCTTTGTTCCTGTGATTGGCCACCAGTGTGACTGGTACCTAGGGATCCTTCCTCTGTCCCTACTGTGTGTTGGCCCTCAGTCAATCCTCCAATGAGCTGGATGACATAACCTTTATTCTGAAGTGCCAATGAGCTATGGCCTGACCAGAGTCAACTCTATTTTGTCTCTGGATGACCTCTAGTGACTCTGCTTGTCCTCTACTTTTTCTAACCAGTCCCACAACTTCTATCTACTCGAAAACTAGCCTTGTAAAAATGTTGTCTGTGAGGACTGTTTACATTCAGTGCTGGGAAAATGTGCTCAATGCCCTCCTACATAAGCATCAACTTGCTTGTTCTGACTTCAGTAACAACACTTGGCTTTGTAATAAACTCCCAACAGGATGAGGTTTTTGCCTTTATAAACTTACCCCTGAGCTCAATCAGGGCTGCATGATCTGGAGAGCACACATCCTCGTGCAGCCACCAGCTTTCAGAAATAGACTCCAGGGGCCAGCGCTGTGGCACAGTGGGTTATAGTCCTGGCCAGAAGCACCATATGGGCTTCCATATGGGCACTGATTCTAGTCCTGGCTGCTCCTCTTCTGATCCAGCTCTATGCCATGGCCTGGGAAAGCAGTAGAGTATGGGCCCCTGCACCAACGTGGGACTGATGTGAGGGACTGATGTGGGAGACCCGGAGAAAGCTCCTGGCTCCTGACTTCAAATCGGCTCAGCTTGGGCCATTGCAGCTATTTGAGGTGCTAACCAGTGGATGGAAGACCTATCTCTATCTCTATCTCTATCTCTATCTCTATCTCTATCTCTATCTCGCTCTGTAACTGTCTTTCAAATAAATAAAAATAAATCTTTTTTTTTTACAGGCAGAGTTAGACAGTGAGAGACAGAGAGAAAGGTCTTCCTTCTGTTGGTTCACTCCCCTAATGGCTGCTACAGCCGGTGCTGCACTGATCCGAAGCCAGGAGCCGGGTGCTTCCTTCCGGTCTCCCGTGCAGGTGCAGGGACCCAAGCACTTGGGCCATCCTCCGCTGCCCTCCCGGGCCACAGCAGAGACATTGGCTGGAAGAGGAGCAACCGGGACAGAATCCAGCACCCCAACCAGGACTAGAACCCAGGGTGCCAGTGCCGCAGGCAGAGGATTAGCCAAGTGAACTATGGCACTGGACAAAATAAATCTTTTTTAAAGAGAGAGAGAGAGAGAGAGAGAGAGAGAGAAAGAAAGAAAGAAAGAAAGAAAGAAAGAAAGAAAGAAAGAAAGAAAGAAAGAGAAAGAAAGACTCCATAATTCTGCCCTGAGATTTTGGTATCTTCTGTAACTCGCTACTCCAAAATACAACAATTCCAGAAAGATCTGAGTCATCCATTGTCCTACCTCTTTGTGGCTGCTGTAGTTTTCAATTAAGTTTCACAATTGGACATGCAAGTTCTAAGAGCCTCCAAACGTATTTCTTGCTTTCATGATGTGAAAACACCACAATTTCCACTTCATAATTAGGATCAATTACTACCTCCCTTCTTGGTTGGTTCAGTGGTGAAGGAATCCAAAATATCCTTGACATAATCTCATATCCATTAACTAAAACCAAGTCTGTGTCCACTTCTGGGAGAATCCTCCCCTTACAGATTAATATTTCCGAATTAATACAGTATAAAGCGACAGGGTGGGAAGCTACAATCTTTTTTGTGGGTTTTTAGGTGTAAAACTGAGAGAAAATGATCCCACACCATTTTTTGATTCCTGGACTGATGTACTCAGCTATGTGGGAGATGTCAATGTATAATGGTCTCCCAGCAAAGCACCTGCTGGATTCTGTGAAACAAAAGCCCATCCTCTCAGGATGTTTCTCCAGCTGTCACGGTAATTCAGGCTGCTGTATGTCACTCCATCTGTCAATTAGACTGGCTGTTTCTGGGTGATGAATATGTGATGAGGTCAGGTGATTATATTGAAAATCAGGGGCCGGCACTATGGCGTAGTGGGTAAAGCTGCTGTCTGCAGTGCCAGCCTCACATATGGGCAACGGTTCGAGTCCTGGCTACTCCACTTCCGATCCAGCTGTCTGCTATGTCCTGGGATAGCAGCAGAAGGTGGCCCAAGTCCTTGAGTCCCTGCAACTGCATGGGAAGACCCAGAGGAAGCTCCCAGCTCCTGGCTTTGGATTGGCGCAGCTTCAGTTATTGCAGCCATCTGGGGAGTGAATCAGCAGATGGTAGACCTCAATCTCTCTCTCTCCTGCCTCTGCCTCTCTGTAACTCTGACTTTCAAGTAAACAAATAAAGTCTTTTTTTTTTTTTAGATCAGAGCTTCTGGAGAAAGTCAGAAGCATTAATTTCATTGGTAATGTAACTCAGGATTTCGACTTTTCTAATATAATTCTTTATTGTAGAGAATTCTCACATAATCATAAAAAAGTATTTAGGGAGGGAGGGAGAGTGGGCAGATTACTTTGATATCTTGGGCAGACTTGGAGTTGGGGCAGCTACACTCTGCTTCTGGTTCTTGGTGTAGAACTTACTTGTTCTTCAATAATAATCTTGAGTACGGAATCAAGATAAACTAGTTCTTCTCACACAAATCCGCAGAAAGTGTCTACCATAGCCCTTTTGGGCAATGTGGCTGAACTGATGTTAATAGCTGATTTGAAATTAGCCATCTTACTGAAAGTGGTCAAGGCTGTGCTCCAGCCTGGCGCCGTGGCTCACTAGGCTAATCCTCCGTCTGTGGCGCTGGCACCCCGGGTTCTAGTCCCAGTCAGGGCACTAGATTCTGTCCCAATTGCTCCTCTTCCAGTCCAGCTCTCTGCTGTGGCCTGGGAAGGCAGTGGAGGATGGCCCAGGTGCTTGGGCCCTGCACCTGCATGGGAGACCAGAGGGAGGCGCCTGGCTCCTGGCTTCAGATTGGCGAAGCATGCCGGCCATAGCAGCCATTTGGGGGGTGAACCAATGGAAGGAAGACCTTTCTCTCTCTCTCTCACTGTCTGCCTGTCAAAAAAGAAAAGAAAAGAAAGAAAAAGAAAAAACAAAAAGACTGTGCTCCAGAAGTTGAAAGGGAAGCAGAGTGAGAAACGGGGACACTGAAAGACCACTCAGACCTATTCATAATTTGTGTCTTTACTACCTGTTTGTCCTTAAAACACCTTCAGCAATCACTCAAACACATATCATGATATCAGTCTGTCCTAAAAAGTACTGATAATCCCCTGGTTTGCTATTTAGCTCATGTCTACCATTGGCCACAATCTACTTTGACTCTCTATTTTGGGGGGGTTTACAGCAAATAAGCTCATATATTTTAATGTGAGCCAAAGAGAAGCAGGAAATGGTTCTGTTCCTCCTCTCCCATTTGTTTTACTCATTGGCCTCAGGTTCACAGAGGCATAAAACTTTGTATCCAGTACTTTTTTTTTATTAAGATTTTATTTATTAGCCGGCGCCGTGGCTCAATAGGCTAATCCTCCACCTTGCGGCGCCGGCACACCGGGTTCTAGTCCCGGTTGGGGCGCCGGATTCTGTCCCGGTTGCCCCTCTTCCAGGCCAGCTCTCTGCTATGGCCAGGGAGTGCAGTGGAGGATGGCCCAGGTGCTTGGGCCCTGCACCCCATGGGAGACCAGGAAAAGCACCTGGCTCCTGGCTCCTGCCAGGATCAGCGCGGTGCGCCGGCTGCAGCGGCGGCCATTGGAGGGTGAACCAGCGGCAAAAGGAAGACCTTTCTCTCTCTCTGTCTCTCTCTCTCACTGTCCACTCTGCCTGTCAAAAAAAAAAAAAAAAAAAGATTTTATTTATTTATTTGAGAGGTAGAGTTACAGACACTGAGAGTGAGAAATAGAAAGGTCTACTGTCCGTTGGTTCACTCTCCAATGGCTGCAACGGTCTTAGCTGCACCGATCTGAAGCCAGGAGCCAGAAGCTTCTTCCAGGTCTCCCATGTGGGTACAGAGGCCCAAGGACTTAGGCCATCTTCTACCGCTTTCCCAGGCCATAGCAGATAGCTGGATCTGAAGAGGAGCAGCCGGGACTAGAATCAGTGTCCATATGGGATGCCGGCAGTTCAGAACAGGGCTTTAACCCGCTGCTACACAGAGCTGGCCTCCGCTCATATATTTTAATGTGAGCCAAAGAGCAGCAGGACACAGTCCTTTTCTTCCTCTCCCATTTGTTTTACTCCAAGGTCTCAGGTTCACAAAAGCATAAAAGCTTTGTATCCAGTACTTCCTATACCAGACACAAGAAAGTCTTCCATTTCTACTGAGACCAGTGATTATTTATTTACTTCTTTATTTATTTATAAGACAGCGTAAGAGATACAGAAAGATGTCTTCTGTCTTCTGGTTTGCTCCCCAAATGACCACAACAGCCATGGCTGAGCCAAGCCAAAGCCAGGAGTTCAGAACTCCACCCTTGTCCCTCACGTGGGTGCTGGATTGGAAGCGGAGAAGCTGAGACTTGAGGCCAGACACTGCAGTATTGGATGCAGGCATCCAAACTGCAGTTCAGCTGTGGCACCTCAGTGTGCTGCCAGTTGCGATTCTTACCAGGATTTCTAGAAGATACTGTCATGACTGAACTCATCACACAACTGATTACACAGTGTCAACATATAAAGATCAATGTTCAATATTCTAACAATGAAATCATAAGAACAGGATGAAAGCAATGAGAAAAAAAATCACTAGGTACAAAAAAAAGAGGATCATATCCACAAATTTCTTACGTAGATGTGCAGAATTTAAGATGCCAAAAGAGGAAACTATTTTCACAGCTGTAAAAAGGGTGTTTGGGGAAACACTAGTTAATGAATTCTAGATCTTCATTCTCTTTCTCTTCAGTAGCAGAGAATCATAAAATGATGACTAAAAACCCAGCCTCCCCTAGGCCCTGACCCACCATAACAGCCAACCTCCCCGGGCAGCCGAGCCCAGGTCAAGCCCTGTGCCACGGTTATTACGTGGTTATTACGCGGTAAGAACCCTGTCTCCTCCCTCGTTCTGGAATGCTGACTCACTCCTTGGCTTTATGCAGGTTTTACAATGAGCAAGGAAGCTTCTGAAACCAAGTGTTTGAGACCTGGGGCACAGCAGAAACTGAATTGTACAGAAGTACCTGGGTCAGCCCAGCCCTTGTTAGCTCATTTGCAGAAATGTAACATGAAATTTTTTAAAAAAAAACCACAGGAAGAGCTCCGGACTCAGATCTCCGCTCCTCGGAGGTTTGTGTCCGGCTCCCCCTGCAGGCCCAGGCGCTGTGGCACTCGCAACAGCGCAGAAGTACCGGGCCGCGTCGCTCCCCTGCACTGAGGCTTTCCTCAGGTGGAAGGAAGACTCGCTCTTCTTAAACTCAGCCTCAAAGCCTCTGATGCCGGGAACCAAGGCATTCCCTGACAGGTACTTGAGAAGAAGCTGGGGGCCTTGGCCGGGGTGCTGGACGTACCAGAAGAGAGAAACAGACCCTCCATAGGAGTAGTTGCACCTCAGCTCCACAGCGGCTCCTTCAGACACAGCGACCTGGGCGTCAGGCTGGGTCACGGTCTGGGCGCTGGCATCTCCTGGAAAAGCAATGCGGGCCATGAGCACAGTGCCGGGTTCCCCATGAAAAGTAAGCGTTTCCAGCCAGAACCTGTGGAAGCCGAGACCACAGAGAAACTTTACTCACTCAGGGCCCACTGGAGCCCTAGCACCGGGATGAGCAGCAGGAGCATGGCAGAGGCGTGGAAACACTGCAGGCTCTTTCTGGAAGATCTCCCGAGAGCAGGCAGGAGAGTGGCCGCGGACAAGACCTTGGAAACAGGGGTCAGTTAGGATGCTCAAGCTCCTCTCTTAGATAAACGCAGAAACGCTGCTAAAATGAGGCTGGATGCTTTCTCACTTCAGATTCTCACCACTTGTCTGTAAAAGATCTCCCAGAGCTGCAGGGAGGAGGAGCTGAGGAAGGATGAGGGTCTTCTGCAGAAACGAGGCCTGGTGTCTGTGCAGCACCGCCCCCTGGAGGTCATGTGAGGAACCACGGGTCCTGCGGCCCTACAACTAGTTCTTAAGTTCCTCCTTTTTAAATAAAATATATCAAAATCGCTACCCAAGACGCTTCAAGCTTCCCAAGTTTATGCCAAAATATTAGTCTTAGAGTCCTTTAGAAAGGGGATACTAAGTAGAGATAAAGCGATATGTTATTTCATTGAGAAACCAGTTTGCAGAAAGTGTATTAGATTTCAGATCCAAATTCATTAGTTCTGGGATCAGAACTCAGCCTGAGCTTTGACTGCCTGGGGCTGCCATGGTGGTGATGGAGGAAGGTAGAGATATGTCCCTCCCCTGATGCTGTGCACCCACAGCATCAAAAGATGAGAGAAATGTTTCTGTGTGACTAATGCAAGGTGTAACTCTGGGTGTGAGGCACTTTCCCTACAGCTACAGGAAATACTCTAGGCCAGGGTAAACACAGAGTCATATGTTGTTACTTATTTGTTTTGAAAGGACTCACAATCTGATTTTACTTTTTCTTTGCTTCTTCTTTTTTAAGGTAGAATTACAGAGAGTGAGGAAGAGACAGAGAGACAGAGATCTTCCACCTACTGGTTCACTCCCCAAATGGCTTCAATAGTCAGGGCTGGGCCAGACCGAAGCCACAATACTGGTATTTCCTGTGGGTCTCCCATGTGGGTGGCAGTAATTCGGCCTAAGTAATTTGGTCATCATCCATTCCCTTCCCAGGTGCATTGGCAGGGAAATGGATCGGAAGTGCAGCAGCCGGAACATGAACCAATGCTCATACGGCATGCTGACATCATGGGTGGAAGACTAACCTGCTGTGCCATGATGCCAACACCTTGTTTAAGTTTTAAAAGGATCACTCCAAGCACAGGAAAACAGACTGAAACTGGGCAAGGAGAGAATCCAGAAGGTGGGCTCGGAGGTTCTGAAATGCTTCAAGCAAGGTAGTGGGGGCTTCAACTAAGACGGCAGCAACACAGGTGGTAAGAAGTAAAGAGTCAGGATAAATGTAGAAGGCTGAGCCACGGTAATTTTTTCCTTTATTTTCTTTTATTTTTAATATGTATACTTTCAGAAGACTTACAGAACAGTTTTAAGGGTTCTATTGAAATATACAGTGACTTGTATAATTAAACCTTTTGAAGTGTTCAGTGTTTGTTGACGTTTCGTGGAGTAAATATCACCACAATTGATTAGAAAACATGTTCATCAGCACAGAGAGAAACCCAGAGCCCGTCAACAGTCACTCTTCTTTCTCTCTCATCCACTCCTGGCACCTACACAACTGGAAATATAGGTAAATTAAAAATCAGCGTCTGGGGCCGGAGCTGTGGCATAGCAGATAAAGCCACCGCCTGCAGTGCCGGCATCCCATATGGTGCTGGCTCAAGTCCCGGCTGCTCCATTTCCAATCCAGCTCTCTGTTGTGGCCTGGGGAAGCCAGTAGAGGAAGGCCCAAGTCCTTGGGTCCCTGCACTCATGTGGGAGACCCGGAAGAAGCTCCTGGCTCCTGGCTTCGGATTTTCGCAGCTTCAGCCGTTGCGGCCATCTGGGGAGTGAACCAGCAGATAGAAGACCTCTCTCTCTCTCTCTCTCTCTCTCTCTCTCTGCCTCTCCTTCTCTGTGTGTAACTCTGACTTTCAAGTAAATAAATAAATCTTTAAAAAAAAATCAATGTCTTCATAAATTTCCCCACTCTGGACATTGTATGTAAATAGGTTCACATGGCATGTGGTCTTCTCAGGATGGATTTTCAAAGTTCATGCTGGAATATATATCAGTGTGTTATTCCTTTTCACTGCTGAATAGTGTTGTGCCGTAATGATACACTGAATTGTATTGTTTCATTCATCAATTGGTGGACATTGGGTTATTTCCACCTTTAGGTATTATGATTAATGCTGATGTGAACGTTTGTGTACAACACTTTATGTGGACATATGTTTCTATTTCCCTTTCATATATTTCCTACAAGTAGGTTTTCTGTTTTCCAAAGAAGCTGCAGCATTTTACTTTGTCACCGACAACACATATGGATTCCAATTTCTTCACATCTTTGCCAATATGTGCTGTACCCTTGTTATCTTTTATATTATCTATCTTGATAAGTATGAAGTGGTATTTCATCATATTAATTTGCATTTCCTACAGAATAATGACATTGGATATCTTTTCATGTGCTTATTGGCTATTTGCATATCATGTTTGGGGAAATGTCTATTCACAATTTTGACCCAACTTTAAAATTGGGTTATTTGTTCTTGTATTATTGAGTTTTAAGAACTGTTTATTTATTCAGGCTGGAACGGCCTTATCAGTTATATGAGTAGCAAAGTTGTTTTTTCCTATTTTGAGGTTGTATTTTTACTTTAGAACTTATCTACTTTGGAGCATACACATTTTTAATTATGATGTAGTCCAACCTGTTTTCATTTTGTTGCTTGCCCTGTGGTATAATATCTAAGAATCTGCCTAATAAAAAGTTGAGAAAATTTATTGTTTATTTATAAGTGTTTTGTAATTTTAGCTGTGATATTTTCAGTCTGTGACCCATTAAGACTTAATTCTTATGTATTGGGCAAAGCAGAACCAACTTCATTCTTCTGCATGTGAATATCCATCAGTCCCGTCCAGCACAGTCTCCTTGTGCTGCAAAACTCCTTGCAACCATTTTCTCTCAGTACTGAGTCTCATTCCAAGTTTCCACTATGTCTTTATTTAGTATTTTTAATTTAATTTTATTTTTATTTGAGAGGCAGAGCAAGAAGGGGAGACAGTAATCTTCTCCCCACTGACTCACTCTGCAACATCCAGGACTGAGCCAAGTCAAAACTGAGAACCAGGAATCATATCTGGCCTCCATATATCTATATTTACATATATCTATATCTTCCACCTATATCTGGTGGAAGGGACTCAAGTACTTGAGATATCACCCACTGCTTCCCGTGGTGCACATTAATAGGAAGCCGAATTCAGGAACGGAACCTGGACTGGATTCCCTTGCAATATGAGATGTGAGCATCCCAGTGGCTTACCCTGGCTGCATCACAAGGATTTCTCTTAAATGCACCTGAATCAAAGTTTCAATCTTTCCTCCACTACTAAAACAACTCATCAGTGTGACCTGTGACTTCTCAAATACTGAATTCAATGATGAGTTCCTAATTTTTATCTTTTGGGGGACTCTACCAATATCTGAGACTCATAATCTCATCGTCCTAATCTACTTTTTTTTTCCCCTTGGCTTCCAGACCAACAGAGTCATCTGATCTCTTAATGCTTTTTCCTATTTTTGTTTGTGTCTACCTTTGTACTCAGATCTCTGGCCACTTAATGTTTGAGGATCCCAGGGCTCAGTTTTTCAACTCCATCACTGCTCTCATCCACCTTAAAGGCTATAAAAACCAGTTATATGTTGATGAACGCACATGTCTGTCTATCATCAGACCAAACGTCTCCCACAGACACTAGACTTACACACCACTGTGTGTATTCAACAGGCCAACCCAGAGGATGTCTGACATCTCACTCGTGGCATCTAAAACTAAGCACATGATATCTGACTCCATCCTCCAACACTGCTTAGGAGAACCTTGACGGGTGGAAATAATGTACTATGACATTTCTATTTTTTTTTTTTTTTGACAGGCAGAGTGGACAGTGAGAGAGAGAGAGAGAGAGACAGAGATAAAGGTCATCCCTTGCCGTTGGTTCACCCTCCAATGGCCGCTGCAGCCGGCGCACCGCGCTGATCTGAAGCCAGGAGCCAGGTGCTTCTCCTGGTCTCCCATGGGGTGCAGGGCCCAAGCACTTGGGCCATCCTCCACCGCACTCCCTGGCCACAGCAGAGAGCTGACCTGGAAGAGGGGCAACCGGGACAGAATTCGGTGCCCCGACCGGGACTAGAACCTGGTGTGCCGGCGCCGCTAGGCGGAGGATTAGCCTAGTGAGCCGCTGCGCCAGCGACATTTCTATTTTTAATGAGATAAATCTCAAAGACAACTGTCTCATGAATTTTGTTTGGTAAAAACACTAGTAAGGGAAACATCCTGAGTATGAAAATTTGGGAAATGGAATACTTACTGTAATGTCAAGGACACACAAAAGAAAAACCTTTGAGAATATTCATTTAGAGAATTTGATTTTAGCATGTGTCCAATTATTTATTAATTATTTTTTAAGATTATTTATTTACTTGAGAGAGAGAGTTACAGACAGAGACATGGAGAGACAGAAAGGTCTTCCAACCACTGGTTCACTCCCCGAATGGCTGCAGTGACTGGAGCTGGGCCAATCCAAAGCTAGTACCCAGGAGCATTTTCTGCATCTCCCACAGGCATGCAGGGGTCCAAGCACTTGAGCCATCTTCCACTGCTTTCCCAGGCTATAAGCAGAGAGCTGGATCAGAAGAGGAGCAGCCAGGACTGGAACTGGCACCCATATGGGATGCCAGTGCCATAGGTAGAGGCTTAGCCTACTAAGCCACAGTGCCATAATAATAATATTAATTATTAATTCAATTTAATTATTAATTCAATCCTACAGTCTGTAGGAAAAAGATTATCATAAATTCGGATATATTAGCCATTAAATAAGAATTGACTAAACAATGTGAGTATGTGCCAAGAAGTTATTCTACTTAAGCTTTATGTTGCTTAGATAGTAGTTAATGTGCATAACACTTTAATTCTTTCAGTGAATTTTGGCTTTTTAAACATGATTCTTTTGGGGCCAGTGCTGTGGCTTAGTAGGTTCAGCCTCCACCTATGGCACTGGCATCCCATATGGGCACCACTTCAAGTCTCGGCTGCTCTACTTCCAATCCAGCTCCCTGCTAGTGGCCTAGGAAAGATGGCCCAAGTGCTTGGGCTCTGTACCTGCATGGAAGATCCAGAAGCAGCTCTGGGGTCCTAACTTCAGTTCGGCCCAACTTTGGCCATTGCAGCCTTTTGGGGAGTGAATCAGCAGATGGAAGACCTTGCTGTCTCTCCCTCTCCCTGTCTGTAATTCTGCCTCTCAAATAAATAAGATCTTTAAAAATATATATATATATATAACTATTTTAACTGGTTGTTTAAATAATCAAATCAACAGATAGGTCAGTTGATAAATATTTCAATTTTTAATCTAAAGAATAAGAGATATGAACAATTGTAAACTTGTTAATACACAGCTCTGGTGGAGCGGACACTCTTATTCACAGTTTATGCTATAGATTGAAGAACCTATTCAGAAAGAATTGGTTGAATCACTTAGAGTGATATACTTAGAGTAAACTTAATGTACTTAGAGTAAACCATTATCTTATTTCTTGTTTTAATTTTACTACATTTTGTTTTATTTCTAATTTTTATTTTTTCTTAACTCACCTCCAAACCCTCCAACAAAATGAAATGTTCTTCCCCATGAAGTTGAGCAGTGAAGGCAGTGTATGAGTATTTAGTACACACACATTTCTTCCTTTGGAAATACTGCTCCACTGTCCCCTACCTTTCTGCTCCTTTGCTGAGGAGACGAATGACACTGTGCAAGTTGATTGCGTGCTCTCCAGAAGTTTAGGAGATTTTTCCCCTGGCGTACTGAAATCCTCCAATGACCCATTGTACTGAGTACTTGGTATGCCCTTTCAATCTGGCAATACATATCATTCATCTCTGAGAAATTTTCTTAAATAATCTATTTGATAATTTCTTTCCCATCACTATCTATGTTTTCATTCTCTAAATCTTCTCTATCATGTATTGGATCTTCTGAATTTCTCAAGTTTTCCATCCTGTGTTATTTTTTGTTCCAGTTTCTGAGTGATTTTCTTATTGACTTTATCCAGTCTCTTTTTTTTTTCTGCTGTCATATTTTTACATCCTAAAACTTTCTACTTATTCAAATAAAATCATTATTTCTAGCTTCTCCTTACTTTCTGCCCCAACCCCATTTCCACTTTTATTTAGTCTATTTTGTTGTTGTTGTCTTCTGCCACTTGCCACTGCCTCTGCATCTTGGTGTGTGGCAACAATGTCCCAAAGCCAGGGTGGGTCACAGAGGCAGGCACGCAGCACCAGGCCCTTCCCTGCTGCTCAGAGTTTGTGCTCAGCTCCCCCTGCAGTCCCTGTCACTGTGTCACTCAGAGCACAGTAGTACACGGCCGAGTCGGACTCTTGCACTGAGGATTTCTCCAAGTGGAAGGAACTGCTGTCTTTGTTGTACAAGGCTTCAAAACCTCTATTGCTTCCCTTCTCATTGGCCGTCATGGCTCTCAGGAGGAGCTGTGGACCTTCCCCAGGATACTGGACATACCAGAGGAGGGCAGGGTACTGTGCACTTTCATAGGAGCAGTTCACAGTCAGCGAAGCCCCTTCTGGGAGGGTCACTTGGCCTTCAGTCTGGGTCACCGAATCTCCATTGCTCCCCCCTGAAAAATAAAATAGCAAGAGTCTATGTTATCTTAGGAATGATCCAGGCCAGGTTCCTAAGAGAAACCTCTGGTCAAAGACTGCACTGCTGGCATAAGGACCAAGACTGAGCGTTAACTGCCACCTTACTTACCTAGCATTAAAAATAGCACAGTCAATGGTCCTAGAGAAGTGTTCATTTTGAGAGCCTCTGGTGTACTTGGGTCTGGACTTCTTAGTGAGAAAGAAGGTTAACATCACAGTAGAAGGGTGAATATGAGCTCAGAAGTAAAGCAGGAAATGTATATGTGTAAGAAGATGCACCCCCTTGTGGGCAAGAGACCGAACTCAGATGATTGTTGGTCTCTCAAAAATCAATCCTACTCTTCTCTCTCTCTCCTTTTTTTTTTTTTTTTTTTTTTTTTTTTTTTTGACAGGCAGAGTTAGACAGTGAGAGAAAGACAGAGAGAAAGGTCTTCCTTTTTCCGTTGGTTCACCCCCCGCAAGTGGCCGTTAGCCAGGTGCTTCCTCCTGGTCTCCCATGCGGGTGCAGGGCCCAAGGACCTGGGCCATCCTCCACTGCACTCCCGGGCCACAGCAGAGAGCTGGACTGGAAGAGGAGCAACTGGGACAGAATTCGGTGCCCCAACCAGGACTAGAACCTGGTGTACCAGCGCCGCAGGCGGAGGATTAGCCTAGTGAGCCGCGGCGCCGGCTCTCATCTCTCTTCACCTCTGGTTTATTTTCTAAGACACCTCTTAGCTGTCCGATGATCCTTTGTGAATTTAAAGAATAGTTGATATTTATCTTAAGCATATTTTCCCAGCACTCTATCAGATAGACATGGAAGGTCAGTATCACTGCCCTTCTGAGAAGGGTTTGTTTTTCTTTTCTTACATGGTAAGCCATTTTTGGCCACATTGTGAGTCAGTGAAATATCCCCAAAGCAAGTATCAGGATAAACAGAGGAATGCCATAACACCTGTTAGTCATTAGTAGATGATTTGGGATAGCCGAGACTTACCCTTTTTTTGTTTTACCATTCTATTCTTATACCCAGAAAAATGTTGCTAGCAGATGGCTAACAAATATTCTTGGAAGGCATAAATGAATGAATAAATGCATGGTCTTTGGTTGAGGAATTTCTACTGCCTGAAATACCAATTGCTTCACATTTAAGACACCAGTTTTAAGAAATATAATTTGATATAAACTTCTGAAATAAAACTGTGAATTCTATATTGCATGCATATTGATTAAAACATTTTAAAAATCTCAATATTGAAGAAAATAGTAACTAAAATTATAAATTCCTGTAAAATTTTGTCATTATTTTCTTTTATCCTAGGATTTTAATCATGTCCAGATAATGTGACTGACCCATATGCCTCAGGTGGATTCTTTATAGTGTGTGTTTCAGAATTCCTGTTGTTCTGTAAACTTGCCTTAATTATGCTGTGTGTGTGTGTGTGTGTATAGAGAGAGAGAGAGCAAATTATTGGCCAAAATAGTTTAATAAAATTATCTTTACCACAGGATACATTACTTACAGAATAAATATTTGCCTAAAAATACCAAATGATGAATTCAATCTCAGCTTTTAGCATAGGTTGAGATATTTCTGCTGATGAACAGAATCACTCTACAGTAACAATCAAACTTGTTTGCATATAAAAGTTAGCTAGTAATTAATTTAAAAATACAGTGTTAGAAGTGTCTCCACCTACATATAAAACCAGCCTTCAGAATTAAGGTCTGTGAAGTTAGAAATCCTCTTTTGTGGTTTTTGATGCAACCATGTTGTACAAATTTACAAAATAAGCTTTGGAAAAATGACCTGTACACAGTCAAGGTCTCAGTGAAGCTCCTCTGGGGTCAGCATGAGAAAAAATCCTCCAAACCACACAGATTCTTTAAATCAATTTCCTTTCATGGCTGTATTGAAATCATGGTAGTTAAACACTGCTCAGTCTTAGTATAGCTGTCCATTCAACTTCTAATAAATGTCTTCTGAATGTTCCAGGACAAACTTGATGATGAAGGAAGATGCCCATTTTCTGCCAAGCTCTTAGCAAATATGTCTTTGACATTGGAAGCCTTTTTCATTGTGCATTCTGGAGCGCTTCTTACTCTTCGTGAATTCTGGGTAGGAAGCTTTATGGTCTTATAGCAAGATGTCAACACTAACAAGTCCAGTCTTTGGCAGAAAGTAAGGATCTGGATATTGTTTAGGTTCATAATAATTTATCTTTCTCCCTCTTTCTCTCTTTCCCTATGTCAAATCTCTCTGACCAAAGAGTCTCTTTCTCCTTTGCCTGGCTCTTTTGCCACGTGACTCTAACCTATTTAACCTTAAGTCTAAGCAGAAATAGAGATTTTCACTTTACAGCATTTCTTTTACTTTTTCAAGTCAACCTGTCCCTTGTGTTGTAACAATCCTACAGTCATGGGAGAGAATCTATTTGCCACCCCATGAGTCCATAAGGAGATCAATAGCATTGAGGAATTGTGGCAGAGAAGAGCACCAGAGAACTTCATGAACCGTAACAAAAACAGCTTAAGCTTAATTCCCAGGTAATAATAGATTATTCCAACAACCTGATCTCAAAAGCGCAGAAGCTGTACTTCAAGAACTTGGATTTACCAAGATTTATTAGTGAAGGGTTATTCAGGGAAACAGAAACAAATCCAACTGATTTACGAAGAAAGACATTTAATGCAGAGAATCGGACCTACAGTCATTGGAAGGGCTGATGAGACAAAGATGAGACCGTATCTTTCCTGACTGCAGGAAATCTGGAAGCATAATGGCCTGAGCTGTCTTGACACCAAAGTAAATGGTGCTTAGGAAAAAGCCAAAAGGCTGAACAAAGCCACCCTCGGTGATCTCAGCCACCTTCCCACAGGCTGTACGGTAGAATCAGCACAGTCAGGACTTCTCCTCCCCACGTTCCTAGGATCACACAGCAGCTTCTCATTTACAGAAATTAAAGTACGTACTAAAATAAAAGGGTTGTGGGAAATGCAGATTCATTTTCTTCCCAGTAAATGAAGGGAGTAAGTTAAAAGAGATGAGTACAATTCCCAGTTGACAATGTACAACCCAGCCAACTGGTGAAATAAGTTCCCATCTATACCAAGTAAAGTGCAGTCCACACCTTCAGACACTAGCAGAGCTGTGTTTTGTACTCAGAGGACCACTGTAATAATTAAAGCAAATAGTACCTCAGTATCTGGTTTGACCACGTTAATGAACATAATATTGTATAAATTGCCATTAATAATTTTTGTCATTTCTCAAAATAGTGGCATTTAGCATGAAAAGAACTTCCACATTTGGAAATGGAAATTAAGCAAATGATAGATATACTGTCTCCTATTATTTCATGAAAGTTTTAAGACTTTAAGGCCTTGGGGTAGGTGTTGTGGTACTGCAGGTAAAGCCAGTGCCCACAAGGCCAGCATCCCACATGGGCACTGGTTCGAGTTCTAGCTGCTTCATTTCCAATCCAGCTCCCTTCTAAGGGCCTGAGAAAGCAGCAGAGGATGTCCAAGTCCTTGGACTCCTGCACCCATGTGGGAGACCTGAAAGAAGCTCTTGGCTCCTGGCTTCAGATTGGCTCAACTCCAAGCCATTATGGCCATTTGGGGAATAAAACAACAGATGGAAGATTCTCTCTTTCTCTCTCTGTTTCTCCCCCCTCCACTATAACTCTGACTTTCAAATAAATAAATAAATCTTTAAAAAATTAAAGGCTTCAATGTGAGCTCTAAAGCTGTGCCAAATGCATTTAGTAAATTGTTCTAGAAATGCTATTGAATGAGTGTTAATAAATGACACAAGAAACTTGTTTTGGTACTGAAAACAACAGTGTATATTTGTGGCAATTATTTCACAATTAATATACTTTTTAAAAGTTCTGAGTTCCAGCCTCCTAGTATCAGCCAGAATTTTTTCACCTATTTCTAACAACAACATCCTTTACTGCTTGAAAGTAGGACTCCACCCAATCCACCTACTCAATATTTGTAATGATTCTGAAATAAGTGTCATTGAATGTCATGAAGGAAAAAAATGAGCAGTCCTTATATTGGGAGAATATAATATGTAACAGTTGGGCCCAGTTCACAAGGTCTAGGTACATCCAGTTCGAGAGTTAAGCTGGAGACAATCTTGCTGTAACAAGAGCCCCTCTAACTGCATTTAGACTGCTCCCAAAGGTGTCCACTTTAATTTTCTTATTTGACAATATAAGTAAAACTACTTCAATATTTGAGGCAGGGCTGCTGATATGAGGATGGAGAATGTTTGCCCAGGTCATGAGGCCCTTGGTGCCAGGAGTCATAGTTTCTCAATACTAAACTTTAGTCTTGAATGGAAAGAGGCAATGCTCTTTCTCATGTATACTACATAAAGCAGCCATGTGCAGCTGTTTTGGGATGTAGAACTAAGTTATATGGCTAAGTCTCATAAAGATACCAGCTTCATCATCAGAATGACAAAACACAACTAGTGCTGGTGAGGAGGTAGGGAAGAGATAACCCTGATACAATGCTGGTGAAAATGTAACTGAGTACAGCCATTCTGGAAGACAGTATGGAGGCTCCTCAGAAAACTGAAAATAGATTTACCATATAATCCAGCAATCCCACTACTGGGTACAAAGGAAATGAAATCAGTCTGTCAAAGGGACATCTGAATCAAAATAGCCAAGAAATGGAAACAATCCAAATGTCAATATGGAGTACTACTCAGCCATGCAAACAATGAAATCTTGCTGTTTGCAACAACATGCCTTGAACTTGATATTCGTTATGTTATGTGAAATAAACCTCTCACAGAATGGCAAGTATGTCATGGTCATATGTGGAGTCTACCAAAAACAAAAAAAAGACAGGCTCATAGAAATTGGAGGATAATTGTGGTTCTCAGAGGCTGAGGAGAGTGGGGGGAAAGGAGGAATGGTTAAAAGATTATTTAGTGGGTACTGTTAGTGTTAGATGGGAGTAAGAAGTTATGGTGTTCTGTTGCACAATAAGGTGGCTATAGATAATGATAATGTAAACATAATGATAATATATAAAGTCTAGAAGAAAGGATTTTTAAATGTTTTCACAATGAAGAAATGACAAATGTTTAAGGAGATATAGATGCTTACCCTGAGTAGATATTATATAATGTATGCATGTATCGAAATATCCCAACACACAAAAATGTGCAATTTGTATGTTACTTAATTTTTTTAAATTTACAGATATTCAGTCACAAAAAGATAGTGAACATAATTTTAAAAAACATTTAGTAAGCATAACTTTTTTTAAAAAAAAGATTTTATTTATTCATTTGAAAGGCAGAGTTACAGAGAGAGATCATCCATCCTCTGGTTTACTCCCCAAATGGCCTCAACTGCCTGCATTGAACCAAGCAGAAGTCAGGAGCCAGCAGCTTCTTCCGGGTCTCCAACTTAGGTGGCAGGGGCTCAAGGACTCGGGCCATCTTTCACTGCTTTCCCAAGTGCATTAGCAGAGAGCTGGATTGAAAGTGGAGCAACCAGGACACAAACCAGCATCCAAAAGGGATGCCTGCATCATAGGCAGCAGCTTAACCTGCTATGCCACAACGCAGGCCCCTAGCGTAATGTTCTTATGAGTAATTTTATATATCTTATCCCATTTCCAGAAATCCCTCAAATGAATATCTTAGAAGTAGCCATACTAATATGATTTAGAAAATAATGCTGATCCCTACAGGTGTCCCCTTTAGATAAGATAAATCACTGGACACTGGACAAAATCCACTATTATTCTCCATATACTTGGATTCCTGTAACCCAAATCTCATTCATGCAGCATCAGGAAGGACACAACTAAAAAGTCCAATCCTCCGCCTCCTCCTCTTTTTTTTCCCTCAAAGTCTGAATTCATTATTGACCAAAACTTCAGACGCTTGAGGATACAAAGTCTTCCTGTAAAGTTTTTTCCTTCTAGCCAGAAGACAGTCATCCATCTATCATAAACCTTTTGATTTTTAAATTTTCATTGCGATATTTAATCAGTATATCTTCAGGAACCACACATTGCTAAATTTTGCACATCATCAGTTATAGCAATGCTAAACAGATAAGAATCAATTTTTAATTCCAACTGCGAAATCATGTGAAAATAGAATGATTATTTTAAAAAAATGATAGCATTTTGGGAGAAATTAGCAAATTTTAGTATTCCACTAATTGTGAGGATGTCTGATGTGGATTCGCAGAATTCAAGATTTCAATAGAATTCATCTATTTTTATGAATAAAGTAAGTGGAATCCGGCACCTAGATTTCGCATCTTCTCTCTCTTAAGTAGAGCTCTAAAGCTATTTGCAATTTGGATTACTCACTCTTGTTTCTCTGATATCCCTAAAAAATTATTACATGCACACGCCATTGTGCTAAGCTGTTCAACATCGAAATCAACCTCCTTTGTCTCTCTTAAATGGAGCACTTAAAACGAAGAGAAATTAACCAGTAACAGAGTGGAGCCAGGAAAACTAGCTTACAATTTCCAAATTGGGAAAACATAAAGTGTACAAGAAAAGCCTACAAGAGGAGGCTCGCCCTCTGTTCGGAGTTACTGAAAAGTAAAATGTTGAGTGCGAATCAGAACTCTCCTGGGCACCTCCCCCATCCAACCACTAAAAGTGCATCGGACCCATGCGGCCCCGGCGAGTCCCTGGGCGCCTCTGCTGGAAGAGCTCCAGGTTCTTTGCTCTTGCAAAGTCTTTCGGAGGCGTTTCTTCTCCCCAGCATCTCCGGAGGTTTGTGTCCGGCTCCCCCTGCAGGCCCAGGCGCTGTGGCAGTCACTGCGCAGAAGTACCGGGCCGCGTCGCTCCCCTGCACTGAGGCTTTCCTCAGGTGGAAGGAAGACTCGCTCTTCTTAAACTCAGCCTCAAAGCCTCTGATGCCGGGAACCCGGGCGTCCCCTGAAATGTACTTGAGGAGAAGCTGGGGGCCTTGGCCCGGGTACTGGACGTACCAGAAGAGATAAAGGGCCGTCCCTTGGGAGTAGCTGCACCTCAGCTCCGCAGCGGCTCCTTCAGACACAGCGACCTGGGCGTCGGGCTGGGTCACGGTCTGGGCGCTGGCGTCTCCTGGAAAAGCAAAGCGGGACCGTGAGCGCAGCAGCCTTCACCTTGAAGTGTCCCCACTAAGCTCTGAATCTGAGAACAGCTCTTCGGCGACAGCAGGACTGTCACAGAATGTTACTCACTCAGGACAATAACCATCCCCAGGGCTGGGAGGAGCACCCGAAGCATGGCTGAGCCGGCGCGCTCTGGAGACCTCTGAGCGCCAGGACCGCGCCTGCGGAACTCAGCTCCTGGGAACAGACGGAGTGGGACACGCCCCTTCATGCAGTAAAAACGCGAAACTGCGCAGACGACCCTGGGCCTTTCTGTCTCTGCCTCTGCTCCCTCGTCCTGTCTTCAAAGCCAGGCGCCCCAGCTGCAGGGAGGCTGCACCGAGCGGGACGTGCTGATCAAGGGTCGCAGGACCCGGGTTTGTGCAACGTCGCCCTCCGGAGGCCGGGTGCAGGCCAAGCACTCTGGTAGAGACTTCCTTCCGCTCAGAGATGCATGGTGAATTTCCCCTCAACAGGTGTCTTTCTTCCCTAATCCGCGCTAGGACACCCTCTGCATTAACTACATTCGGCTTAGTCTCAAGTTCAAATAGGGCCTGTAAGATAGAGGAGTCATTTAGGGAGAAAACAATCAGACAATAAATCTGCCAGACTTAGTCCATCAGCACCTGTGTGTAAAAGCAGAGACATTTAGATCAACTTCCCTGGGCTGCGCTCGGGAAGGGAGTATTCATTAGATGGGGTGGAAAATGTGATGGGCTGCGGAGGCAAAGTTAAGAGAAGATTAGGCATACAAAATAACAGCCAAGAACACAGACCCTCACCTGGAAAAATGAGGTAAGCTTGTCTCCACTCTATTTCAAGCAGAATCACAAAGATTCAGTCCTTTAGACCACCAACAATGATAATTATAACACTAAGAAAAGTGTCCTTATCTACTGCTCAGCCCATTACTGGAGTATGACACTCAGTTCTGGATCCCGCACCATCAAAGGAACATGGGCAGACCCGGAAGAAGCTCTTGGCTCCTGGCTTTGGATCCGTGCAGCTCCGGCCATTGCGGTCATTTGGGGAGTCAACCAGCAGATGGAAGACTTGCCTCTCTTCTTTCTGTGTAACTCTGACTTTCAAATAAATAAATAAATCTTTAAAAAAAGAGTATATATTAGTGTCCTCAACAAATATTACAGAGCACCCACACTGGGCCACTGGAGGCTAAGTTTGAAACAGTCCTAGAAGAAGCCTTTATTAATATTCATTATTTATGTTTCTGCTGAAATTTTAAAAATTTACAAATCACTTTTTTAAAGATTTATTTATTTATTTGAAATACAGAAGTACAGAAAGGCAGAGAGAGAGAGAGAGAGAGAGAGAGAGAGATCTTCCATTGGCTGGTTCACTCCACAAATGGCCACAACAGTCAGAACTGGGCCAATCCAAAGCCAGAGCCAAGAACTTCTCTGGGTCTTTTTTGTGGGTGCGGGGGTCCAAGTTCTTGGGCCATCTTCTGCTGCATTTCCAGGCACATTAGCAGGGAGCTGGATCAGAAGTGGAGCAGCCAGGATTTGAACCAGAGCCCATGTGGGATGCCCGTACTGCAGGCAGTGGCTTTACCTGCTATGCCACACACAGTGTCAGCCTCTAAATCACTTTTATATATAATTGGTGCTTGATCTTCACAATAACTTATGGGAATAAGCCATAACACCATTATTAACCTACTAATTAGAAACTACTGCATGTTGTTGAATTGCCAAGTGTCACACTCATGTCTCATATTCTAAAGCTCTTAGAGCTCCCAGTGCTGTGTTCCAGTTATTAACTGTTTCTCCCAGGGTATTCCACATTGCTCCATCAGTCAAAGCAATTTAGCCTGACAGCTGCCTCAGCACCATGTCTGTGAATCAAAGAACAGGCTCAGGCAGCTCCAGTTGTAAAGTTTGGTGACTTCAGGGTCCTTGGTTCTGACAGTAGATTACATACACTTCAACAGGTAGGGTGGGGCGAGCCTTCAAGTACACCATGCCAGGACTCAACCACCAAAGATTTTGATGTAATTGGTCTAGGGTAGGCACAAGCACTGACTTCTTTTTTCAAGTAAGTCCCCAGCTGATTCTTCCGCGCAGCCAGGGTTGACAGCAATTGGGACACACAGGCTGTAGGTGCCTGGAGAATTCTGTTTGGCTTGGCTCAGAAGTAGTGCCAGAATCTCTGATCTGGAGGCCAAAATAAGTAGGAAACAAGGCATGTACTTTTTCTCCCCATTTCTCAACGTCATGAGGACATTAAGCCCTTTCTCAGGATTCTGTATTAACACTATGAACTGGAAAAAAAGTGTTTGCAGCTCCTGGTGATGGCTGCTCCTCCTGGATGTTCCTGGCCCCAGCTGTGGGCTGATCACCCCTGCCCAGGCAAAGAAGACCATTGGAAACACAGAGACATTTCCAGTGGATTCTTCTGTGAGCAAATGGCTCCTATAAATGGTCCAGGGAGCTGAAGTTCTCCTTCCTCTACTTTGTGGTTTCATAACCTCCACTGAACTTTTTCTGTCCTGGCTCCCTCTATGAACACCTAGAATCTGTCACCCTCACTCCCAGAAAGCTACTCGCAGACTTAAATAAAATAGATTTTATTACTTATGATTGTTCATTAATATAATATTATTTAGTATTTTATTAGACATCTATAATTTAACTGTTAAATAAAGGGTCAGGCTTTATTGTACTTACAGCTGATAGTACAACTTCACTTTCAGGTTAATGTGGTGCAAAACACACGTGGCAGTTCCTCCCATCTCAATGTGGAGAACCAGTTACTGCCCTAGGAACAGTAGGCTTTCCAAATACTTGCCTTACATATTTAAGAAGTATTCAACAGCCTCCAAACTTTAGCAATGTTTCCATGAGAATGCCTGATAGAAAGAAACTAAGCCTTGAAACTAGTTTCTCCTAAGTCTCCAACTCCCATATAGACTCAACTTCTAATCTGCATCCCAGAACATTAAGGAAACAGAATCTCCAAGGAGACTCATCCCCTACATTCAATACTAATGTATTCCAATGCCTAGAAATAGCACCTGGTATGCATTTGGAGCTGATATTTGTTCAATGGATGAGTGAATAGAAAGTGCTGTTTTAGCACCTTTTACTTTCGATTATTATCAGTTGTGAAAAAAAGTGAAAGTTGTTGTAATCAAAATGGAGTTGCTTGTGTCTACCTTGACAGTCAATAAATAAATAAATAAATAAATAAGGCTAGGAAGGGAAGGTTCTTACACATTATTGCCTGATACTAACTGTCACAATAGACTGCCAGAACCACACTGCACAGACACCACGGCAACCTTATAGGATTCCACAGGAACTTTCATCTGCTTAACCTTGGACTAGCATCAGTCTGGTGATTCATTATTGTTGGCCAAAGGTTATTCTCTCAAAATATCAGATGCAGTTCTCTAAGCATTTGCCTTCAAAGATTTCCTCTTGCCTCAACCTCCTTGACTATGCCTGTAGTGACTGGAGAACGTGGGAAGATTCCTACAAAGGAAGAACTGGAGAGGAAATGAAGGTCCTGGGATCTGAGGCAGGAGTTTCTGTAGCACGAGTGTGAGAGGGCGACTTGCACCAGGCTGACATCAGTGGGATTACACCTCTGATATCCCATTTAACTTATCTTATACTTACCAAAAAAATGAGATCTTAGCAGATCTCCTAAACTGAGAGATGAGAATATCTAGGAGAGATGAAATCCACACTTCTCTTGTCAGGGGAGCATTGAAAACTTCAGTAGATACCAGGGAATATCTTCAACATGGTGGAACACCAGAGGCACCTTTACTGAAAGCAGGATCCTCTCAGATAACTAGAACTCGTCTGTTCATTAGATTTCCTCCTCCCACTCCTAGTGGGCTCCCAAGTCCTGAGACATCAAAGCTGGAATCTGCTCCTTCCCTGCCAGTGTCCCCAGACACCTCATGACTTTGGAGGGAAGCCTAGCTCTCCCCTCCCAGGGCTGCCCACCCACAGCCCCAGCTGCACACCTCTGGGTTTGTGCTCAACTCCCTCTGTGGTTCCTCTCACTGTGTCTCCTAGAGCACAGTAGTACACAGCTGAGTCTGATAACTGCAGTGAGGATTTGTGCAGGTGGAAGGAGCTGTCCTTCTTGACAAGAGTGGCGTGAAAATCTTGATGCTCCATTCTCTGGTTTTCTGTTGTGCTTTGCAATAGGAGCTGAGGTTCCTGATGGAGATACTGGACGTACCAGAAAAGGAACCCTGAATAGCTGGTTTGGTAGTTGCAGTTCAGAGTCAGAGATGAGCCCTCAGAGAGGATAACGGGTCCCTCTGTCTGGGTCACTGAGGCTCCATTCGTCCGTCCTAAAATGATTAAGATGTTGTTATTTAGGAATGTATCAACAGGACAGTCCTGGAAGGAAGTGGGGCTAGAGTTCTTCACCCAGACCTGGGAACAGAAAATCATTTAGAAAACCAAACATCACTTACGCACAGTTATCAGCAGGACCACCACAGTCACTGAGCAAGACACAGAGAGCATGGCTGGTGAGCTGGAGGAAAGATGTCAGGGTGATGTTCCAGCTCTAGAACCTGGATTCTGGGTAGGAACTCCTAGAAAATCCTTGTTCCTTGGAAAGACAGCCTCCCTGCCCTGCAGCAATTGAAACAATGAAGAGTGAACCAAATATGCACCTGTCAAACCACGTAAGTCATCTGGAAAATAACCCTTATCTGAAGAAAGATGCGCCCTCTTGTGGTTAGTCCAAGCATTGGCAGCTTGCTTCATGGCTCTCACATCTGACTTCATTTTTCCAGTTTCTTTGAGAGATGATCCAACAAGAGAAGCAGGATACACAGCAGACTCATAGAATGGCAGATGTCATAAACAGCACTATGGCCTCAGAATCAACCCTTCAGGCATTCGGATCTGGCTAAAAAGCCTATGAGAGTATTTCAGGCATGGAAAACCAAATACTCTGGCAAAAAAAAATAAAATGACCTAAATGAAAGATCCCTAAGAGTGAGATCCCAGTGGAAAGAAGGGGCCATCAAAGAAGGAGTTACCATTCTCTGAAGGGAGGAGAGAACTTCCACTTTGATTATGGCCTTATCTAAAGATCTGAATTTTCGAACTCAACAGGCTTCCATAGCCTTGGCAGCTCATGACAAGAGCTTCGGGTGATTACTGGCGTCATAAATAAGAGTGTCAATTTATTAAGCCAACAACAGGAGTCACTGTGCACTTACTCCCCATGTAGGATCTCTGTCCTTAATGTGCCATACTATGTAAATTAATGGTATAACTAGTACTCAAACAGTACTTTATACTTTGTGTTTCTGTGTGGGTGCAAACTGTGGAAATTTTTACTTAGTATATACTAAGTTGATCTTCTGTATGTAAAGATAATTGAAAATGAACATGATGAAGAATGGGTTGGGAGAGGGAGTGGGAAATGAGATAGTTGCGGGTGGGAGGAAGATTATGCAGGGGAAAGCCACTATAGTCCAGAATTTGTACTTTCATAATTTATATTTTTTAAATAAAAGTTTTAAAAATGTAAACTTGAAAAAAAGAAAGATCTCTACAATAAAAATTTTAAATCCTTTGCAGCGCCGGCACACTGGGTTCTAGTCCCGGTGGGGGCGCCGGATTCTGTCCCGGTTGCGCTTCTTCCAGGCCAGCTCCCTGCTGTGGCCAGGGAGTGCAGTGGAGGATGGCCCAAGTGCTTGGGCCCTGCACCCCATGGGAGACCAGGAGAAGCACCTGGCTCCTGCCATCGGATCAGCACAGTGCGCCGTAGCCGGTGCACTGGCCGCGGTGGCCATTGGAGGGTGAACCAACGGCAAAGGAAGACCTTTCTCTCTGTCTCTCTCTCTCTCACTGTCCACTCTGCCTGTCAATAAATAAATAAATAAAATTTTTAAATATTAAAGAATGAAATAGAAGACAAAAAATGGAAAAATATTCCATGTTCATTGATTTGCAGAATTAATATCATACTAGTACACACTAGAACATACCAATCAAAGCAGTGTATAGATTCCATGCAATCCAAATCAAACTACAAACAACATACTTCTCATATTTAGAAAAATATGATGCTAAAATTCATACGGACACAAAACAGACCTCAAATAGCTAAAACAGTCTTAAATAACAACAATTAAAAAAAAAGACGCATCACAATACCAGATATCAAGACATCTTACAGGACAGTTATAATCAAAACAGCCTGGAAATGGCACATAAATAGACTTGCAGAACAATTAAACTGATTAGAAACCCCAGAAATTAATCTGCATATCTACAACCAACTAATCTTTGACAAAGAAGCTAAAATCAATCCCTGGAGGAAGGACAGCATCTCCGACAAGTGGAAGTGAGAAAATTGGAACTACACATGCAGAAGTATGATAAAGACCCCTACATACTCCTTTTCAAAAATCAACCCACAATGCCTCAAGAATCTAAATCTTACCTGATGCCATGAAATTACAGAGAAAACTTCAGGGAACCCTACAAGACATTTGCATAAGGAAAAACTTCTTGGAAAAGACCCCAGAACCACAGGCAATCGAAGCAAAAATAGAGAAATGAGATTACATCAAGCTAAGAAGCTTCTGTTAGCAAAGGAAATGCCCAACAGAGCAAAGAGGCCAAAAACAGAATGGGATAAAATATTTTCAAACAACGTAACTGATAAAGGTTGAATATCCAAGAACTACAAAGAGTTCAAGAATCTCAAAAACAACAACAACAAATGAAGAAGAAACAAACCAGATAAGGTTGGACAGGCACATAAAGAGGCATTTTTTTTATTTTCTTTTTTAAAAGATTTATTTATTTATTTGAAAGAGTTACAGAAAGAGAGGAAGAGAGAAAGAGAAGCAGAGAGAGAGAGAGAGAGAGAGAAAAGAGAGAGAGTTCTTCCATCTGCTGGTTCACTCTCCAATTGGACACAATGGATGGAGCTGTGCCAATCCGAAGCCAGGAGCCAGGAGCTTCTTCCAGGTCTCCCGCGCTGGTACAGGGGCTCATACACTTGGGCCATCTTCTACTGCTTTTCCAGGCCATAGCAGAGAGCTGGATTGGAAGTGGGGCACTCAGGACTGGAACTCTAAACAAAGGGGTGCCAGCACTACAGGCAGCGGCTTTACCTACTACACCAGAGCCCCAGCTCTACTTGACGGTACGTTTATACTCAACTTCCAGATTCAAAGTAGAGGGGTGTTTGATAAACACAACTTCTAAACAGGTTCCTTGGACTAAAATAGGAATTTCTTTTCATGCAGTGAGGGTGCCCTCGGAGACCCCCATGTATTTGATGCCACAGCCCTACACACTACCTTTCTGCAAGAGAGATTCCCCCTGCAGTTGAAAGAACAGAACAAGGCACAACTAATGAAAAGAATATGCTCCTGGGGCAGCAGAGTGGGGCAGCAGAGTGATGCAGCACGTTAAATCCACAGTTTGCAGTTCTGGCATCCTATATGGGAGCTGATTCAAGTTCTGGTTGCTCCACTTCCAATCCAGCTCTCTGCTGTGGCCTGGGAAAGCAGTAGAAGATGGCCTAAGTCCTTGGGCACCTGCAACCATGTGGGAGACCCAGAGGAATTTCCCAACTCCTGGCTCTGACCAGCATAGCTCTGGTCGTGGTGGCCATCTGGGGAGTGAACCAGCAGATGGAAGACCTCTCTCTCACTCTCACTCTCTCTCTCTCTCTGCCTTTGCCTCTCTGTAGCTCTGACTTTCAAATAAATAAATCTTAAAAAAAGAATATGCTCCTAAAAAAGGAAGAGCTAACTTTAAACCAAATTACTATTTACCCCCAATCAATAAGAACAGAAGCAGCACAAAACCCAGGGTCACACCCCCACACACAGCTGACTTGTGTCTCACACAGAGAGACAAGGGAAGCCTCCCCTCACAGTCTTTCCCGACTGGGCTCTTGTCTGTTGTCCCGGGGAGAAGATGGAAAGATTCCTGCAAAGGAAGAACTGGAGAGGAAATGAAGGTCCTGGGATATGGGGAAAGAGTTTCTGTAGCTCAGGCTGTGAGGAGGGCCACTTGCACCAGGCTGACATCAATGGGATTACACCTCTGATATCCCATTTAACTTATCTTATATTTAGCAAAAATGATGAGATCCTTGCAGATCTCCCAGACCAACATGAGGATATCTCAGGAGAGACCAGATCCACATTTCTCTTGGCAGGGGAGCCACTGCAAACTTCAGCAGACACCAGGGAACATCTTCAACCTGCTGGAACACTAGAGGCACCTTTACTGAAAGCAGGATCATCTCAGATAACTGGAACTCCCCTGTTTACTAGATTTCCTCCTCCCACCACCAGTCTCACTTACTCCAGGGCTCCCGAGCCTGAGACATCAAAGATGGAATCTGTTCCTTCCATGTGGGTGTCTGCAGACACTTCATGACTTTGGAGGGAAACCTAGCTCCACCCTCCCAGGGCTGCCCACCCACAGCCCCAGCTGCACACCTCTGGGTTTGTGCTCAACTCCCTCTGTGGTTCCTCTCACTGTGTCTCTCAGAGCACAGTAGTACACAGCTGAGTCTGATAACTGCAGTGAGGATTTGTGCAGGTGGAAGGAGCTGTCCTTCTTGACAAGAGTGGCGTGGAAACCTTGATGCTCCATTCTCTGGTTTTCTGTTGCACTTTTCAACAGGAGCTGAGGACCCTGATGGAGATACTGGACATACCAGAAAAGAACATCCAGATAGTCAGCTTCGTAGTTGCAGTTCAGGGTCAGAGATGAGCCCTCGGAGAGGATAACGGGTCCCTCTGTCTGGGTCACTGAGGCTCCATTCGTCCGTCCTAAAATGATTAAGATGTTGTTATTTAGGAATGTATCAACAGGAGAGTCCTGGAAGGAAGTGGGGCTAGAGATCTTCACCCAGACCTTGGAACAGAAAATCATTTAAAAAACCAAACATCACTTACGCACAGTTAGCAGCAGGACCACCACAGTCACTGAGCAAGACACAGAGAGCATGGCTGGTGAGCTGGAGGAAAGACAAAGTCCTGGCAGCCTTGGATGCACCCCAAACGTCAGGGTGAAACTCCAGCTCCAGAACCTGGATTCTCGGTAGGAACTCCTGGAAAATCCTTGTTCCTTGGAAAGACAGCCTCCCCGCCCTGCAGCAATTGAAACATGTGAAGACTGAACTAAATATGCACCTGTCAAACCACGTAAGTCATCTGGAAAATAACCCTCATCTGAAGAAAAATGCGCCCTCTTGTGGTTTGTGCAAGCATCGTCAGCTTGTGTCAATGCTCTCATATTTGACTCCACTCCTCCAGTATATTTGAAATTAAAAGAGGATTTTTAAGGTTTTACCTCAAGGTAACCATAAACCTTTTTGGTGATGTATGCACCAAATACACCCCATTATAACACGGTGTACCCATGATCTTCCACATGATCTCTCAGGATTGGAAAACCCCAGCATCATAGCCAGGTGTTAAACTGTATATTGATGTTTCAAAATCATACAATAATGTGAAAATTTTTTTAGGGGTGAAAAAAGGAAAACTTTCAGTAATGAATCCTTTTTAAAAAATATTTATCTATTTATTGAAAGTAAGAGCCACAGAGAGAGGGTAGAGAGAGAGAGAGAGGTATTCTATTTCCACCCCCCCCCCCCAATTGGCTGGAATAGCTGGAGCTATTCCAATCTGAAGCTAGGAGCCAGGAGCTTCTTCTGGGCTCTTCATGGGTTGTTTAGGGGGTCAAAGACTTGGGCCATCTTCCACTACTTTCCCAGGCCATAGCCGATAGCTGGATCAGAAGTGGAGCAGCCAGGACTCGAACTGGAGCCCACATGCAATGCCAGCACTGTAGTTGGCAGTCACCAGCCTCAGGAATGATTTCTGAAAGCTGTCATCTGTATGGGCTACTGCCATATGACTTCTCCATCAATTACTATCACATAATTCTCTCCATCTGAAATTGCATCACCACATCCTAGTATACTGAGATCAACCAATTCATCCAAATGAATTCCAGTATGTGAGAGTAACTGGGAGTACACCAGTGTTCACAAAACAAAAAGCCATTTGATTTTTTCCCACTTCATTTTAGATGCCATGATATGATAGAATTGCTGTCACTGGTGTGCTTGATAAACCCCACAAAGAATAAAACTAGAACTTCCTTTTGACTCTGGCCCAGAACAGCTTACCCATCTCAGGCACATATCTCCAAAACCACAGGTTAACCTCTGATGCTCTCAGCTTTCCTCTCCATGTCTTCTAACAACAGAAAACTATGCACGTGTGCCCGGGTTGATAATAGCATCTTAAATCTGCAGGTACCACTCAGTAAAGTATTAGCTAGACAAATCTTTTTGGACATATAATAAATTATTGCCTTTATAGGCAGAAAACTCTTTTAATTTTGAAATTTCTGGTCTACATAATCACTGTACATGTTTTTGAGCTACTGTGTGATATTTCAACACCTGTACACAACGAGTCCTTCACAAACCAAGGTAGTTAGTATTCCCATTTGCTTATCATTATTTTTGGTTGCAGTTTTTTAGTTCCTCTCCTCTAATCCAAAATAATGTAAGCTGTTGATGATGTGGAAAAATAGACTGACTGTAGAATGTAAATTAGTACAACAAGAAAACCGCATGGATATTTCTCTGAAATCTGAAATTAAATAGACCATAGATCCAGCCATCCCATTCCTGGAAATTTACCAAAACAAATGAAATCAGCATATGAAAGAATTATTTGTATTCCCATGTATATTGCTCAATTCACAATACCAAAGATATGGAATCAACCCATATGCCCATCAGTTGACTACTGGATTATGTGGTATATATATAAGCACAACAGCACACTACTCAGTCTTAAAAAAAGAATGAAATCCTGCCTTTTGCAATAAAATAGACACAGATGGAAACAATTATGCTTAGTGAAATATTCCAGTCCCACAAGAAAAACATGTTTTCTCTTATATGCAGTGTTTAATATGGAATCCAAAAAAAAAATAGTATAGTGTCGCTCCCCGTCTTCGTGGAGGAACGACACAGGACCCTGCGTTGTTCTTTCGTCTGCTCGGCCCTCCCCGGGTTGGCTACTGTCCCTTCCACCTCCGTGGAAGGGCGGTTCCCCCTGGCCACTTTCCCCACTTCCGCAGGGGAGCGGCACACCACCGGCCGGCTCTCTCGGGGGCTGCACAGGTGTTCCTTCAGATAGATGTTCCCCTTAGATGTTCCTGGTGCATGCCGTCTCTCTCCTCCTTTATAGTCCTCTTCCACCAATCCCAGCTCTGCTACCCACACGCCGAGTACGCTGCTCTCCTCCAATCAGGAGCAGGTCCCACAGTTTATTGGTTGAACTGGAGGCAGCTGTGTAGAAGCTGTTTCCTCCTCTCCCAGCGCCATATTGTGGGAGAGCAGATGCATAGAATAAGTCTTAATTCCAGTAACTTAGTCTAGTCCGAGTTGCTCCCAGTTGCTCCCCACAGATCCCCCTTTCTTTTTATTTTTGGCGTTGATACGCGCCTGTCTTCGGTGCCCCACGGCACACACTCTGCTCTGCTTGCTAGAGTTGCCCACAGGTTCTTACAAGTCCTATCAATCAGGCAAACCGAATCCGGGTCCTCTCTTCGCCATGTTGTGAGGAGGTTTTTAGGCGCTGATGCGTGCCTGTGTTCGGTGCCCTGCAGCGCATGCTCTGCTCTGCCTGCAGGTGCTTACAAGCCCTAGCAATCAAGCAAACCGAATCCAAGCCTTCTCATTGCCGTATTGTGGGAAGACTTATTGGTGTTGATTTGTGCCTATCTTCGGTGACCTGCAGCTCATACTCTGGTCGAGCTGCTTGCTGGTGCTTACCGCCTAATCAGGCAGACCGAATCCAAGCTCTCTCATTGCGGTATTGTGGGGAGACTTATTGATGTTAATTCGTGCCTGTCTTCGGTGACCTGCGGCGCATAAGCTGCTAGCCGCCCACAGGTGCTCACCACCTCCCTAATCAGGCAGACCGAATCCAAGCTCTCTCATTGCCATGTTGAGGGGAGGCCTTATTTCTCTATCTCCGGGCATTTCTATCTCTCCTATTATACTTCTATCTACCAGCATTCCTATTTCTCTCATTTTACTTCTAAACTTCTGTTTCTCTTATCCCTGCGGCTTCCCGGCGCCCGCCCCGAGGCTGCTTCTCGGCGGCTTCCCGGCTCTGAGCTGCTTCAGCCCTCTTCTCTTACCTGTGCGGCTTCGCGGCTTCCCGGCTTCGCGCGCGCGCTCCGCGGTCTCCGCGCTAGCCCAGCGTTCCCTATCTACTTGTGCCCCGCACGCTCTCTCTGCGCGCGGCAGCCTCCGCGAGTCACACAGCCCCAGCTCACGTCTCCGCCACTAGTATTCAATCCAAGTTCCCCGGGCTAACCTGGCAAATTCAACCTAGCTCACGCGTCTACGCCTTTCGGTCTGGCTTCCCGTCCTTTGCTCCTCAGGCTAATCTGACGGATTCCAACCTAGCTCATACGTCTCCGCCTCTAGTTTTAGATTTTCGCCTTTTGCTCCCCAGGCTGACTTGACGAATCCCAAGCTGGCTTGCGTTTCCGCCTCGGCCTGCCCCCGCGGCTACATCCTCCCTAACATATTTTTCTCTACCCGGTATGTTTCCCTAAGTTTTCTTCCAACAATATTCCTCCCTCATTTCTCCTGGCTTCTCCCCATAGTCCGTATCTGAGTCTGTTTGTTCTAGCTTTCACTTTCGCTTTCGACCTTAGAGATTTCTCCCAGCTTCCCCCCGTAGTCCGTATCTGAGTCTATGCCTAGGCTTTCAATAGCTTCTTCCGGCACCTTTTTCATCCGGCTTTTCCTTAGGCTGTTTGCTAGTCTCTCTCTCCGGTATTTTCCACTTCTTCCCGTTTCTTCCCTCCTAGGTTTCCTGTCCGAGTCACGGCACCATTATGTCGCTCCCCGTCTTCGTGGAGGAACGACACAGGACCCTGCGCTGTTCTTCTGTCTGCTCAGCCCTCCCCGGGTTTGCTGCTGGTTCTTCCCGGGTTGGCTACTGTCCCTTCCACCTCCGTGGAAGGGCGGTTCCCCCTGGCCACTTTCCCCACTTCCGCAGGGGAGCGGCACACCGCCGGCCGGCTCTCTTGGGGGCTGCACAGGTGTTCCTCAGGTGTTCCCCTTAGATGTTCCTGGTGCATGCCGTCTCTCTCCTCCTTTATAGTCCTCTTCCACCAATCCCAACTCTGCTACCCACATGCCGAGTACGCTGCTCTCCTCCAATCAGGAGCAGGTCCCACAGTTTATTGGTTGAACTGGAGGCAGCTGTGTAGAAGCTGTTTCCTCCTCTCCCAGCGCCATATTGTGGGAGAGCAGATGCATAGAATAAGTCTTAATTCCAGTAACTTAGTCTAGTCCGAGTTGCTCCCAGTTGCTCCCCACAGTATAGGGATGAAATGAAAATCTGGTGAGTTGATTGTTGATTTTAGCCCTTCTTAAACTACTGTGCTCTTCCAGTTTTACTTGTTGAATATTATGGTTAGTGGTGCATTAAGCCTGTGATTATAGAGTGGATTGAAATTACGTATTTGCAGAAAACTTAAAAGACAAAAAAGATGGGAAGGAAGTAGTCGAATTTAGGAAGGGACACAGGGGTGATTGGAATATGTTTTTTGTTTAGAACTGCACCTATGAAATGCATGAAATCTGCTCTTTTTATGTTAATAAAAATACGTGCTGAAAATAACCATAAATAAGAAAAAGGAAGTCATGTACAGAAGACAATTTTAAGGCAGATTATACCAGTTATTATCAAGACCCAATAACATACACCTAGGAATCACAGAGAGAGTGGTGAATTACCCAAAAGAGCAGGGAACTCCACAAAGAGGAACCTCAACTTGTGGAAACTTTACCACTTAGATCAACATTTTTAACTTTGGAAACACCAAGACTGTGGAGGATGTGAGGAAACAGAATTGACAAAATCTACCCTAAGGAGCAGAATGGCTGAAATAACAGCTCAAAACTCAGATTGTCAGTACCTGGTACAATTGAAAATTGAAACAGAGCAGCAGGGACTCAATCAGAGGAATGGGAGGTGGGCATCCCAGGCAGGCAGCCTAAGCTGCTCACTAACCTCAGACATGTGTTTTAAGCTTCATTAGCCAGTTCTCTTACATCAGCCTAAGTATTACATTGAAAAATGATTCAGTTGTGTTCCTGAAGCATTACCTGATGGTACTTTCTTTAAGATTTATTTTTCATACCAGAGATAAATCCCACTTAGTCTGGGTGGATGATCTTTCTAATGTGTTGTTGCATTCTATTGGCCAGAATTTTATTGAGGATTTTTGCATCTATGTTCATCAGGGAAATTGGTCTGTAATTCTCTTTCTCTGCTGCATCTGTTTCAGATATAGGAATTAAGAAAGAATTTGGGAGGATTCCCTCTCTCTCAATTGTTCTGAATAGTTTGAGAAGAATTGGAGTTAGTTCTTCTTTAAATGTCTGGTAGAATTCAGCAGTGAATCCACCTGGTCCTGGGCTTTTCTTTGTTGGGAGGGCCTTTATTACTGATCCAATTTCTGTATCAGTTATGGGTCTGTTTAGGTTTTCTATGTCTTCATGGTTCAATTTAGGTAGATTGCATGTGTTCAGGAATCTATCATAATAGATTTCCCATTTTGCTGGCATACAACTCTTTGTAGTAATTTCTGATGATTCTTTTTATTTCTGTGGTGTCTGTTGTTACATTCACTTTTTCATCTCTTGTTTTATTGATTTGGGTCTTTTCTTTTTTTTTTTAGTTGGGCAAATGGTGTGTCAATTTTGTTTATTTTTTCAAAAAACCAGCTCTTTGTTTGGCTGAAATTTTGTAATTTTTTTTGATTCAATTCTGTTGGTTTCTTCTCAAATTCTAATTATTTCTCTTCTCCTACTAGTTTTGGGTTTGGTTTGCTGCAGTTTTTCTAGATCCTTGAGATGCAGTGAAAGCTCATTTATTTGGTGCCTTTCTAATTTCTTAAAGTAGGCACCTATTGCTACAGACTTTCCTCTTAACACTGATTTTGCTGTATTCCATAAGTTTTGATATGTTGTGTTGTTATCCTTATTTACTTCCAGAACGTTTTTTATTTCTCTTTTGATTTATTCTATGACCCAGTGTTCACTCAGAAACATGTTGTTTAGTCTCCATGTGTTTGCATATGCTCTAGGGATTCCTGAGTTGCTAATTTCCAGCTTAATTCCATGGTGGTCTGTGAAGATGCATGGTATGATTTCAATTCTTTTGAATTTGCTGAGACTTGCTTTATGGCCTAGTATGTGGTCAATCCTAGAGTAGGTTCCATGCACTGCTGAAAAGAATGTGAATTCTTTAAGTGTAAGATGAAAAGTTGTATAGATATCTGTTAGATCCATTGGGCTATGGTGTCATTTAAATCTGCAGTTTTATTGTTAATCTTTGTCTGGTTGATTTGTCTATTTCTGAAAGTAAAGTATTGAAGTCCCCCAATACTATTGTACTGGAGTCTAAGTCCCTTAACGTATCTCTTAAATAAACCGGTGCCCTGTAATTAGGTGCATATATGTTTATAATAGTTACATCTTCCTGTGAATTGATGCCTTAATCATTATACAGTGCCCCTCTTTGTCTCTCTTAACAGTTTTTGTGTGAATGTTTATTTTGTTTGATATTTAGATGGCTATGCCAGCTCTTTTTTGGTTTCCATTGACATGGAATATCTTTTTCCAATCTTTCACTTTCAGTCTGCATGCATCCTTGCTGGAAAGATGTGTTTCTTGTAAACTGCAAATAGATGGGTTTTGTTTTTTAATCCATTCAGCCAGTCTGTGTCTTTTAACTGGAGAGTTGTCCATTAACGTTCAATGTGACTATTGATAAGTTGTCGCTCCCCCTCTTCGTGGAGGAACGACACAGGACCCTGCGCTGTTCTTTTTGTCTGCTCGGCCCTCCCCGGGTTTGCTGCTGGTTCTTCCCGGGTTGGCTACTATCCCTTCCACCTCCGTGGAAGGGCAGTTCCCCCTGGCCGCATTCCCCACTTCCGCAGGGGAGCGGCACACCACCGGCCGGTTCTCTCGGGGGCTGCACGGGTGTTCCTTCAGCTAGATGTTCCCCATAGATGTTCCTGGTGCATGCCGTCTCTCTCCTCCTTTATAGTCCTCCTCCGCCAATCCTAACTCGGCTGAGTACGCTGCTCTCCAATCAGGAGCAAGTCCTACAGTTAATTGGTTGAACTGGAGGCAGCTGTGCGGAAGCTGTTTACTTCTCTCCCAGCGCCATATTGTGGGAGAGCAGATGCATAGAATAAGTCCTAATTCGAGCAACTTAGTCTAGTCCGGATTGCTCCCCACAGATCCCCCTTTCTTTTTATTTTTTGGCGTTGATACGCGCCTGTCTTCGGTGTCCCGCAGCACACACTCTGCTGTACTTGCTAGAGTTGCCACAGGCTCTTACAAGTCCTATCAATCAGGAAAACCGAATCCGGGTCCTCTCTTCGCCATTGTGAGGAGGTTTTTAGGCGCTGATGCGTGCCTGTGTTCGGTGCCCTGCAGCGCATGCTCTGCTCTGCCTGCAGGGGACTTACAAAACCTATCAGGCAAACCGAATCCAAGCCTTCTCATTGCCTTATTGTGGGGGAGACTTATTAGTGTTGGTTCGTGCCTATCTTCGGTGACCTGCAGCTCATACTCTGGTCGAGCTTTGCTGGCGCTTACCGCCTTAAATCAGGCAGACCGAATCCAAGCCTCCTAATTGTTGCATTGTGGGGAAGCTTTACTGATGTTAATTCGTGCCTGTCTTCGGTGACCTGCGGCTAGCCGCCCAGGTGCTCATCGCCTCACTAATCGGGCAGACCGAATCCAAGCCTTCTAATTGGCATGTTGAGGGGAGGCCTTATTTTTCTCTATTTCTCTATCTCTGGGCATTCCTACCTCTCCCATTTCACTTCTATCTTCCAGCATTCCCATTTCTCTTTTACTTCACTTCCAAACTTCTGTTTCTCTTATCCCTGCGGCTTTCCGGCACCTCGCCCCGCCGGCGGGTTCCCGGCTCTGCGCCGCTTCAGCCCGCGCGCCTCTCTCATCTGCGCAGCTTCCTGGCTTTGCGCGGCTCGGCTTCGCGCGCTCCGCGGTCTCCACGCTTAACCCTTTCGCGTCTGAACCACGGCCTACGCCAGCGTTCCCTATCTATTCACGCCCCGTGCTCTCTCTGCACGCGGCGGCTTCCGCGAGTAACACAGTGTAGCTTGCGTCTCCACCACTAGCATTCAATCCAAGTTCCCCGGGCTAGCCTGGCGAATTCAACCCAGCGTACGTCTCCGCCCCACGGTTTGGCTTCCCGTCCTTTGCTCCCCGGGCTAATCAGACGGATCCCAACCTGGCTTGCGTCTCAGCTTCTAGTTTCAACTTTTCGCCCCCTATTCCCGGGCTAACTTGAGAACCCCAAAGTGGCTTTCGTTTCCGCCTCGGCCTGCCCCCCGCGGCTTCAATTTCCCTAACATTTTTCTCTACCCGGTATGTTTCCCTAAGTTTTCTTCCAACAATATTCCTCCCTCATTTCTCCTGGCCTCTCCCCACAGTCCGTATCCAAGTCTAAGTTTCTTATAGGTTTCATTTTCACTTTCAACCTGCAGTCCGTATCTGAGTCTAAGTTTCTTCTTGCTTTCACTTTAAATCCTAACTTCTTTCCCACAGTCCGTATCCGAGTCCAAGCCTCCTCCAGGTTTCACTTTCGCTTTCAATCTCCTAGCTTCCCCGCCATAGTCCGCATCCGAGTCTATGAAAGCTTTCACTTTCGCTTTCAATCCTAACTTCTTTCCCACAGTCCATATCCGAGTCTATGCCTAGGCTTTCAATAGCTTCTTCCGGCACCTAGGCTCTTTGCTAGTCTCTCTCTCCGGTATTTTCCTACTTCTTCCCGTTTCTTCCCTCCTAAGTTTGCTATCCGTCCTAGGTTTCCTATCCGAGCTAGGTTTCCTATCCGAGTCACGGCACCATTATGTCGCTCCCCGTCTTCATGGGGGAACGACACAAGACCCTGCCTAGGCTTCATATCCGAGTCACGGCACCATTATGTCGCTCCCCCTCTTCGTGGAGGAACGACACAGGACCCTGCGCTGTTCTTTTTGTCTGCTCGGCCCTCCCCGGGTTTGCTGCTGGTTCTTCCCGGGTTGGCTACTATCCCTTCCACCTCCGTGGAAGGGCAGTTCCCCCTGGCCGCATTCCCCACTTCCGCAGGGGAGCGGCACACCACCGGCCGGTTCTCTCGGGGGCTGCACGGGTGTTCCTTCAGCTAGATGTTCCCCATAGATGTTCCTGGTGCATGCCGTCTCTCTCCTCCTTTATAGTCCTCCTCCGCCAATCCCAACTCGGCTGAGTACGCTGCTCTCCAATCAGGAGCAAGTCCTACAGTTAATTGGTTGAACTGGAGGCAGCTGTGCGGAAGCTGTTTACTTCTCTCCCAGCGCCATATTGTGGGAGAGCAGATGCATAGAATAAGTCCTAATTCGAGCAACTTAGTCTAGTCCGGATTGCTCCCCACAATAAGTAGTGACTTAATGCTGCCATTTTCCCAAAGATATTTCTAATACATACTTTGAACTTCCAGTGATCTTTTACTGGGAGATTTTCTTTCTTTATTTCTATTTTTTTTTTTTTTTGACAGGCAGAGTGGAAAGTGAGAGAGAGACAGAGAGAAAGGTCTTCCTTTGCCATTGGTTCACCTTCCAATGATCGCCACGGCTGGTGCACTGTGGCTGGTGCATCACACTGATCCGAAGCCAGGAGCCAGGTGCCTCTCCTGGTCTCCCATGCAGGTGCAGGGCCTAAGGACTTGGGCCATCCTCCACTGTACTTCCGGGCTAGAGCAGAGAGCTGGACTGGAAGAGAGGCAACTGGGACAGAATCCGGCACCCCGACCAGGACTAGAACCCAGTGTGCCGACACCGCAGGCAGAGGATTAGCCTATTGAGCCGTAGCACCAGGCTGGGAGATTTTCTTTCTTTATCTTCTTTGCTACAGATGGCCATGTTTCTGTGTTTCTGTGTGTAACACATCTTTAAGCATCTTTTTCAGGGCTGGATGAGTGGTGACAAATTCTTTCAATTTCTGTTTGCTATGAAAGGTCTTCATTTCACCTTCATTCACAAATGAGAGCTTTGCAGGATATAATATTCTGGTATGACAGTTTTTTTCTCTTATTACTTGGGCTGTATCTCGCCATTTCCTCCTAGCCTGTAGGGTTTCTGATGAGAAGTCTGCTGTGAGTCCAATTGGAGATCCTCTGAGAGTAATCTGACGTTTCTCTCTTGCACATTTTAAGGATCTTTTCTTTGTGTTTCACTGTGATGAATTTAATTACAATGTGTCATTGTGAGGCTCTCTTTTGGTCATGTTTATTGGGGGTTCTATGTGCTTCCTGTAGGTGGATGTCTACTTCTCCAAACCCAGGAAGTTTTCTGCTAGTATCTCACGAAAAAGGCCTTCTAATCCTTTCTCTCTAACCATGCCTTCAGGAACTCCTAGAAACTGAATGTTGGGTCTTTTAATAATATCCTGTAGAATCCCAACAATAATTTTTAGATTTCTAATTTCCTCTTCTTGTCTTTGGTTTAACTGTATACTTTCCGTTGCTCTGTCTTCTAAGTCTGATATTCTCTATTCTGCTTCAATGATTCTGTTTTCAGCGCTCTCAAATGTGTTTTTTATTTGTTCTATTAAATTCGCATTTAATTTTGATTTCTCTTTAATATCTCAATTTCATGTACTACTAAATTCCTGATTTCATTTCGGTTCCTCCTTAAGATTTCATTTTTATAAGAGAGATTTCCTTTCCTGTCCTGTATGGATTTCTGTAATTTATGGATTTGTTTTTGATAACTTCTAAATGTTCTTACCATAAATTTTTTTGAAATCTGTATCTTCCATTTTCTATCTCATCATCTTCAAAATCTTTATTGGAGTGTCATGTTCATTTTGGAACATCATGATGACTTCCTTGTTCTTGTTTCCTCCGTTTCTATGTTTGTTGTTTGGCATTGTGGAAATATTCTTTGGTTTCTTTTTTTTTCTCACTGTGGTGGTTTTTCTCATTACACTATGACTCTAGATGAAGGGGACTGTCTGCTTTTGGTGAATCTCTAGAGGCTTGTGATGTGTGTGACAGAGAGCTCTGTTCAGTTCTTCAGGGTTAAGGCTGTGCCAAAGGTGACACACCCAGGTTTGGTATGGTAAACCTTTTTTCTCTCTCTATTTTTATTCAGAAGGGAAGTAATTCTGCTCAGCTGATCTCCTCTTCTGGATGGCAATCAGTGCCTAAGCACTCTCCCCAGTGGGTATAATATGTATATTATAATATTATAATATGTATAATCTGTCCCAAGGGCCACACAAAGGCTCTATGCAGACCTCAGTGTAAGCTCGGATTCCCCTGGAATGTCTCTCAATGCATAGCCAAAGTCACCAGAATTTGTGGAGTCTCCCACAGAGACTACTCACATCTCAGCCACACCATGAGTTCTCCCACACACTCTCAGTTTTTTTTCACAGTCCCGGTTCATAAGCTCCACGCATTCACTAGGTCTTAGTCTCCTATTATGTCTCCTCCCCAGAGTCAAAATTTTCTGCTTTGCTGAGGGCAGGTACAGCCCTGAGCTGGTGCAGCTGTTACATATGTCCAAAATGGCACCTGCTCTATTGTCTTGCTTGCCTTTGTAAGGTGAGTAGAGAGAGAGAATCGTGTCCTTACCGGTCCCTTTTATTTTATTTTTCTCTCCTCTAGTTATGTTATGCTGGTGTACTTTCCCCACATGCCTCTAGCCGCATTCTCTCTAGGCTCTTCCTGCTGCTTTTCTGCCAGTGTCTCAGGCTACTGCAGTATCAACTCACCTCCCTTTCAAATGCTGGTGTGTAGACTCGGCAGCTGGTGTCCCAAGCCTTGGGCGTCCATACCCTCATGTAGGTCCACTATGTCCCACTAATTCCAGGAGAGTTTCCACTTCAGTGTTTTCCCTAACTCTTCCCTGGAACTGAAATATCTCCACTTTTATTAAACTATCGTTTCCCGGACTATCAGTGTGCGCCTTCCCTATTCCAGCATCTTGGGGCCCTCCTACTGTGTGATATTTCAACACATGTATACAACGTGTTCTGAAAAAATCAAGGCAGTTAGTATTTCCATTTGTTTATCATTATTTTTGATTAGAATTTTTTATTGTCTCTCCCTTTAGCTCTTTAAAAATACTTATAATGTGCAAATCTCCAAGTGCCTTTTGGCTTCATTCTCCAGAAAATGGGTGAAGGCCGAGTTCGAAATTAAGTGCAGACTAGAAGCAAAACAGTGGCAGAGATTGGATGTTTCCTTTCACAGAAGTTGATGGGTCCAGTTAATCCCTGACAGAACCAGCGAACAGAGGTGATGAAATTATGTCTTAATTTCTCTTGGTTTATCCAGAAATTTTCCTAAAATATAATTGTTAACTGTGTCTGTAATGACATCATTTCTATAATAATAAACTGGGAGGTGGAAGTAGTGAATTACTTACACCTTGTGATTTCAGAAGACAGTTTGGATCTGGGATTAGAAGACAACTAGAATCCAAGAACATAGCTACCAGGAGGAAAGAGCTCACAAAGGAGAACTGCAGAGAATTCCAGGGCTTCCTCCAAGTATTCAAGGAGCATGCATGAGGGAGGTGAAACAAATGCCATCGAAAAGAATTAGAGGAAGCAGAGCAGACCTGCTGCTTACATGGGGGCAGGACTAGGCAGGTCCCACTAGCTGTAGTGTAAAACTCAAAATTTGTGTATAAATAGTTGGGGAAAGCAAAGAGGTCTTGCTGAGAAGTAGGAGATCATTAACCTAGAATCAGACCAATGCATGGATACACACAAACATACACACACCTATATTAATGTATGTTTGGAAAACCATTATGGAATAAAGATCTAATGGTTGAACCACATATTATCTATTAGGATAAAGACACACAAAATAAATTCATTATATGTAAAAAATGAATTCCTAAACCTAAATGGAAAAGTTAAATAAAATACAGAAGAAATCATTGGGAAATGCTATGTGAAGATCTCATAGTATGAAAGAACATTGAACCTTAGTAACAAATCCTAAGCCATAAGAGAAAAGACTGGAAAATATGCATACATATCTTTAAAATATTCAAAAAAAAAACTCTCCACAACTAACTAGCTAATCAAATCCAACAACACTTCAGAAAGATTACTCACACCACAGCACTTGCAAGTTAATACCTGGTATGCAAGTTTAGTTCAACAAATACATATCAATAAATGTGATACATCACATTACAAATTGAAGAAAAATAGCCAGGATATTATCTCAGTAGGTGCAGAAAAAGCATTTGATTAAATATAACATCTTTTCTTAGTAAATCCTCAAGCAAGTTGGATATTGAAGGAACATTCTCAATGCAATCAAGCCAATATATGACAACCCCAGGACAGCTTCATAATGACTGGGAGAAGCGTGGAAGTATTTCCACTGAGTTCTGAAACCCAACGAGGATACTCACTTTCCCCATCGCTATCCATAAGGTTCTGGAAGTTTAGCCAGAGCCATTAAGTAAGAAAAAGAAATCAAAGGGGTACAAATTGGAAAAGAAGAAGTCAAACTGTCTGTGTTTATGGATGACATAATCATGTAGATAGTAGATCCAAAAGGCTCCACTAAGACATATTGGAAATCATAAGAGAATTTAATAAAGTTGCAGGATATCAAATCAATACACAAAAATCAATAGCCTTTGTATACACAGGCCATGCCATGGGTGAGAAAGAACTTGTAAGATCAGTCCCATTAACAATAGGTACAAAAAATTTAAATACCTGGAATACATTTAACTAAGGATGTGAAAGATCTCTACAATAAAAATTTTAAATCTTTAACAATGAAATAGAAGACACAAAAAAGGAAAAAATATTCCATCATCATTTATTGGAAGAATTAGCATCATCAAAATGTCCATACTAGTGAAAGCAGTTTGTAGATTCAATGCAATCCCAATGAAACTACAAACAACATTCTTCTCATATCTAGAAAAATATGATGCTAAAAGTGATATGGACACAAAACAGACACCAAACAGATAAAACAATCTTAAACAACAACAACTATAAAAAAAGATGCATCATAATACCAAATATCAAGTCATATTACAGGACAGTTATAGTCAAAACACCCTGGAAATGGCACATAAATAGACTTGCAGAACAATTAAACTGATTAGAAACCCCAGAAATTAATCTGCAAATCTACAACCAACTAATCTTTGACACAGGAGCTAAAATCAATCCCTGGAGCAAGCACAGCATCTTCAACAAATGGAATTGCAAGAATTGGAACTACACATGCAGAAGTATGATAAAGACCCCTACATACTCCTTTTCAAAAATCAACCCACAAAGCCTCAAGAATCTAAATCTTACCTGATGCCATCAAATTACTAGAGGAAAACTTCAGGGAACCCTACAAGACATTTTCACAAAGACTTCTTGGAAAAGACTTCAGAACCCCAGCCAATCAAAGCTAAAATAGACAAATGGGATTACACCAAGATAAGAAGCTTCTGTTAGCAAAGGAAATACTCAACAAAGTGAAGAGCCCACCAGCAGAATGGGATAAAAATATTTGCAAACAATGTGACTGATAAAAGCTTAATATCCAGGATCTACAAATAGTTCAAGAAACTCAACAACAACCACCAAAAAAACCACAAATAATCCAGTTAAGGAATGTAAAAAGGGCATGAATAGGCATTTTTCTTTCTTCTGTTTTCTTTTTTAAAGATGTATATATTTATTTGAAAGAAGGAGTTACAAAGAGAGAGAGAGAGACAGGCGAGAGAGTGTTCTTCCATCTGCAGGATCACTTCCCAGTTGGCTGAAAAGATCAGAGCTGCGCTGACCTGAAGCCAGGAGCCAGGAGCTTCTTCCAGGTCTCCCACGGGGGTGCAGGGGATCAAGCACTTTGGACAACTCTACTGCTTTCCCAGGCCATAGCAGAGAGCTGGATTGAAACTGCAGCACTCAGGACTGGAAATCCCAACAATGGGATGTCAGCACTACAGGAAGTGGCTCTACCTCCCACAACAGAGCCCCAGCTCTACTTGATGGTACGTTTATACTCAACTTCTAGATTCACAAATATATGGTTGTTTGATTAAGTACCACTTCTGAATGGAATCCCTGGACTAAAATAGGAGGTTCTTTTCGTGCACTGAGGGTGCCCTCTGAGACCCCATGTCTTTGATGCCACAGCCCTTACACTTCCTTTCTGTGATGAAGATTCCTCCTGCAGTCGAAAAAACAGAGCTAGGCACTATAATAATTAAAAGAATATGCTCCTGGAGCTGGCACTGTGGCATATGCATTAAAGAAACGGTTTGCAGTGCTGGCATCCTTAATGGGTGCTTGTTCGAGTTCTGGTTGCTCCATTCCAATCCAGCTCTCTGCTGTGACCTAGAAAGAAGTAGACAATGACCCAAGTACTTGATCACCTGCACCCACGTTGGAGACCCAGGGAAGTCCCTGGCTGCTGGCTTCGGCACAGCACATATCTGGCCATTTGGCCAATTGGGGAGTGAACCAGTGAATGGAAGACCATTCTCTCTCTCACTATCGCTTTCTCTGCCTCTGCTTCTCTATAGCTCTACTTTTCAAAAACAATAATTATTTTAAAAAAGAATATGCTCCTAAAAAAGTAAGATCTAGCTTGAAACCAAAGTACCTTTCACCCCAAATCAACAAGAACAGTCGCAGCACAAAACCCAGAGTCATGCCGCCACCCACAGCTGACTTGGGTCTCACACAGAGAGACATGGCAAGGCTCCCCTCACAGTCTTTCCCCGATTAGGCTCCTGTCTGTTGTGCCGGGGAGAACATGGGAAGATTCCTGCAAAGGAATGAAGGAATGGGATCTGGGACAGGAGTTTCTGTAGCTCAGGCTGAGAGGAGGGCCACTTGCACAAGGCTGATCTCAATCGGATTAGATTCCTGCTATCTCATTTAATTTATCATATACAAGGCAAAAAATGAGATCCTCACAGATCTCCCAGACTGAGAGATGAGGAGATTTCAGGAGAGACCAGAGCCACATTTCTCTTGGCAGAGGAGGACAGCACACTGCCGGACTTCAACCTGCTGGAACACTAGAGGCACCTTTACTGGAAGCAGCATCATTTCATAACTGGAACTCACCTGTTCACTAGATTTCCTCTTCCCACTCCTAGTCTCACTTACTCCAGGGCTCCTGAGCCCTGAGACATTAAAGCTGGAATCTGTTCCTTCCTTGCGAGTGTCCCCAGACACCTCATGACTTTGGAGGGAAGCCTAGCTCGACCCTCCCAGGGCTGCCCACCCACAGCCCCAGCTGCACGCCTCTGGGTTTGTGCTCGGCTCCCTCTGTGGTTCCTCTCACTGTGTTTTTCAGAGCACAGTAGTACACAGCTGAGTCTGATAACTGCAGTGAGGATTTGTGCAGGTGGAAGGAGCTGTCCTTCTTGACAAGAGTGGCATGAAAATCTTGATGCTCCACTCTCTGGTTTTCTGTTGCACTTTTCAACAGGAGCTGAGGACCCTGATGGAGATACTGGACGTACCAGAAAAGGAATTCCTGATAGCTGGTTTGGTAGTTGCAGTTCAGAGTCAGAGATGAGCCCTCGGAGAGGATAACAGGTCCCTCTGTCTGGGTCACTGAGTCTCCATTTGTCCTTCCTAAAATGATTAAGATGTTGTTATTTAGAAATATATCAACAGGACAGTCCTGGGGGGAAGTGGGGCTAGGAATCTTCACCCAGACCTTGGAACAGAAAATCATTTAAAAACAAAACATCACTTACGCACAGTTAGCAGCAGGACCACCACAGTCACTGAGCAAGACGCAGAGAGCATGGTTGGTGAGCTGGGTGAAAGACAAAGTCCTGGCAGCCTTGGATGTACCCCAAATGTCAGGGTGACACTCCAGCTCCAGAACCTGGATGCTGGGTAGGAACTCCTGGAGAATCCTTGCTCCTTGGAAAGACAGCCTCTCTGCTCTGCAGCAATTGAAACAATGAAGAGTGAACCAAACATGCACCTGTCAAATCACTTAGGTCATGTGGAAAATAACCCTCATCTGAAGAAAAATGCGCCCTCTTGTGGTTTGTGCAAGCATCGTCAGCTTGTGTCAATGCTCTCATATTTGACTCCACGACTCCAGTATATTTGAAGTTAAAAGAGGATTTTTAAGGTTTTACCTCAAAGTAACCATAAACCTTTTTTGTGATGTATGCGCCAAATACACTCCATTATAACACGGTGTACACATTATGCCTTTGGCTTGGAAAACACCAGCATCATAGGCAGGTGTTAAACTGTATTTTGATGTTTCAAAAACATACAAAAATGTGAAATTTTTTTCTGGGATGAAAAAAGGAATATTTTCAGTAATGATTCATTTTTTAAAAAATATTTATCTACTTATTTGTGAGTCAGAGCCACAGAGAAAGGAGAGACAGAGAGAGAGAGAGAGGTCTTCCATCTGCCAGTTCAATTCCACAATAGGCCAGAATGGCAGGAGCTATTGTAATCCAAAGGCGGGAGCCAGGATACAGGAGCTTCTTTTGGGTCCTCCATGGGGGGTTAAGTGGTTCAAGGACTTGGGTCATCTTCCATGGCTTCCCATCCATAGAAGATAGCTGGATCAGAAGTAGAGCATTGGGACTCGAACCGGTACCCACATGCGATGCCAGCACTGCAGTTGGTCTCACCCGCTATGCAACAGCACTGGCCCCAGTAATGATTTCTGAAAGCTGTCATCTGTATGGGGTACTGCCATATGACTTCTCCATCAATTACTATCACATAATTCTCTCCACCTGAAATTGCATCACAACATCCTAGTATACTGAGATCAACCAAATCATCCAAATAAATTCCAGTATGTGAGAGTAACTGGGAGTACACCAGTGTTCACAAAACAAAAAGCCATTTGATTTTTTCCCACTTCATTTTAGATGCCATGATATGATAGAATTGCTGTCACTGGTGTGCTTGATAAACCCCACAAAGAATAAAAAACTAGAACTTCCTTTTGACTCTGGCCCAGAACAGCCTACCCCTCTCAGGCACATACCTCCAAAACCACAGGTTCACCTCTGATGCTCTCAGCTTTCCTCTCCATATCTTCTAACAACAGAAAACTATGCACGTGTGTCCGGGTTGATAATAGTATCTTAAATCTGCAGGTACCACTCAGTAAAGCATTAGGAAGACAAATCTTTGTGGATATATAATAAATTCTTGCCTTTATAGGCAGAAAACTCTTTTAATTTTGAAATTTCTGGTCTACATAATCACTGTACATGTTTTTGAGCTACTGTGTGATATTTCAACACCTGTACACAACGAGTCCTTCACAAACCAAGGTAGTTAGTATTCCCATTTGCTTATCATTATTTTTGGTTGGAGTTTTTTAGTTCCTCTCCTCTAATCCAAAATAATGTAAGCTGTTGATGATGTGGAAAAATAGACTGACTGCAGAATGTAAATTAGTACAACTAGAAAACCATATAGAGATTTCTCTGAAATCTGAAATTAAATATACCATAGATCCAGCCATCCCATTCCTGGAAATTTACCAAAACAAATGAAATCAGCATATGAAAGAATTATTTGTATTCCCATGTATATTGCTCAATTCACAATACCAAAGATATGGAATCAACCCATATGCCCATCAGTTGACTACTGGATTATGTGGTATATATATAAGCACAACAGCACACTACTCAGTCTTCAAAAAAGAATGAAATCCTGTCTTTGGAACAAAATAGACACAGATGGAAACAATTATGCTTAGTGAAATATTCCAGTCCCACAAGACAAATATATGTTTTCTCTTATATACAGTGTTTAATATGGAATCAAAAACAAAGTATAGGGATGAAATGAACATCTGGTGATTTGATGGTTGGTTTTAGCCCTTGTTGAACTACTGTGCTCTTCTAGTTTTTACTTGTTGAATATTAAAATTAGTGGTACATTAAACCTGTGATTATAGAGTGGATTGAAATTACATTTTTTGCAGAAATTTTAAAAGACAAAAAAGATGGGAAGGAAGTAGGCGAATTTAGGAAGGGACGGAGAGGCAAAGGGAACATGGTTTTTGTTTAGAATTGTACCTATGAAATACATGAAATCTGTTCTCTTTATATTAACAAAATATATTCTGAAAATAACCATAAATAACAAAAGGGAAGTCATGTACAGAAGACAATTTTAAGGCAGATTACACCAGTTATTATCAAGACCCAATAACATACACCTAGGAATCACAGAGAGAGTGGTGAATTACCCAAAAGAGCAGGGAACTCCACAAAGAGGAACCTCAACTTGTGGAAACTTTACCACGTAGATCAACATTTTTAACTTTGGAAACACCAAGACTGTGGAGGATGTGAGGAAACAGAATTGACAAAATCTACCCTAAGGAGCAGAATGGCTGAAATAACAGCTCAAAACTCAGATTGTCAGTACCTGGTACAATTGAAAATTTTGTGCAAAGGAACTCTGACCTGACACAGATTCAGATTTCAATATAATTGGGAGTCACCAATGCAAGCCATTAGCACAAGTCATCTTCCAACTTCAGGGAACAGGACCATTTGGTGAGTTTCACAGTAATACTCCAATGTATAAATGTTGTGAAGCAACATTTTTCAATTAACAAGGAGACACCTTATAGAGAAGGTTTCATAATTTAAACAACTCCTGAACCATGATAGGTACTCACATATTTGTTGAAAGGATGAATCTGGGCATCCAATCATGCATAGGATTTTAATTATTTTCAGATTTCTCTTTCTTGTATTTATAAGATTTATTTATGAGTTTTTGAAAGGCAGACTTGCAAAGACACAGGGAAAGTCAAAGAGATCCTCCATCAGGTGGTTTACTCCACCAATGCCTACAACAGACAGAGCTAGGCTAGGCTGACGACAGGAGCCAGGAACTCCATCCAGGTCTCCTACCATGTGGAGGGGCCCAAGGACTTGGGGCACCTTCTGCTGCCTCCTATGAGCATTAGCAGGAAGTTCGATTGGAAACAGAACAGCAGGGACTCAGAGGAATGGGATGTGGGCATCCCAGGCAGGCAGCCTAAGCTGCTCACTAACTTCAGACAAGTTTTCTGAGCTTCATTAGCCAGTTGTCTTAGATCTGTCTAAATACTACATTGAAAATGATGCAATTGTGTTCCTGAAGCATTACCTGATGGTACTTTCTTTAAGATTTATTTTTCAGGACAGAAACTTCTCAATTTGATGCAGTAACAATTGTTAATTTTGGCTTTGACTGACTGTGCATCCAGGTATTCTCCAAGAAGTCTTTGCCTGTGCCTATATCTTGCAGGGTTTCTCCCATGTTCTGTAATAATTTGATAGTGTCTGGTCATAGATTTAGATCTTTAATCTATGTTGAGTGGATTTTTGTGTAAGGTGTAAGGTAGGGGTCTTGCTTCATGCTTCTGCACGTGGAAATCCAGTTTTCTCAGCACCAATTTTTGAATAGACTGTCCTTACTCCAGGGATTGGTTTTGGATCCTTGATCAAATATAAGTTGGCTGTAGATGTTTGGATTGATTTCTGGTGTTTCTATTCTGTTCCATTGGTCTATCCATCTGTTTCTGTACTTGTACCATTGCTGTTTTGATTATAACTGCCCTGTGGTATACCCTGAAATCTGTTATTGTGATGCCTCCGGCTTGTTTTTGTTGTACAAGATTTCTTTAGCTATTCAAGGTCTCCTGTGCCTCCATATGAATTTCAGCATCATTTTTACAGATCTGAGAAGAATGTCTTTGGTATTTTGATTGGTATCACATTGAATCTATACATTGATTTTGGGAGAATGGACATTTTAATGATGTTGATTCTTCCAATCCATGAGCATGGAAGATTTTTCCATTTTCTGCTATCCTCTTCTATTTCTTTCTTTAAGATTTTGTAATTCTCATTGTAGAGATCTTTGACATCCTTGGTTAAGTTTATTCCAAGGTATTTGATTGTTTTTGCAGCTATTGTGAATGGGATTGGCCTTAGAAGCTCTTTCTCAGCCATGGCATGGTCTGTGATTACAAAGGCTGTTGAAATTCGTCCACTGATTTTATATCATGCCACTTTGCCAAACTCTTCTATGAGTTCCAATAGTCTCTTAGTAGAGTTCTTTGGATCCCCTAAACAAAGAATCATATCGTCTGCAAAGAGGGATAGTTTGACTTCTTCCTTCCCAATTTGTATCCCTTTCATTTCTTTTTCTTGCCTAATGGCTCTGGATAAAACTTCCAGAACAGTATTGAATAGCAGTAGTGAAAGTGGGCATCCCTGTCTGGTACCAGATCTCAGTGGAAATGCTTCCAACTTTTCCCCATTCAATAGGATGCTGGCTGTGGGTTTTTCATAAATTGCTTTGATTGTATTGAGGAATGTTCCTTCTATGCCCAATTTATTTAGAGTTTTTTTCTTGAAAGGGTGTTGTATTTTATTGAATGCTTTCTCTGCATCAATTGAGATAATCATATGGTTTTTCTACTGGAGTTTGTTAATGTGGTGTATCACATTGATTGATTTGCGAATGTTTAACCATCCCTGCATACCAGGGATAAATCCCACTTGGTCTGGGTGGAATGTCTTCCTGATGTGTTGTTGTATTCTATTGGCCAGTATTTTATTGAGAATTTTTGCATCTATGTTCATCAGGGATATTGGTCTATAATTTTCTTTCAGTGCTGCATCTTTCTCTGGCTTAGGGATTGAGGTGATGGTGGCTTCATAGAAAGAACTTGGGAGGATTCCCTCTTTTTTGATTGTTCTGAATAGTTTGAGAAGGTTTGGAGTTAGTTCTTCTTTAAATGTCTGGTAGAATTCAGCAGTGAATCCACCTGGTCCTGGGCTTTTCTTTGTTGGGAGGGCCTTTATTACTGTTTCAATTTCTGTATCAGTTGTGGGCCTGTTTAGGTTTTCTATGCCTTCATGGTTCAATTTTGGTAGGTTGCATTTGTCTAGGAATCTATCCATTTCTGATAGATTTCCCTGTTTGCTGTCATACAAGTCCTTGTAGTAATTTCTGATGATTCTTTTTATTTCTGTGGTGTCTGTTGTTACATTTCCTTTATCATCTCTTATTTTATTGATTTGCATCTTTTCTTTTTTTAGTTAGTTGGGCCAATGGTGTGTCAATTTTTTTTATTTTTTCGAAAAACCAGCTCTTTGTTTGGCTGAACTTTTGTAATGTTTTTTTGGATTCACTTCTGTTGATTTCTTCTCAAATTCTAATTATTTCTCTTCTCCTACTAGTTTTGGGTTTGTTTTGCTGCAATTTTTCTAGATCCTTGAGATGTATTGATAGTTCATGTATTTGGTGCCTTTCCAATGTCTTGATGTAGGCACCTATTGCTATAAACTTTCCTCTTAACACTGATTTTGCTGTATCCCATAAGTTATGATATGTTTTGATGTTATCCTCGTTTACTTCCAGAAAGTTTTTGATTTCTCTTTTTATTTCTTCTGTGACCCTCTGTTCATTCAGGAGCATGTTGTTCAGTCTCCATGTGTTTGCATATGCTCTAGGGATTCCTGAGTTGCTGATTTCCAGCTTCATGCCACTGTGGTCTGAGAAGCTGCATGTTATGATTCTAATTCTTTTGAAGTTTCTGAGACTTGCTTTATGACCTAGTATGTTGTCAATCCTAGAGTAAGTTCCATGCACTACTGAGAAGAACGTAAATTCTTTAAATGTAGGATTGAAAGTTCTGTATATATCTGTTAGATCCATTTGGGCTATAGTGTCGATTAAATCTGTTGTTTCCTTGTTGATCTTCTGTCTGGTTGATCTGTCTATTTCTGAATGTGGAGTATTTCTGAGAGTGAGATTGCATCAAATTGAGAAGGTTCTGTACTTCAAAAGAAACAGTCAGGAAAGTGAAAAGGAAAACAACAAAATGGGAAAAAATATTTGCTAATTATGCAACAGATAAAGGATTAATAACCAGAATCTACAAAGAGATCAAGAAATGCCACAACAGCAAAGCAAACAACCCACTTAAGAGATGGGTCATGGAACTCAATAGACATTTTTCAAAAGAGGAAATCCAAATGGCCAACAGGCACATGAAAAAATGTTCAGGATCACTAGCAATCAGGGAAATGTAAATCAAAACCACAATGAGGTTTCACCTCACCCCAGTTTTAATGGCTCACTTACAGAAATCCACCAACAACAGATACGGGCAAATATGTGGGGAGAAAAGGACACTAACCCACTGTTGGTGGGAATGCAAACTGGTTAAGCCACTGTGGAAGTCAGTCTGGGGATTCCTCAGAAACCTGAATATAACCTTACCATAAAACCCAGCCATCCCACTCCTTGGAATTTACTCAAAGGAAATTAAATTGGCAAATAAAAAGGCTGTCTGCACCTTAATGTTTATTGCAGCTCAATTCACAATAGCTAAGATCTGGAATCAATCCAAATGCCCATCAACGGTAGACTGGATAAAGAAATTATGGGATATGTAATCTATAGAATACTATACAGCAGTTAAAAAATGAAATCCGGTCATTTGCAACAAAATGGAGGAATCTGGAAAACATCATGCTGAGTGAAATAAGCCAGTCCCAAAGGGACAAATATCATATGTTCTCCCTGATCGGTGACAACTGACTGAACACCAAAAAGGAAACCTGTTGAAGTGAAATGGACACTATGAGAAACAGTGACTTGATCAGCCCTAGTCCTGACTGTTGATGTACAATGTAATACTTTATCCCTTTTAGTATTTTTTTGTTCTACTTAATACCATTGGTTGAACTCTTCAATTAACACACAATTATTCTTAGGTGTTTAAATTTAACTGAAAAGTGATCCCTGTTAAATATAAGAGTGAAAATAAGAGAGGGAGGAGATGTACAATTTGGGACATGCTCATATGACTAGCTCCAAATGGTAGAATTAGAAATGTGTCAGGGGATTCCAATTCAATCCTGTCAAGATGGCATGTACCAATGCCATCTCACTAATCAAAGTGGTCAGTTTCAGTTCATAATTATCATAATGATAAGAATAAGAGTCAAAGGGATCACATAAACAAGACTAGTGTCTGCCAATACTAACTGATAGAATTAAAAAGAGAACGATCCAACATGGGAAGCGGGATACACAGTAGACTCATAGAATGGCAGATTTCTAAACAGCACTCTGGCCTCAGAATCAGCCCTTCAGACATTTGGATCTGGGGGAAGAGACCATGAGAATATTTTAGGCATGGAAAGCCAAGACACTCTGGCAAAAAAAAAAAATCCTAAATGAAAGATCTCCACAAGTGAGATCCCAGTGGAAAGAACAGGCCATCAAAGGAGGTACCATTCTCTGAAGGGAGGAGAGAACTTCCACTTTGATTATGATCTTGTCTAAATAAGATCAGAGTTGGTGAACTCAAAAGGCTCCCGTAGCCTTGGCAACTCATGAAAAGAGCCTAGGGAGATTACTGACACCATAAACATGAGTGTCAATTGGCTAAGTCAGCAACAGGAGTCACTGTGCACTTACTCCTCATCTAGGACCTCTGTCCTTAATGTGCTGTATAATGTGAATTAATGCTATAACTAGTATTCAAACAGTACTTCACACTTTGAGTTTCTGTATGGGTGCAAACTGTTGAAATCTTCACTTAATATATACTAAATTGATCTTCTGTATATAAAGATAATTGAAAATGAATCTTGATATGAATGGAATGGGAGAGGGAACGGGAGATGGGAGGGTTGTGGTTGGGAGGGAAGTTATGGGGAGGAAAAGCCACTGTAATCCAAAAGCTGTACTTTGGAAATTGATATTTATTTAATAAAAGTTAAAAAAAGATTTATTTTTCATTTGAGAGGTTGAGTTACAGATGGAGAGAGGGAAAGACAGAAACATCTTCCATCTGCTGTACACTCTCCAAATGGCCACAACAGCAGGAGTTGGGCAGGACCGACGTCAGGAGCCAGCAGGTTCTTTCAGGTCTCTCACGATGGTGCAGGGGCTCAAGCAGTTCCCAGGCTTTCTCAGGCCATAGCAGAGACCTGGATTGGAATTGGAGCACTTGGGACTGGAATCTTATATTTACAAAAATGATGAGATCATTGCAGATCTCCTAGACTGAGAGATAAGAATATCTAGGAGAGATGAAATTCACATTTCTCTTGGCAGGGGAGCCACTGCAAACTTCAGCAGACACCAGGGAACATCTTCAACCTGCTGGAACACTAGAGGCACATTTACTGAAAGCCGGATCTTCTCAGATAGCTGGACCTCCCCTGTACATTAGATTTCCTCTTCCCACTCCTAGTCTCACCAGAGCCCTGAGACATTAAAGCTGGAATCTGTTCCTTCCCTGCCAGTGTCCCCAGACACCTCATGACTTTGGAGGGAAACCTAGCTCGACCCTCCCAGGGCTGCCCACCCACAGCCCCAGCTGCACGCCTCTGGGTTTGTGCTCGGCTCCCCCTCTGGTTCCTCTCACTGTGTCTTCCAGGGCACAGTAGTACACAGCTGAGTCTGATAGCTGCAGTGAGGATTTGTGCAGGTGGAAGGAGCTGTCCTTCTTGACAAGAGTGGCGTGAAAACCTTCATGCTCCACTCTCTGGTTTTCTGTTGCACTTTTCAACAGGAGCTGAGGACCTTGATGGAGATACTGGACGTACCAGAAGAGGAACCCTGAATAGCTGGTTTGATAGCTGCAGTTCAGGGTCAGAGGTGACCCTTCGGAGAGGATAACTGGTCCCTCTGTCTGGGTCACTGAGTCTGCATTCGTCCTTCCTAAAATGATTAAGGTGTTGTTATTTAGGAATATATCAACAGGACAGTCCTGGGAGCAAGTGGGACTAGAGATCTTCACACAGACCTTGGAACAGAAAATCATTTAAAAAACCAAACATCACTTACGCACAGTTAGCAGCAGGACCACCACAGTCACTGAGCAAGACGCAGAGTGCATGGCTGGTGAGCTGGGAGAAAGACGAAGTCCTGGCAGCCTTGGATGCTCCCTGAATGTCAGAGTGATCTCCAGCTCCAGAACCTGGATTCTGGGTAGGTACCTCTGGAAAATCCTTCTTTCTTGAAAAGACAGCCTCTCTGCCCTGCAGCAATTGAAACATGTGAAAAGTGAACCACACATGCACCTGACAAACCACTTAAGTCATGTGGAAAATAACCTTCATCTTAAAAAGATGCGCCCTCTTGTGGTTAGTCTAAGATTCAGCAGCTTGCATCATGGCTCTCACATCTGACTTCATTACTCCAGTATATTTGAAGTTAAAAGAGGATTTTTTTTTTTTTATTTTTTGACAGGCAGAGTGGACAGTGAGAGAGAGAGACAGAGAGAAAGGTCTTCCTTTGCCGTTGGTTCACCCTCCAATGGCCGCCGCGGCCAGCGCGCTGCGGCCGGCGCACCGCGCTGATCCGATGGCAGGAGCCAGGAGCCAGGTGCTTTTCCTGGTCTCCCATGGGGTGCAGGGCCCAAGCACCTGGGCCATCCTCCACTGCACTCCCTGGCCACAGCAGAGAGCTGGCCTGGAAGAGGGGCAACCGGGACAGAATCCGGCGCCCCGACCGGGACTAGAACCTGGTGTGCCGGCGCCGCTAGGCGGAGGATTAGCCTAGTGAGCCGCGGCGCCAGCCTAAAAGAGGATTTTTAATGCTTTACCTCAAAGAAATCATAAACATTTTATAACACTGATGCACCAAATACACTCCATTATAACACGGTGTACACATGATCTTCCACATGATCTCTAGGGATTGGAAAACACAAGCATCATAGCCAGGTATTAAACTGTATATAATCTTTCAGAAACATACAATAATGTGAAATTTCTTTTAGGGGCAAAAAAAGGAAATCTTTCAGTAATCATTTATTAAAGCTGTCATCTGTATGTGGCACTGAAATACTAATTATCTATCAATTTCTATCACATAATTTCTTCCACCTGAAATTGCATCACAACATTCTGATATCATCCAAATCATCCAATTGAATTCCATTATGGGAGAGTAACGGGAAGTACACCAGTGTTGATAAAACAGAAATCCATTTGAATTTTTCCACTTCATTTTAAATGGCATGATATGATAGAATTGCTGTCACTGGTGGGATTGATAAACCCCATGAAAATAAAACCAGAAGTTCCCTTTGACTCTGGCCCAGAACAGCTTACACCTCTCAGGCACAACCTCCCAAAACCACAGGTTCACTTCTGATGCTCTTGGCTGTGCTCTTCCATCTCTTCTAACAACAGAAAACTAAGCACATGTCCCTGGGTGCATAATAGCATCTTAAATCTGCAGATACCACTGAGTAAAGTATTAGGAAGAAAAATGTTTTCAGACATATAATTAAAATTTTGCCATTATAAGCTATAAACTTTTTTTAATTTTTAAATTCCTGTGTCATTATCATTGTACATGTATTTGAGCTATGTGTGATATTTCTTTTTTAAACTTTTATTTAATACATTTAAATTTCCAAAGTACAACTTTTGAATTATAGCAGATTATTCCTCCATAACCTCCCACCCACACCCAACCATCCCATCTTCCACTGCCTCTCCCATTCCATTCACATCAAGATTCATTTTCAATTATCTTTATACACAGAAGATCAATTTAGTATTTATTAAGTAAAGATTTCAACAGTTTGAACCCACTCAGAAACACAAAGTATAAAGTACTATTTGAGTACTAGTTATGCCGTTAATTCACATAGTACAACACATTAAGGACAGAGATCCTACATGGGGAGTAAGTGCACCGTAACTCCTATTGTTGATTTAATAATTGACACTCTTATTTATGACGTCAGTAATCACCTGAGGCTCTTGTCATGACATGCCAAGGCTATGGAAGCCTGTTGAGTTTGCCAACTCTGATCATATTTAGACAAGGCCATAATCAAAGTGGAAGTTCTCTCTTCCCTTCAGAGAAAGGTACCTCCTTCTTTGCCCATTCTTCCCACTGGGATCTCACTCACAGAGATCTTTCATTTAGGTCATTTTTTTCTTGCTAGAGTGTCTTGGCTTTCCATGCCTGAAATACTCTCATGGGCTTTTTAGCTGGATTGAATGCCTTAAGGGCTAATTTTGAGGCCAGAGTGCTGTTTAGGACATTTGCCATTCTATGACTCTGCTGTGTATCCCACTTCCCATTTGTATTGTTCTCTCCTTTTTAATTCTATCAGTTACTATTAGCAGATACTAAGCTTGTTTGTGTGATCTTGTATGATCCCTTTGACTCTTAATCCTATCATTATGATCAATTATAAACTGAACTGATCACTTGGACAGGTGAGATGGCATTGGTACAAGCCACTTTGATGGGATTGAATTGGAATCCCCTGGCACAATTCTAACTCTCCCTTTAGGAGTAAGTCCAATTGAGCATATGCTGAACTGTACATCTCCTCCCTCTCTTATTCCACTCTTACATTTAACTTTTCAGTTAAATTTAAGCATGTAAGAATAATTGTATGTTAATTGAAAGTTCAACCAATGGTATTAAGTAGAACAAAAAAATACTAAAAGGGATAACGTATGAAGTTGTTCATCAACAGTCAGGACTAGGGCTGATCAAGTCACTGTTTCTCATAGTGTCCATTTCACTTCAACAGGTTTTCTTTTAGGTGCTCAGTTATATGTCACTGACCAGAGAGAACATATGATATTTGTCCCTTTGGGACTGGCTTATTTCACTCAGCATGCTGTTTTCCAAATTCCTCCACTTTGTTGCAAATGACCGGATTTCATTTTTTTAACTGCTGTCTAGTACTCTATAGAGTACATATCCCATAATTTTTTAATACATGAATAGGCATTTAACTTTCTTCTTTTTTCTTTTTTAAAGATGTATATATTTATTTGAAAGAAGGAGTTACAAAGAGAGAGAGAGTGAGACGGGCAGAGAGAGGGTTCTTCCATCTGCAGGATCACTTCCCAGTTGGCCACAATGGTCAGAGCTGTGCCGACCTGAAGCCAGGAGCCAGGAGCCAGGAGCCAGGAGCCAGGAGCCAGGAGCTTCTTCCAGGTCTCCCACACTGGTGCAGGGGATCAAGCACTTTGGACATCCTCTACTGCTTTCCCAGGCCATAGCAGAGAGCTGGATTGAAACTGGAGCACTCAGGACTGGAAATCCCAACACTGGGATGTCAGCACTTCAGGAAGTGGCTTTACCTCCCACAACAGAGCCCCAACCCTACTTGATGGTACGTTTATACTCAACTTCTAGATTCACAAATATATGGTTGTTTGATTGAGTACAACTTCTTAAAGGGATCCCTGGACTAAAATAGGAGGTTCCTTTCGTGCAATGAGGGCGCCCTCTGAGACCCCATGTCTTTGATGTCACAGCCCTATACACTTCCTTTCTGTGATGAAGATTCCCCCTGCAGTCGAAAAAACAAAACAAGGCACACAATAATAATTTTTAAAAATATGCTCCTGGATCCGGCTGAAAAGCCCATGAGAGTATTTCAGGCATGGAATGCCAAGACACTCTGGCAAAAAAAAAAAAAAAAAAAAAAAAAATGACCTAAATGAAAGATCTCCGCAAGTGAGATCCCAGTGGACAGAACAGGTCATCAAAGAAGGAGGTACCTTTCTCTGAAGGGAGGAGAGAACTTCCACTTTGACTACGATCCTGTATAAATATTATCAGAGTCGGTGAACTCAAAAGGCTTCCATAGCTTTGGCAACTCATGAAAAGAGCCTAGGGAGATTATTGATGCCATAAACAAGAGGGTCAATTTGTTAAGTCAACAACAGGAGTCACTGTGCACTTACTCCTCATGTAGGATCTCTGTCCTTAATGTGCTGTACATTGAGATTTAATGCTATAACTAGTACTCAAACAGTATTTTTCACTTTGCATTTCTATGTGGGTGCAAACTGTTGAAATCTTCACTTAATATATGCTAAACTGATCTTCTGTATATAAAGAGAATTGAAAATGAATCTTGTGTTAATGGAAGGGGAGAGGGAGCAGGAAAGGGGAGGGTTGTGGGTGGGAGGGACGTTATGGGGGGGAATCCATTGTAATCCATAAGCTGTACTTTGGACATTTATATTCATTAAATAAAAGTTAAAAAAATGCTCCTGGAGCCGGCTCTGTGGTGCATGCATTAAAACAAAGATTTGAAGTGCTGGCATCCTTTATGGGTGCTCATTCAAGTTCTGGCTGCTCCATTTCCAATCCAGCTCTTTGCTGTGTCCTGAGAAAGCAGGCACCTGGGCACCTGCACCCACGTTGGAGACCCAGGGAAGTTCCTGGCTGCTGGCTTCAGCACAGCACATCTCTGGCCATTGTGGCCAACTGGGGAGTGAACCAGTGAATGGAAGACCACTCTCTCTCACTATCGCTCTCTCTGCCTCTGCCTCTCTGTAGCCTTGCTTTTCAAATAAATAAATAAATCATTTTTAAAAAGAATATTCTCCTAAAAAAGAAAGAGCTAGTTTGAAACCAAAGTACATTTCACCCCCAATCAACAAGAATAGTCACAGCACAAAACCCAGAGTCACACCGCCACCCACAGCTGACTTGGGTCTCACATGGAGAGACAAGGGAAGCCTCCCCTCACAGTCTTTCCCAACTGGGCTCTTGTCTGTTGTGATGGGGAGAAGATGGAAAGATTCCTGCAAAGGAGGAACTGGGGAGGAAATGAAGGTCCTGAGAACTGGGGCAGGAGTTTCTGTAGCTCAGGCTGTGAGGAGGGCCACTTGCACCAGGCTGACATCAATGGGATTACACCTCTGATATCCCATTTAACTTATCTTATACAAACCAAAAAATGAGATCCTTGCAGAAATCAAAGATGGAGATTTGAAGATATCTCAGGAGAAACCAGATCCACATTTCTCTTGGCAGCGGAGCCACTGCAAACGTCAGCAGACACCAGGGAACATCTGCAACCTGATGGAACACTAGAGGCACCTTTACTAAAACCAGGATCCTCTCAGATAACTGGAACTCGCCTGTTCATTAGATTTCCTCTTCCCACTCCTAGACCTCTCGGCAACTGGGTCCTGAGCCACGGGCACCAGTGCTCTCCACAAAGGTCCACCGTGTCCCTCTAGTTACAGAAGAGTTTCTTCTGCACTTTTTCCCCTAATTCTTCCCTGAGACTACACTATCTTCACTTTTATTAATCTGTCTTCTCCCAGTCTATCAGTAAGCTCCCTCCCTATTCTGCCATTGTGGCTCCTCCCCTATATGCAGTGTTTAATAGGGAATCCAAAAAAAATATAGGAATAAAATGAACATCTGGTGATTTGATTGTTGATATTAGCCTTTGTTGAAATACTGTGCTCTTCTAGTTTTACTTCTTGATTTTATATTTAGTGGTGCATTAAGCCTATGATTATAGAGTGGATTGAAATTACATATTTGCAGAAAATTTAAAAGACAAAAAAGATGGGAAGGAAGTAGTCATTTTAGGAAGGGACAGAGAGGCAAAGGGAACATGGTTTTTGTTTAGAATTGTACCTATGAAATACATGAAATCTGTTCTCTTTATATTAACAAAAATATATTCTGAAAATAACTATAAATAACAAAAAGGAAGTCATGTACAGAAGACAATTTTAAGGCAGATTACACCAGTTATTATCAAGACCCAATAACATACACCTAGGAATCACAGAGAGAGTGGTGAATTACCCAAAAGAGCAGGGAACTCCACAAAGAGGAACCTCAACTTGTGGAAACTTTACCACTTAGATCAACATTTTTAACTTTGGAAACACCAAGACTGTGGAGGATGTGAGGAAACAGAATTGACAAAATCTACCCTAAGGAGCAGAATGGCTGAAATAACAGCTCAAAACTCAGATTGTCAGTACCTGGTACAATTGAAAATTTTGTGCAAAGGAACTCTGACCTGACACAGATTCAGATTTCAATATAATTGGGAGTCACCAATGCAAGCCATTAGCACAAGTCATCTTCCAACTTCAGGGAACAGGACCATTTGGTGAGTTTCACAGTAATACTCCAATGTATAAATGTTGTGAAGCAGCATTTTTCAATTAACAAGGAGACACCTTATAGAGAAGGTTTCATAATTTAAACAACTCCTGAACCATGATAGGTACTCACATATTTGTTGAAAGGATGAATCTGGGCATCCAATCATGCATAGGATTTTAGTTATTTTCAGATTTTTCTTTCCTTTTTTTATATAAGATTTATTTATGAGTGCTTTGAAAGGCAGACTTGCAAAGACACAGGGAAAGTCAAAGAGATCCTCCATCAGGTGGTTTACTCCACCAATGCCTACAACAGACAGAGCTAGGCTAGGCTGAAGACAGGAGCCAGGAACTCCACCCAGGTCTCCTACCATGTGGAGGGGCCCAAGGACTTGGGGCACCTTCTGCTGCCTCCTATGAGCATTAGCAGGAAGCTCGACTGGAAACAGAACAGCAGGGACTCAGAGGAATGGGATGTGGGCATCCTAGGCAGACAGCCTAAGCTGCTCACTAACTTCAGACATGTTTTTTGAGCTTCATTAGCCAGTTCTCTCAGCTCTGTCTAAATACTACATTGAAAATGATGCAATTGTGTTCCTAAAGCATTACCTTATGGTACTTTTTTAAAGATATATTTTCTGTACCAGCGCTGTGCCGTAGCAGGTAAAGCCACTGCCTGCAATGCTGGCATCCCATATGGGTGCCAGTTCGAGTACCGGTTGCTGCACTTCTGATCCAGCTCTCTGCTATGGCATGAGAAAGCAGTAGAAGATGACCCAAGTCCTTGGCCTCTGCACCCAAGTGGGAGACCTGGAATAATCTCCTGACTCCTGGCTTCGGATAGCGCAGGTCTGGCTGTTGAGGCCCATTGGTGAGTGAATCAGCAGATGGAAGAACTCTCTCTCTCTCTCTCTCTCTCTCTCTCTGCCTCTTCTTCTCTCTTTGTACCTCTGACTTCCAAATATATAAAGAAATCTTTAAAAACAAAGATTTATTTTTCATTTGAGAGATTGAATTACAGATGGAGAGAGGGAAAGACAGAACCATCTTCGATCTGCTGTACACTCTCCAAATGGCCACAATAGCAGGAGTTGGGCAGGTCCGATGTCAGGAGCCAGCAGGTTCTTTCAGGTCTCTCACGATGGTGCAGGGGCTCAAGCAGTTTCCATGCTTTCCCAGGCCATAACAGAGAACTGAATTGGAAATTGAGCACACAGGACTGAAATCTTATATTTAGCAAAAATGTTGACATCCTCGAAGATCTCCCAGACCGAGAGAAGAGGAGATCTCAGGAGAGACCAAATACAGAAATCTCTTGGCAGGGGAGCCACTGCAAACTTCAGCAGACACCAGGGAACATCTTCAACCTGCTGGAACACTAGAGGCACCTTTACTGGAAGCAGGATCCTCTCAGATAGCTGGACCTCCCCCTGTACATTAGATTTTCTCTTCCCACTCCTAGTCTCACTTACTCCAGGGCTCCCGAGCCCTGAGACATCAAAGCTGGAATCTGTTCCTTCCCTGCCAGTGTCCCCAGACACCTCATGACTTTGGAGGGAAACCTAGCTCGACCCTCCCAGGGCTGCCCACCCACAGCCCCAGCTGCACGCCTATGGGTTTGTGCTCGGCTCCCTCTGTGGTTCCTCTCACTGTGTCTTCCAGGGCACAGTAGTACACAGCTGAGTCTGATAGCTGCAGTGAGGATTTGTGCAGGTGGAAGGAGCTGTCCTTCTTGACAAGAGTGGCGTGAAAACCTTCATGCTCCACTCTCTGGTTTTCTGTTGCACTTTTCAACAGGAGCTGAGGACCCTGATGGAGATACTGGACGTACCAGAAAAGGGACATTGAATAGCTGGTTTCGTAGTTGCAGTTCAGGGTCAGAGATGAGCCCTCGGAGAGGATAACGGGTCCCTCTGTCTGGGTCACTGAGTCTCCATTTGTCCTTCCTAAAATGATTAAGGTGTTGTTATTTAGGAATGTATCAACAGGACAGTTCTGGGAGCAAGTGGGACTAGAGATCTTCACACAGACCTTGGAACAGAAAATCATTTAAAAACAAAACATCACTTACGCACAGTTAGCAGCAGGACCACCACAGTCACTGAGCAAGACGTGGAGAGCATGGCTGGTGAGCTGGGAGAAAGAAAAAGTCCTGGCAACCTTGGCTGTACCCCAGATGTCAGGGTGACATTCCAGTTCCAGAACCTGGATTCTCGGTAGGAACTCCTGGTGAGTCCTGCTCTGGAAAGATAGCCTTCCTGCCCTGCAGCAGTTGGAACAATGAAGAGTGAACAAAATATGCACCTGTCAAACTGCTTAAGCCATATGAAAATTACCCTCATCTGGAGAAAGAAGTGCCCTCTTGTGGTTAGTCCAAGAATCTGCAGCTTGCATCATAGTTCTCTCATTTGACTTCATTTTTCCAGTATATTTGAAGTTAAAAGGGAGTATTTTCAAGGTTTTACCTCAAAGTAACTATAAACCTTTGATGTGTCTGATGCACCAAATACACTCCATTACAACGCAGTGTACACATGATCTTCCACATGATCTCTCAGGATTGGAAAACACAAGCATCATAGCCTGGTGTTAAACTGTATTTTGATGTTCCAAAACATAAAATAATGTGAAACTTCTTTTAGGACTGAAAAAAGGAAAGCTTTCAGTAATCATTTCCAAAAGCTGTCATCTGTATGTGGCACTGAAATACTAATTCTCCATCAATTTCTACCACATAATTCCTTCCACCTGAAATTGCATCTCAACATCCTGAAATCATCCAAACCACCCAAAATAATTCCATTATGGAAGAGTAACTCAGAGTCCAACAGTGTTGACAAAACAAAAAGCCATTTGAATTTTTCCACTTCATTTTAGACGGCATGATATGATAGAATTGCTGTCACTGGTGTGCTTGATAAACCCCACAAAGAATAAAAATAAGTTCCTTTTGACTGGGCCAGAGCAGCTTACCCCTCTCAGGCACATACCTTCCAAAACCCCAGGTTCACTTCTGATGCTCTCGGCTTTGCTCTTCCATGTCTTCTAACAACAGAAAACCAAGCACATGTGCCCGGCTTCTTAAATCTGCAGGTGCCACTGAGTAAAGCATTAGCTAGACAAATCTTTTTGTACATATATTAAAGTTCTCGCCTTTATATTCAGTAAACCTTTTTAATTTTTGAATTCCTCTTCTACATATTCTTTTACATGTTTTTGAGCTACTGTGTGATATTTCTACACATGTACACAATGTGGTCTGAAAAAATCAAGGTAGTTAGTATTTCCATTTGTTTATCATTATTTTTGGTTAGAGTTTTCTGTTGTCTCTCCTCACAGATTGAATGTTTCCTTTCACAGAAGGTGACAGGTCCAGTTAATCCCTGACAGAACCAGCAAATGGAATCCAGAGGTTTGAAATTGTGTCTTAATTTGTTTATCCAGAAATTTACCTGAAATACAATTGCTAACTGTTTTTGTGATGACATCATTTCTATAATAATAAATTGGGAGGTGGAAGTAGTGAATTTCTTAAACCTTCTGATTTCAGAAGATAGTTTGGATCTGGGATACGATGACAACTAGAATCCAAGAAATAGCTACGAGGAGTTAAAGCTCACCAAGAGAGAACTGCAGAGAGTTCCAGGGCTTCCTTCAAGTATTCAAGGAGCATGCACTAGGGAGGCCAAACAAATGCCATCCAAAAGAATTAGAGGAAGCAGAGCACAGCCAGTGCTCAACACGGGGGCAGGACTAGGCAGGTCCCACTAGCCATAGTGTAAAACCCAAAATTCGTGAATAAATAGTTGGGGTAAGTAAAAAGGTCTTGCTGCAGAAATAGGAGATTATTAGCCTAGAAGCAGACCAATGCATATATATTTATGTTATGTAAACCATTATGGAAGAAAGAGCTAATGGCTGAATACCAGGTATTGTCTATTAGGATGAAGACACACAAAATACATTCATTAAATGTAAAAAATGAATTCCTAAACCCAATCAGGAAAAGTTAAACAAAAAACAGAAGAAATCATTGGGAAATGCTATGTGACGATCTCATAGTATGAAAGAACATTGAACTTTTGTAACGAATCCTAAGCCATAAGAGAAAAGACTGGAAATTATGCATACATATTTTTTAAATATTCAGAAAAAGACTCTCAACAACTAACTAGCTAATCAAATTCAACAATACTTCAGAAAGCTCACTCACCCCACACCAGCTGCAGGTTTATCCCTGGTATGCAAGTTTGGTTGAACTCTTTAATTAACACATAATTATTCTTAGGCATTTAAATTTAACTGAAAAGTGATCCCTGTTAAATATAAGAGTGGGAATAAGAGAGGGAAGAGATGTACAGTTCAGCACATGCTCAATCAGACTTGCCCTTAATGGGAGGGTTAGAAACATGCCAGGGGATTCCAATTCAATCCCATCAAAGGTGGCATGTACCAATGACATCTTACTGGTCAAAGTGATCAATTTCAGTTCACAATTGCTCATAATGATAGGATTGGGGGTCAAATGGATCACATAAGCAAGACTAGTGTCTACTAATAATAACTGGTATAATTAAAAAGGAGAGAACAATCCAATATGGGAAGTGGAATACACAGCAGACTCATAGAATGGCAGATGTCCTAAACAGCACTCTGGCCTCAGAATCAGACCTTAAGGCATTCGGATCTGGCTAAAAACCCCAAGAGAATATTTCAGGCATGGAAAGCCAAGACACTCTGGCAAAAAAGTGACCTAAATGAAAGATCTCCATGAGTGAGATCCCAGCAGAGAACAGGCAATCAAAGAAGGAGGTACCTGTCCCTAATGTGTTGTACTATGTGAATTAACAGTATAACTAGTACTCAAACAGAACTTTATACTTTGTGTATCTGTGTGGGTGCAATCTGTTGAAGTCTCTACTTAGTACATACTAAGTTGATCTTCTGTATATAAAGATAATTGAAAATGAATTTTGATGAAGAATGGGATGGGAGAGGGAGTGGGAGATGGGATGGTTGCAAGTGGGAGGGAGATTATGGGGGGGAAAGCCACTATAATCCAAAAGTTGTACTTTGGAAATTTATATTTATTAAATAAAAGTTAAAAAATAAAATAAAAGTTAAAAAATTTAAAAAAAAAAAGAACTGGTAGGCTCCAAACACAAAGAAATGATAAGAAAATAGAAGTGCTAGTTGCATGGGTTGATTGGCTTATACTGTGCATAAGTATTGAAATATTTTAGTATACCCCATAAATTTACAGGTATTAATGTTAATCAAAGAAAACAATACGATAATTTAAATGAGTATTTTTAGATTACTAAATCATGTATTTTAGTTACTTCCAAAGTGGCTAACAAATGTACCCTCCCACCAGAGTTTGCCACCATCACTGCATGCTTTGCAAATTTCTCTTTTTAATTTGAGAAGCAGAAAGACAGAGAGTGAGAGAGAGAGAGAGAAAGAGAGAGAGAGAGAGAGAATGACATCCTATCCACTGATTGAGTCCTCAGATGCCTCCTATAGCTGGAGCTGGGCCATAAGCCAGGAACCAAGAACTCATGAATAGCAGGGACCAAGCTGCTTGAGCCAATATGGCTGACACCCACTCTGCATTGACAGGAAGCTGGACTCAGGAGCCAGAGATGGGCATCAAGCACAGACATCTAAACCTACGGATTAACCTCTAGGCCGACTAACTACACCAAGCACCCTTGTTTCAAACTAGCATTACAGGGATTCCAAAATCGGGTTTGAAAGATATTTATATACATTTTTGGCAATATCAATAGCTGTAAGAATTTTCCATTTCTTTGTGAATAATGTGATTTTTCAAATTGCCTCATCATACCATGTGAACTGTTATCTGGATATTCATGTTCATTTTCATCTATGAAAATAAAATTATTTAGGAAAATCACAAACCAATTGTCAAATTACTGACAAAATAACAACAGTCATTTTGATGTAATTTAGGTATTTATTTCAAAATGATTTTGCTCTTAACATTTAGATATGGAACCTTTTAATTTTCTCTGAATTTCTTCCACTATTTTTAAGCTCACAAATCCTTCCCTGTGCAGTTACTTAATTAATACACATTAACCTTTTTACTAAGAACTTCAAGATTTAATTAGTTTGATCCAAAATCACGTGAGGTACTTGATTTACTTTATTTTTTACTCATTGGTAATTTCACAGCCAGTCAATTTTTTTCTCAAATATTCAACTTTGTGATACTCACACTGGAGTGTTTTTTTAGAATGTCCTTATATTAAACTACAGAAAATCCCCATCGCCAACAGCAACAACAGATGAGATGCCTTCAGCCCTCACTGCGGGTTTGAGTAGAGGCTGCAGGTGCCTGGGGAGCACTGTGCTCTTGCAGCACAGAAGTAGGTGGCTGAGTCTGCAGGACGGGCAGCTGCAATGTGCAGGGAGAGATGTTTGTCCTTCTTGCTCATGAGGACGGTGAGCCTTTGCTCTTCTTTCTTATCCACATTTGAGAGAATGTTTATAAGGAACTGGAGACCTGCTCCAGGTTCTCGCTTATACCAAAAGAAGTAGGAGGTGGCACTGTCTGTGTAAGTGCAGTTGATAACACAGGTGTCTCCCTCCCGGACACTCAGGAAAGAAGGACTCTGCTCCACCGTCTCTCCTCCACTCACACCTGTGCCAAAGGAGAAGTCAGACATGATTGTCAGATCATCACTCCCGGAGATTGCATTATTTTTCATCACATTATTTCAGGCAATCTGGAAGAGGCCAGCCTCCTCAGACTTCTAATGAACATTTTCCAAGCACCCTCTTCCCCAAAAGCTCCCAACTCACAGTGCAGCTGCAGCCACAGGAACAGGAAGAAAGGTCCTGCAAGCGTCCTCATGGTTCTGCCCATGAGAACCGGTGATCTCCAGCCAGGAGAGCTCCGTCTATCACAGAGGTCTCCTCCTTTGCTCCAAAGCATAGCAGACTTCAAATGCACAGGCATCTGCTTCTGTCTTGAGCCTGCTCCTATAGAAGTCAACCAAAAAGAGCCTGTCCTATACCATGGGTCTGCAGAGACACACTGCCCTCTTGTGGTAAAATCTCTAACTCCTATACTTGGACACCAAATTCAATTTTATCATCCTGTGTCTTTGATAGATTACACAAATAATCAACAGGTCTAATACAGTAAGTTCTAAGTGTGTCCTCAATCAGAAAATAATTAATATTGGCACAAAACATACTAAAATCTGTGTCTCAGAATTCCACCTCATCTTCTCAGACATTAGTGAGATATTTTAAATTAATTTGGAGTTATAAGCTTTCCACATTTATCCAACAACAGAGTTAGCCTATTTGAAATAAAGAAAACACTACAAGTGAGTCCATGAAGTAGCTGAAATGTAAAATATAAAATCTTTCCTCCTCTTCCCAACCCAACTTCTTAAATTGGCCGGGGAATCCCTCAGTTAAATCAACCGTCTTGGTTCAGCTCTACTAAGAAAAACTCTTTCTACAGGTGATATTTAAGTACAAAGACTGTAGCACTAGCGAGAATCTGGCTACGTATGTCAGATGATGCTACTGCAGCTCTGGAACTCCAAGTGTGGGTGTGCTCCTGATCTTATCCCAAGAAACTGACAGTGCCATAGACCAACACAGGAACGATCCTTTAGTAAAAATGACTAAATTATAGAGTAGAGTAGACAAGAGGGGCCTGACCTACTGTGAATGAATAGTATTAGTACATCCAAGGGAAGAATTGACCTTGTGGATTGTGATGACAAATCTGATGTGACTCTAAAATCTTTTTTTTTTTCTGGAAGAACAGATTATCTGAGACTCTTGATATGTGGTTTAATTATTGCCAGGTTTTGATCTAACATCACACCATAGATGGATATAAGGCAAACACATACGTGTCTTCAGACGTGTTTGTATTTCCTAATAACAAAGTTGGTAACTGCTCCTCAAATATGACTACAGAATAATATATAATAGAATTACCCCTTCCAGCTTTTTGGACACTGCCGACTCAGAGTCCAGATGCAAAAGCTTTTTCCTAGATTGTATTTGGTCTCCAATCATTGCTTGAACTATCTACCTATGATAACAGCCTTTACTCCTTTAAAATCTCTCTCCAAATATGTCTCATTTGTTTTAATATCTTGGGTCTTTCTGGCAGAAAGAAACCAGAGACACAGAGAGAGATTTTGTCTCCTTATTCACTCCCGCAAAAGCCCACAACAGCCATGGCTGAGCCAGGACAAAACCAGGACCCCAGAACTCAATTCAAGACCACCACATCAGTGGCAGGAAGCAAAGTTCTTGAACATCACCTGAAGCCTCACGGGGTACACATTAGCAGGAGGCTGGAATAGGGAGCAAAGCCAGGGCATAAACCCAGGCCCACCAATATGGGATACAAGCATCACAAGTGGCTTTTCAACTGCTGTGTCAGTTGAACCCCCTGGAGCTGTGATCCCTCCAGCATTTCATTAGAAAGCCCAAGTTGTGAATCAAAGTTGTCACTTCTGGCAGAGCTTGAATTCTAAACGTTATCTAGTTTAGGGAAGTTGCTAAAATTTATTTTCGCCTTCAGCCTTTTTTTTTTTTTTAGATTTATATATTTATTTGAAAGGCAGAGTTACATGGCCGGTGCCGTGGCTCACTTGGCTAATCCTCTACCTGCGGCGCTGGTACTCTGGGTTCTATTCCAGGTTGGGGTGCTGGGTTCTGTCCCGGTTGTTCCTCTTCCAGTCCAGCTCTCTGCTGTGGCCCAGGAAAGCAGAGGAGAATGGCCCAAGTCCTTGGGCCCTGCACCCGCATGGGAGACCAGGAGGAAGCACCTGGCTCCTGGCTTCAGATCAGCGGAGCACGCCGGCCATAGTGGTCATTTGGGGGGTGAACCAACAGAAAGAAGACCTTTTTCTCTGTCTCTCTCTCACTGTCCATCTCTGCCTGTCAAAGAAAAGGCAGAGTTACAGAGAGGCAGAGAAAGAGAGAGAGAAAGAGAGAGAGAGAATCTTCCATTCAGTGGTTCACTCCCCATATGGCTGCAATGGCCAGAGTTGGGTCGATCTGAAGCCAGGATCCAGGAGCTTCTTCCAGGTCCCCCACAAGGGTACAGGGGCCCAAGGGCCATCTTCTACTGCTTTCCCAGGCCATAACAGAGAGCTGGACTGGAAGTGGAGCAGCCAGGACTTGAACCAGCACCCATATAGGATGCCGGCACTGCAGGTGTAGGCTTAGCCCACTACGCCACAACACCAGCCCCATCAGCTTTCTAGCGATTGTTTCCCACCTGTTCTCTAGGAGTCTAGAGCTGACGTACACACTTTAGGAATAAACCAAGCATAATGTCTAAAGACTTCAAGACTCCTTACTCTGTGAATCGCAGAAGCACCAGGCTCCAAACTTTAGGCCCAGGAAGTCATCTACCTCCTACTGAGCTCCACGTCCCACATGTCAAGCACTGGCATGTGGATCTGGCCTACGTGTTTGGGTCCAAGTGTCACATCCACCTAGTCTGTGCATCTTTCTGCTGGCTCTCCAGAGTCTTCAAATGGCATTTTAAATGTATTTTCCCTGATTTTGTGATACTATGGATTAACCAATATAATCCATGACTTAATAGTAGCCAATTCTAAAATCTACTGATAACTGAGTTATTTTTTCACAATTAAGTTATCCAGAATCAGTTTTGTTGGTTGCAGCCAAAACCTTTGAACACTACCATACTTAACAAAGGCATTTTGGAAAAAAAAAAAAAAAGGCATTTTGGGACTTAAATGAGGTAATCTATGATTTGTACCTGGCAATATTCCCAGTTCCCATAAAGTGTCAACCCATGTTAATTCACTCACTCTCTCTCTTCCTCTCTCTTTTTTTCTGTCACATGCCCACTAATCTCATAAGCCTTGCAAACTAAGAGACATAGAGAACCACACATACACATGCACACAATATTCAACTATAGGAGTAACCCAGTGTGGACTAGATTTAAGAGTGCTATTATCCTCTCATCCCTCATATCTCACAGGCTCTAGTCTTTCATCTTTGTTAAGCTTTCCAGGTCTGGCTCACTGTTGTAAAACCTGTCAAGCTGGGGTTAGCATTGTGGCAAACCAGGTAAAGCAGTCGCCTGAAAAGCCAGCATCCCATATGAGCGCCAGCTCCTGTCCTGGATGCTCCACTTCCAATCAAACTCCCTCCTAATGGCTGAGAAATGCAGTGGAAGATGATCCAGGTGCTTGGGCCCCTCCAACCCATGTGGGAGACCCGGATGAAGCTCTTCCCTCCTGGCTTTGGCCTGGCCCTGCACTGTGGTTGCAGCCATCTGGGGAGTAAATCAGCTGATGGAAGATCTCTCTCTCTCTCTCTCTCTTTCTCTCTCTTGTTCTCTCTCTGCTGCAGCAACACATTTCCTGGTGTCTGGCTTTGCAGACGATTTCAGAACAACACTGTCTTCACTGTATGCCCCTGAAGAATGCTTAATAAATCAATATCATCACACTTACAAGAAACCTTAATTTTTGTTTTAGAAACATACATTTCTCTTCAAAGTGATAAGAAAAATGGAAAGATGATGAGGCCCATGTCAAAATTCTGCACTTCAACGAAGGAAAAAGAACTGAAGGAAGAGAGCAATGTAATTGTTGAAGCAAATTATTCCTAGAGCAGGTGAAAATTTAGAATTTCTCATATTTAAGAAGTTGTCTATGTAAAATGTTACATGTACCTGAAGAAAAATATAGTCTTTCACCCAAAAAAAAAGAGAATGAATGCAGGAGAAATAAAATAGTGACGTAAAAGCAGTAAACATTGAGATTTATAAGATTCAGCAAATGTGAGATGCTCAGGTTAGGACTTCATATTCAGTGGGCAATGACTCAAAATACTAGTCTGGTGATCTTGATTTGTAATACTATTTTAACAAAAAAGAAATACCAAATGCTAGCCATGATTTATTTGTATGACAGTATTCCAAGACATTTTAACCTTAAACACTATATTGACAGTACTCACATACCATGCAGTTAATAATTTCAGACTCTGAATGATAATAAATTGGATTATGAAAAGACAGAGAACTTTCTGTCTGGAAGAGAATACTCAGACCATCATTTCAGGTGTCCATGGGAGGGAGAATTCTGTAGGGCACCAGTTAGGTCAACCCTACAGCCTTATGATTTAACTACAAATCACAAACTTTTGACACAGATTCATTCAAATATTCTAAAGCTTATTTGGTCATTTAGAAGCTGAAATTCTTGAAACATGTTTTAAAACATCCATACATTTTTAAAATACAGAAAATCCCAATCGCCAACAGCAACAACAGATGAGATGCCTTCAGCCCTCACTGCGGGTTTGAGTAGAGGCTGCAGGTGCATGGGGAGCACTGTGCTCTTGCAGCACAGAAGTAGGTGGCTGAGTCTGCAGGACGAGCAGCTGCGATGTGCAGGGAGAGATGTTTGTCCTTCTTGCTCATGAGGACAGTGAGCCTTTGCTCTTCTTTCTTATCCGCATTTGAGAGAATACTTATAAGGAACTGGAGACCTGCTCCAGGTTCTTGCTTATACCAATAGAAGTAGTCGGAGGCACTGTCTGTGTAAGTGCAGTTGATAACACAGCCATCTCCCTCCTGGACACTCAAGAAAGAAGGACTCTGCTCCACCGTCTCTCCTCTACTCACACCTGCAAAACAGAAGTCAGAAAAATCATCAGGCCAATATTCCCTAGAGATAACATTGTTTCCTCACATTATTTCAGGCAATCTGGAAGAGGCCAGCCTCCTCAGACTTCTAATGAACATTTTCCAAGCACCCTCTTCCCCAAAGCTCCCAACTCACAGTGCAGCTGCAGCCACAGGAACAGGAAGAAAGGTCCTGCAAGCGCCCTCATGGTTCTGCCCATCGGGACCTGCGAGCTCCAGCCAGGAGAGCTCCGTCTGTCAGTTGTGTCTTCCTTTCCTCCAAAGCAGAGATTTCTTAAACTCACTACAAAGGCATCTGTTTCTGTGTTTAATCTGCTTTAAGAAGTCAACCAAACAGCCTGTCCCATATTGTGCATTAACAGAGACACTCTGCCCTCTTGTGGTCAGATCCCAACTGCTAAACCCTGTGACGAAATCTGATCTTTTTTTCACTTTTATTTAATAAATTTAAATTTCCAAAGTACAGCTTATGGATTACAATGGCCTTTCCCCCACCCCCCATAACTTCCCTCCCACCTGCAACCCTCCCATCTCCGGCACCCTCTCCCATTCCATCCACATCAAGATTCATTTTCAATTCTCTTTATATACAGGAGATCAATATTAAGTAAAGATTTCATCAGTTTACACCCACACAGAAACATAAAGTGTAAAATACTGTTTGAGTACTAGTTTTAGCATTAATTCACATTGAACAACACATTAAGGACAGAGATCCTACATGAGGAGTACGTGCACAGTGACTCCTGTTGTTGACTTAACAAATTGACACTCTTGTTTATGGCATCAGTAATCTCCCTAGGCTCTTGTCATGAGTTGCCAAGGCTATGGAAGCCTTTTGAGTTCGCCAACTCTGACCTTATTTAGACAAGGTGGAAGTTCTCTCCTCCCTTCAGAGAAAGGTACCTCCTTCTTTGATGGCCCATTCTTTCCACTGGGATCCTACTTGCAGAGATCTTTCATTTAGGTATTTTTTTATTTTGCTAGAGTGTCTTGGCTTTCCATGCCTATAATACTCTCATGGGCTCTTCAGCCAGATCCAATGCCTTAAGGGCTGATTCTGAGGCCAGAGTGCTGTTTAGGACATCTGCCATTCTATGAGACTGCAGTGTATCCTACTTCCCTTGTTGGATCATTCTCTCCCTTTTGAATTCTATCAGTTAGTATTAGCAGACACTAGTCTTGTTTATGTGATCCCTTTGACTCTTAGACCTATCATTATGATCAATTGTGAACTGAAATTGATCACTTGGACAGGTGAGATGGCATTGGTACATGCCACCTTTATGGGATTGAATTGGAATCCCCTGGCACAATTCTAACTCTACCATTTGGAGCAAGTCCAATTGAGCTTGTCCCAAATTATACATCTTCTCCCTCTCTTATTCCCACCCTTATATTTAACAGAGATCATTTTTCAGTTAAATGTAAAGGCCTAAGAATAATTGTGTGTCAATTAAAGAGTTCAACCAATAGTATTAAGTAGAACAAAAAAAACTAAAAGGGATAAAGTATTAAGTTGTTCATCAACAGTCAGGACAAGAGCTGATCAAGTCACCATTTCTCATAGTGTCCATTTCACTTCAACAGGTTTCCTTTTTGGTGCTCAGTTAGTTGTCACCAATCAGGGAGAACATATGATATTTGTGCCTTTGGGACTGGCTTATTTCAGTCAGCATGATGTTTTCCAGATTCCTCCATTTTGTTGCAAATGACCGGATTTCATTTTTTTCCTCTGTATAGTATTCTATAGAGTACATATCCCATAATTTCTTCATCCAGTCTACTGTTGATGGGCATTTGGATTGATTCCAGGTCTTAGCTATTGTGAATTGAGCTGCAATAAACATTGAGGTGTAGATGGCTCTTTTATTTGCCAATTTAATTTCCTTTGGGTAAATTCCAAGGAGTGGTATGGCTGGGTTGAATGGTAGGGTTATATTCAGGTTTCTGAGGAATCTCAGACTGGCTTCCATAGTGGCTTTACAAGTTTGCATTCTCACAAACAGTGGGTTAGTGTCCCTTTTTCCCCACATCCTCGCCAGCATCTGTGGTTGGTAGATTTTGTATGTGAGCCAGATCTGATAGTATCATTATATGCCTCTGGAAAACTACAAAAGAATAGCACTATGTCAAGTAAAGTAAGTTCCAATCAGAAGTGATCCAGATTAACAGAAAGCAAACATAATATAAATGTCAGGTTCAGAATTCCACTTCATCTTCTAGGCACACTACTAAGATATTTAAGTCGATTTGATGAGGCAGGTTTTTCATGTTTATTTAATAACAGGACCACATATTTGAAATCAGGGAAATTCTATTGAGTCCACTAAGTAATTGAAAGTAAAATCCTTCCAACTCATACCTCCCTCACTGTTTAAATAGGCCAGAGACTCACTCAACCAAATCAGTCATCTTTCTTCAGCTCTAAAGACAAAAACAGACTCTACAGGTGATGTTGAAGCACATGACTATAGTGGGAGAGAGAGCTTTGCAGTGTATGTCAGGTGCACGCTCCTCCATGTGTGTGACATTCCTGATCTTACCATTCCTAGGAAATTGCTAGTGCCAAGGTCAATACAGGATCAGTCCTTCCGTTAAAATGCTTAAATTATGGAGTAAAGGAAAAGAGGGGGACACTTCCATGAATAAATGGTATTAAAGTAACCAAAGGGAAGAGTTTATCTTGCAGATTGTGGTCTTTCATGTACTCTGAAGTCCTTTCTTCTGGAAGAACGGATTATGGATATGTGGTCACCAAATAGTGACCTAAAAAAGTACATAAGCTCTTAAGAAACATCAAGCCATAGATAAAAGCAATGTCTCTTCCCTAAGGATTTGTATTTTGTAATATCAAAGTGAGTGGCTTTTCCTCGATATGACTACTGAACAAGTTGTAGTAGTGTCACCTCCCCTACTCCTGTTGCCTTGAGTACAGCCAACTCAGAATACAGACCCAAAAACATTTTCCTCAATTTTATAGTGTTTGTCTCAAATCATTGTTCAGAATATCCACCTAGGAGGCCATTCTTCACTCTTTTAAATTCCCTCTCCAAACCATATCTCATGTATGTTAATATCTTGGCTCTTTCTCTTCCATTTCAGCAGAAATAAATCTGGGAAAAGACATGAGAATGTGACCATGAGAAATCTACTCCCAAGGGAATCTAGTCTGACTCAACATTAGAAGCAAAATACCCTCCCTAGGATTTAAACCCATGTGTTTCCAGGACTGAAGATATTTATTCTACTTCTTCATCTACATTGCATACCTTTTGTATCAGAAGACTGATCCTGCAGAATCATATTCTTAATATAGAAATATATGCACATACTTCAAAATATATGTAAATGTATATACATTAAATGCATATATTAAAATTTTCATTTCAGAATTATAATTCTTCCATCCTTCATGGATAATAATCCCCATAAAAGATTATTCTGATATATTCCAGTTGCATCTCTCCTGCTCTTGCTTTGACCCATGATCTTTTAAATATTTTGCCAGCATTAGCTCATATTTATAAGAGACAGCATGATTTCTCAACACAGTACACATCAGGTACTGAGAAAACAGAGCAGTTACATTTATATCTCTTTACTTATTTTGTTTGTAGCCTTCACAGTCATCTCTTCCACTTCTTCATGAAATATATACTATGGTGAACTATAGTCACCCTACCGTGCTTCAGAACACTAGCCATTACTATTTCTGTCTGACTGTATTTTGGTACCTGTTGGCTAACCTACTGCTATCTCCTTCATATCCTCTCTCAACTTCCTAGCCTCTAATAATCACTGATCTACACGTTTTAATTGAACACTTTTTTTGCCATCACATATGAGGGAGCACGCAGAATTTCTTTCTGCGTCTGGCTTATTTCATATAACATAATTTCCTCTGGTTCCATCCATTCTGCTACAACTGGCAAAACTTCATTCCTTTTATGAATGTATAACCTTCCATTGTCTACCTATACCACATTGTCTTTACCCATTCAATCACTGATGGAGCCCTAAGCTGATTCCATGTCTTTGACTGGTTCACTCCTAAATGCCTACTACAGCCAGGGCTGATTCAAGATGATGCCGTGAGCCAGGAACTCAATCCAAATCTCTGAAGTTGGTGATAGAAACCCAATTACTACAGCCAGCACCTGATGCCTCCTAGGGTGCACATCACCAGGCAGCTGGAATCAGGAGCAGACTGATAGGGGATGCAGCCATCACAAGAAACATCTTAACCACTGAACCAAAAAAAATCCCTGCCCCACATATGGTACTATCAGGATTTCATTAGAAAGTCCAACCTGTGAACCAAACCCCTAACAATTGGGAACAATTGATTTCCAAAGTCTATCTAATGAAGGGCACCTGCTAAAATCTGTTTTCTCTTCTAGCTTTCCAGATGTCATCTTCCACCTTCCTTCCAGGCATCTTGTGCTGACTTACACAGATCAGGAATGAACCAAGGTGGGTAACACATAGACATCAGACTACTAGCTCCGTGGGCTAGTTATGTCCTGAATCTGCTCTCTCAGTCCTAACTACTCTGGAAGACCAAACTCCAAATTGTGACTCCTAAGCCCTGAAAGTCTTGTGCTTCCTGCTGGAGTTTCATGCCCGTGTGCCCTGCACTAAAAGGGATCTGACTCAGTGCACTTCTGTCCAAGCTCCCGACCCCTAGTTTAGGGTTCTTTCTTGTGAATCTCAAGAGCCTTCAAATGGCATTTTCAAAATACATTTGTCCTGATTTTGTGCAAACATAGTTAAACCTTATAAGCTACTTCATCACTATCAGTAACCATATCTAAATTCTGCTAATAATTTAGTTTACCTCTCAGTTTAAATTATCTAAAAATGGTTTCAAGTGCAACTAAAATCTTTGAATGATCCCATGTTTTTAAAGATGCCTTGGGACTCAAAAGAGGTGATCTGTGAAATGCACCTGGCAATATTCCCAGTTCACATCACATGCTAACCAAGGTTAATTAACTCACTTCCATTCTCCTTTTCTTCACACTAATAGGGCATACAAACTGAGACAGAGACACAGAGAGAACCACACCTATTTGCAAACACACACACACACACATGCACACTCACACACATGCATACATAGAGGTTCCCCTGTGGGAGTAACCCAGGGCAGACTAGAGCTGAGAGTGCTATTTCTACCCTTCCCTTCAATCTCAGAGGCGCCACGGTCAAGAAAAGTCTATTGTCATTGGTGAGTTTTATTCATTTAGGCCCATTGCTGTAACAACCCAACAAATCTTCATGAACAAAACATTGCAACCCTGAAATTCAAAAATATTCAATATGTCTAACATTTCCATTGCCACTGTCAGAAAAATTAATTAAGAAAATAGGAAAATGCCTCATTAATCAGTGCCTACGAATAGTGTGAAGGAAAAAAGAGGATCATTTTCAAAACCCTGCTGTTATCAGACACATGAAGACCTAGTAACAAAAGTCAAAAGCATTGGGGGCCCACGTTGTGGTACAGTGGGTTAAGCTGACACCTGTGACACTGGCAACCAACATGAGTGCTAGTTCACGTCCCAGCTGCTCCACTTCCATTTCAGCTCCCTACTAATGTCCCTGGGAAAGCAGTGGAAGACAGCCCAACTGCCTAGGCCCCTGCACTCACACGGGAGACCTGGAAGAAGCTCCTGGCTCCTGGCTTCAGCCTGGCCCTGCCCAGGCCTGTGTGGCCATTTGGGAAGTATACCAATGGATGGAAGATTCTCTCTCTCTCTCTCTCTCTCTCTTTCTAACCCTGCCTTTCAAATAAATAAACAAGTAAATATTTTTTTAAAAATTAAAAGCATTACATCCTTAACACAGAAAACCCAGAAAGAGCATCAGTGGCAACTTCTTAAAAGAAAAATAGTAATAATAGCTTTCAGTTTTGAAGAGCACTTTTTATTCCCATTTTACAAAGGAAAAAACTGAAGCACAGAAAGTTAGGTGCACTGCCTCTATGGCTGAAGTGACTAAGTATGAAATAGTATTCTGAAATTGGCAGCGTGCATTCATAGCCACGGTCTTAATAACAATATTTACTCTCTGTAATAATTAACTGAAATATCTACCATAAACCCAGACTTAACATCCCAAGTCAAATAATATTTTATCCTGAAATATAGATGACATTCTTGTCTACAAGGTCATAGAGATGAATGAACTGCTAAGGTGGCCAAGAGCAAAACACCAGGAAAGCAGTGATTAGAGTGCACATGTATCTCTGAGACAGCAGGGAACAATTTTCCTTTGGAAAAGGAGAAGTGCTGGCTCATATCGTAACCCTAAGGCTAGCGCTCTAAGTATCTCTAAATTTCCAAAGAATTCAAAAGTAAAACTTATTTTTCCTTTTTTAATTGTTTTTATATATTTTATACATTGAAAAATGTATCTGTTCATGCTATACAAAATAATGCTTCAAAATATGAGCACATTGTGAAATGTCCAAAGTGAGTTCACCATCATATAAATCATCTACATGGTTATCACGTATTGTGGTAAGAACACTTAAACCAACTCTCTAAGACATTTCAAATTATACAATTAACTGCCATCACTATAGTAAACATTGTGTCCAAAAGATTGCTTGAATTTATTCTTCATGACAAATTGCATTGCATACCTTTAGAAATATTTATTTCTTCATCTGTGCAGCAAACTTTAAGGCCAACTTTATATGTGTTCAATCTACTGGATTTGTACATTTACTACATTATCTCTACTTGCAAAGGAAACTAATCATATCACAGCACAGATCATCCACCACCTGATGATTGGATAAACAAAATGCTGGGTATCTGTACAATGCAATTCAGTCATCCTTTAAAAGAAATAAAATTTTGATATAAGATAAAGCATGGATACCCTGAAACTATTATGCAAATGAAAATAAAATGGTGACGTATTGAGTCAGGAAAAATAAGTTTTTACAAAATTCAGCAAATGAGATATCCTCAGATTGGGATATAAATTAAATGAAAGTAGGTCAAAATACCAGCCTGTGTTATCTTAATTTTTAATAAAAGTTTAATGAGGAAGGAATGTTAAATGTTCACCCAGCTGTATCTTTATGACAGGATTACAAGATATCTATTTTCTACCTTCTATTTACTGTATTTCCCATACCATGCAGTTAATAATTTTATAATCAATACATCCTGCTATGGAAAGAAAAGGATCTTTCAGTCACTAAAAGAATTCTCTGCTATTGCTACCAAGACGCCCATGGAGGGGAGAAATCTGAATGGTACTATGAGGTCAAACCTAGAGCCTTGAACTCTAACCAATGATCATTAACACTCAATGGGAGCTCAATCAAAAATCCTAACACTTACTGGGTTATTTTGAAGTTGACTTTCTAGAAGGATGTTTTTGAAATAAGACAAATAAAAAATAACTCTAGAAAAATTCTTAACTCAAAGGACAAAAAAAGCTGAGCGTGTTGTTAGCCTTTGTTGCGGTTTTGGGTAGAGGCTGCAGGTGCCTGGGGAGCACTGTGCTCCTGCAGCACAGAAGTAGGTGGCTGAGTCTGCAGGACGGGCAGCTGCGATGTGCAGGGAGAGACGCTGGTCCTTCTTGCTCATGAGGACGGTGAGCCTTTGCTCTTCTTTCTTATCCATACTTGAGAAAATACTTATAAGAAACTGGAGGCCTGCTCCAGGTTCTTGCTTATACCAGCTGAAGTAGCTGAAGGTACTGTCTGTGTAAGTGCAGTTGATAACACAGCCGTCTCCCTCCTGGACACTCAGGAAAGAAGGACTCTGCTCCACCGTCTCTCCTCCACTCACACCTGTGCCAAAGGAGAAGACAGATGCATCGTCAAGTTATCACTCCACGGAATTTGCATTGTTTTTCTACAGTAATTCAGACAATCTGGAAGAGGTCAACATCTCCTTCAGACTTCTAATGAACATTTACTAAACTCCCTCTTTCCCAAAAGCTCCCAACTCACAGTGCAGCTGCAGCCACAGGAACAGGAAGAAAGGTCCTGCAAGCGTCCTCATGGTTCTGCCCATCGGGATCTGCGAGATCCAGCCAGGAGAGCTCCGTCTATCACAGATGTCTCCTCCTTTGCTCCAAGGCACAGCGGTCTTCCAACTGCACAGGCGTCTGCTTCTGTCTTGAGCCTGCTCCTATAGAAGTCAACCAAAAAGAGCCTGTCCTATACCATGGGTCTGCAGAGACACTCTGCCCTCTTGTGGTCAGACACTCAACTACTAAACCACCGACCAGAATCTTTTCATCCTGATGGATATCTTTGAGAAAATACACAAATCAGCAATAGGCCATGAAGCAAGTTCCAAGTTTGTCTCCAATCAGAAGTTCTATAGAATAGCAGAAAGCAAAGATAATGAAAATGTAGGGTCCAGAATTCCACTTCATCTTCTCAATACACTACTGAGTCATTTTAAAAGAATTTGAGGGAGCCAGCACGGTAGCACAGCAGGTTAAAGCCCTGGCTGGCCTCCCACATAGGCAATGGTTCAAGTTCCAGCTGCTCCACTGCTGATACAAATCCCTGCTAATGTGCCTGGGAAAGCTGCAGAGGATGGTCCAATTCCTAGGGCCCCTACACACAGGTGGAAGACCCAGAAGAAGATCCTGACTCCTGGGTTCAGATTGGCCCAGCTCCAGCTGTTGTGGCCATTTGGGGAGTGAATCAGCAGATGAAAGAGCTCTAACTCTTTCAAATAAATAAAAATAAATCTTTTTTTTAAAAAGAGAGAATTTAAGGTTACTGGTTTTCAATGTTCATTAAGTAACAGGATTAGTCTACTTGAACAGGAAAAGCTCTGAGTCCACTAAGTAGTTGACAAGTAAAATTCTTCCACCTTTTAGCTCCCTACTTTACAAAATATCCACTGAATCCTTCAGCCAAATCAACCACCTTGGTTCAGCTCTAACAGAGAAAATCTCCTTATATAGATTATGTTAAGCACAGGGACTAGAAGAAAAGAGAAACCTTTGTTAACTATGTCAGGTATACACTACGTAAAATCTACTCCTATTCTCAAGACATATACCATGGCTGTACACAGGAGTGACTACACAGGAGTAAATGATTAAAGTGGGGAAAGGCATCAGTCAGTACAATGTATTAATGTGTAAGCAAAGGGAAGAGTTTACCTAGTAGATTGTGATGAGAAATCTGACATGCATTCTGAAATCCTTTCTTCAGGAAGAGCAGATTACCTGGGGTTATAGATATGCGGTTTACTTATTCCATGAACTGACAAAAAGGAGTGGAAACCCTCAAAAACATCAAGCTATAGATTAATACAATGTAAACAATGTAAGACTTTTCCAGATGCATTTTTATATATACAGTGTGTAGTCTCTCCTCAAACATGAGTACTGAATAATCTGCGGAATTACACCGCTCCTGTTGCCTCGCCCACTGATCACTTAGATTTTTCTAGAGGGTATTGTCTGTGTCTCCAATCATTGTTTAGAATATCTTCCTGTGACAACACCCTTCACTACTTTAAATGCTCTCTCCAAAACATGTCCCATTTCTGTTAATATAATTCCAGCCAGAATAAATCTGAGCAGAGTGGGGGCTGGCTCTGTGGCAGAGTGGACTAAGCCTCTGCCTGTGGCACCAGCATGCCATATGGGCACCAGTTCATGTCTTAGCTGCTCCTCTTCTGATCCAGCTCTCTGCTGTGGCCTGGGAAAGCAGTAGAAGAAGGTCCAAGTCCTTGGCACCCTGCCCCCACGTGGGATATCCAGAAGAAGCTCCAGGCTCCAGGCTTCGGATCATCCCAGCTCTGGCTGCTGCAGCCATTTGGGGAGTGAACCATCAGGTGGAAACCTTCTCTCTGTATCTCACTCTCTCTCTCTGTAATTCTGCCTCTCAAATAAATAAATAAAATCTTATTTAAATAAAGAAGTAAAAGATCCCACCCTATATTTTAAGAACATACATCTACAGGAATATAGAAAATAAATATAATCCCTCACACACATTGTATACCTTGTGTATCTCCAAACCCTGACTATGTAGAATAGCTTTCCTAATACAGAAAAATATGGGACCCAGCACAGCGGCATAGCAAGTAACTTCGCCGCCTACAGAGCCGGCATGTCATATGGGAGAGAGTTCAAGTCCCAGCTGCTCCACTTCTGATCCAGTTCTCTGCTATGGCCTGAGAAAGCAAAAGATCACCCAACTTTTGGGCTCCTGCACCCACGTGGCAGAACCAGAAGAAACTTCGGGCTCCTGGCCTCGGATTGACAGAGCTCAGCTGCAGCCAATTGGGGAGTGAACCAGTGGATAGAAGACCTATCTCTCTCTCTCTCTCTCTCTCTCTCTTCTCTCTCTCTTTCTCTCTCTGTGAATGTGTGTGTGTAACTCTCTCAAATAAAAAATATACATCTTAAAAAAAAATAGAGAAACATGTACATATTTCAAAAATGTAGGTATATATGTATATACATTAAATGCCCTTCTAGAAATTTTTATTTTAAAATTATAATCAGGATGGGGTTGTGGGACAGTAGCTAAGTTGCTGCTAGAACAAACAAATCTAATGTCAGAGCCTGGAATCCAGTCACGTCTTTTTTTTTTCCCCCACGGGCAGAGTGGACAGTGAGAGAGAGAGAGAGAGTAAGGTCTTCCTTTGCCGTTGGTTCACCCTTCAATGGCCGCCACGGCCAGCGCGCTGCAGCCGGCACACCGCGCTGATCTGATGGCAGGAGCCAGGTACTTATCCTGGTCTCCCATGGGGTGCAGGGCCCAAGCACCTGGGCCATCCTCCACTGCTCTCCCTGGCCACAGCAGAGAGCTGGCCTGGAAGAGAGGCAACCGGGACAGAATCCGGTGCCCCGACCGGGACTAGAACCCAGTGTGCCGGTGCCGCAAGGCGGAGGATTAGCCTAGTGAGCCGCTGCACTGGCTCCAGTCACGTCTTTATTCTGACCACTTCCTGCTAATGTGCAAGCTGGGAGTCAACAGATGAAGGCTCAAGTACTTGGATCCAATATGGCAAAAACAAATGGAATTCCTGGACCCTGATTTGGCCTGGTCTAGTCCTGGTTGTTATATCCATTTGGAAAGTGAAACAGGGGTTGGAAGATTCTCTGTCTCTCTCATTAGAAAATAAAAATAAGACAACATAAAAAAAAAAAAACCATTGTGGGAAATAACCACAGCAGAAAAGAGCTGGATCAGGCGGCAGCTTGGAGATGCAGGTAAGACTGAACTGCAGCAAACCACAGTGCTATAGCTGTAGGGAGAGCATGGCAAGAGTCTGGACTGGCACTCTGGGGGCCAGCAGTTGCTAGCGGTTGCCCACAGACCCCATGGATGTATAGGAGGCACATTTATCTCATCCACTTCCCCACAACATCAACCATTTCCCAGCTGAGAAAGGGCGGGTGCCATTTTGGGTTGGGCAGGGCTTCAGAAGACTTTGTATGAGCGCATAGCAACTGGCTGAGAGAGGACGCCATCTTCTTGACATTACTGGCAGCAGTGGCAGGGAGAGAACAAGGTTCGGCCAGTGGCTCTTGTGTATGCATGTGATCCAGAGATTCTAGCAGAGAGAACAATCCACAGCGGGTAGGAGGTGAGTGGGCAACCATGCCCAAGGCTCCCAAGATCAAGATGCCTAAGCAGAGCTGTCTTGGGGAACATATGTCTCTTTTGACTGGACAGTCAAGCAGGGCAGAGAGAAACCTTTGCACCCAGTGAATGTGGGAAACTTGTATAATGAGTCCATGGGGACTCAGTGGTTACATGAGAAGCTACAGGGTGTAGCTGGGTCTCTGGGCAATCACTGGTTGTGGCTCCATACATTCAATACCGTTTGGTTACATAAAGCAATCATTTCATTGGGAACTGTGTTCACAGTGAGGGCTGTACAAACCATTTGTGTGGTTCATATGGTGGAATAGATAACTGTAGAATATATTCTGGAATAACACCCAGACATTAACCATCTTGGAAGAGAGAAGGTGAGGGGGTGATCACACCAACAGAGGTGACCATTCCCCACCCCTCCACTTCTGTTTACAAGAGATCAACTATACCCAACTTCGGTATAGTTGCCCTTGATACTTGCCCCACCCTAGAGCACTAACCAGAGCTCACTGGCCACACCCACCCACATCTCTTGGTATTCACTGAAAGTACAGATAATCCATCAAGCCACAGAGGCATAGCTCAAAGATAAAAGCCATCAGAGGAAAAAAGCAACCATCAAATCCACCAATACCTAAAAACAAATGTAGAATTTCATGAAAAAAGAACAATGAAGGCAATGTAAGCTCAAAGAGAACACAACATTTCAATATCAGAATGTGAAGATGAAGAGATGGAGGATAGGCCAGAAATGGAATTCAAAACTTAGTCATAGGGTTACTCAAAAGCAATCAGAGGCAAAACCACGAACTAAAGAAATCAATATATGACATGAATGAAAAATTTTCCCAGGAAATTAAGATTTTAAAGAAAAATCAAAATGAAACAGTAGAAATGAACAACCCAATAGATCAAATAAAAAATGTGATGGAAAGCCTTACCAGAAGTCTTGGGGAGGCAGAAGAAAGAATATCCAAACTAGAAGACAAATCTTTGGAAATCTTACAGACAGACCTAAAAACAATGAAAAGAAAAACAAGAAGAAGATAGAAAACTTAAAAAAAGTATTAGACATCTATGGGATACTATCAGATGAACCAACATACAATCTTAGGAGTTCCTGAAGGAATTGGAAGAGAGATGGAACATAAGGCATATTTAGGGAAATAATTACAGAAAACGTCCCTAATTTGGAGAAAGAAAGTAGAGGAACCATATAAAACTCTAAATAGACATGACCAGAAAAGATCTTCACCACTACACATTGTAGTCAAACTTTCTACAGTAAAACATAAAAAAAAAAAGATTTTAAAATGTGCATGAGAGAAATGCCAGAATATTTCCAGAGGATCTCCAATTAGACTCAAAATGACTTTTCTTCAGAAACCCTATAGGCTAGAGGAAAATGCCAAGATATAGTCTAAGTCTTAATAGAAAATAACTGTCAACAAAGAATACTGTACCCTCAAAGCATTCATTTATGAATGAAGGTGAAATAAAGACCTTCCACAACAAACAGAAATTGAAAGAATTTGTCATCACAAATACAGCATTACATAGATGCTTAATGACATGCTACACATCAAGTGCCTGGTAATAATAATAGGCAGAACAGAAAGGAGGGAATGTCCAACATAGGAAACAGTCCACATAGCACACTCATAGAATGACAATTGCTTTAAGTAACACTCTGACCTCAGAATCAGCCCTTAAGACATCTACATGTGGCTGAAAAACCCACAAGAGCATTTCAGGCATGGAAAGCCAAGACACTGTGGCAAAAATATCCTACACCAAAGATCTCTGTGCAGGAGTCCCAGTACAAAGAAGGGGCTATCAAAGAAGGAGGTACTTTTCTCTGAAGGGAGGGCAGAATTTCCACCTTGCTTATGGCCTTGTCTAAATACTGATGGAGTTTGTGGTCACAAAAGGCTTCCATAGACTTGGCAGTTCATGACAAGAGCCTAGGGTGATCACTGATGTCATAAATAAGAGTGTTCATTATTAAATTAACAACAGGAGTCACTGTGCACTTACTCCCTATGTAGGACCTCTGTCCTTAGAGTTGTACTATGAGAATTAACTGCAAAACTTGTTCTCAAACAGTACTTTCTAAGTTGGGGGGGGTGCAAACTGTTGAAATCTTTGCTTAGTATAGAGTTGGTCTTCTGCATATAAAGTTAATTAAAATGAATCTTAATGAAGAATAGGATGGGAGAGGGAGTAGGAGGTAGGATGAGAGTGGGGGTGGAAGGGTGGGTATGGAGGAAGAACCACTGTATTCCTAAAGCTGTACTTATGAAATTTGCCTTTATTAAATAAAAGCTTTTTAAAAAATGCAACAAACAAAATGCAACAAACAGACCATATGCTAGGCCATAAATCAAGTGTCAACAAATTAAAAAAAAATCATCTCATGCATCTTCTTTGACCACAATAGAATGAAGATAGAAATCAACAGTTCAAGAAATCTATAGATCAGATGCAAACTAATGGAGACTAAACAACATATTCCTGAATAAACAGTGGGTCATAGAAGAAATTAAAGATGTATCAAAAAATTTCTGGAAGTGAATGAAGATGACAATACCTCATATCAAAACATACAGGAATATTAAGATAATCGAAAATGAATCTTGATGTGAATGGAAGGGGAGAGGGAGTGGGAAAGGGGAGGGTTGTTGGTGGGAGGGACGGTATGGGGGGGGAAGCCATTGTAACCCATGAGTCGTACTTTGGAAATTTATATTCATTAAATAAAAGATAAAAAAAAACAAAAAAAAAAACATACAGGATACAACAAAAGCAGAGTTAAGAGGGAAGTTTAGAGCAATTGGTGCCTACATCAAGATATTGGAAAGGTACCAATAAATGAGCTATCAATGCATCTCAAGGACCTAAAGAAACAATAATAAAACAAACACCATATCAGTAGGAGGAAAGAAATAATTAAAATTAGAGAAGAGCCAGTGCCGTGGCTCAATAGGCTAATCTTCTGCCTGTGAAACCGAACACCAAGTTCTAGTCCCAGTTGGGGCGCCAGATTCTGTCCCGGTTGCTCCACTACTGGTCCAGCTCTGTGCTATGGCCCGGGAGTGCAGTGGAGGATGGCCCAAGTGCTTGGGCCCTGCACCCGCATGGGAGACCAGGAGAAGCACCTGGCTCCTGGTTTCTGATCAGCGCGGTGTGCCAGCCGCAGCACGCCGGCCGCAGCGGCCATTTGAGGGTGAACCAACAGCAAAAGGACGACCTTTCTCTCTGTCTCTCTCTCTCACGGTCCACTTTGCCTGTCAAAAAATAAAAAATAAAAAAAATTAGAAAAGAAACAAACTAAATGGAAACAAAAAACAACACAAAAGATCAGTTAAATGAAGAGCTGGTTTTTTGAAAAACTACACAATATTGAAACACCATTGGCCCAACTAACAAACAAAAAAGAGAGAAAAGACCAAAATCAAGAAAACCATAGGTAAAAAAGGAAATGAAACAATAGATACAACAGAAATAAAAAGAATAATCAGAAATAACTACAAAGAGCAATATGCCAACATATTGGGAAACATTGAAGAAATATATAGATTCCTAGATACATACAATCTACCAAAACTGAGTCATGAAGACATAGAAAACATTAACAGGAGCCAGCGCTGTGGTGTAGCAGATAAAGCCGCCACCTTCAGTGCTGCCATACCACATGGGCGCTGGTTCAGTCCCAGCTGCTCCACTTCCGATCCAGCTCTCTGCTGTGGCCTGGGAAAGCAGTAGAAGATGGCCCAAGTCCATGGACACCTGCATCTACATGGGAGACCCAGAGAAGGCTCCTGGCTCCTTGCTTTGCATCGGCACAGTGCCAGCCGTTGCAACCAACTGGGGAGTGAACCAGCAGATGGAAGACCTCTCTCTGCCTCTCCTTCTTTCTCTGTGTAACTTTCAAGTAAATAAACAAATCTTTCTTTTTAGAAAAAGTTAACAAAGCAATAACCAATATGGAAATTAAATTGGTAATAAAGACCCTCTCAAAAAAGAAAAGTTCAGGACCAAATAGCTTTACTGCTGAATTCTTTTTTTTAACATTTATTTATTTATTTGAAAGAGTTATGCAGAGAGAGGAGAGGCAGAAAGAGAGAGAAAGAGGTGTCTTCCATCTGCTGGTGTACTCCTCAAATGGCCACAATGCCAGAGCTGTGCCAATCTGAAGCCAGGAGCCAGTAGTTTCTTTTGGGTCTCCCACATGGGTGCAGGGGCCCAAGGGCTTGGGCCATCTCGACTGCTTTCCCAGGCCATAGCAGAGAGCTGGATCAGAACAGGAGCAGCCAGGACTAGAACTGGCACCCATATGCGGTGCTGGTGCTTCAGGCCAGGGCATTAACCTGCTGCACCACAGCGCCAGCTGCTACTGCTGAATTCTACCAGACGTTTAAAGAACAAATTCCAATTCTCAAGCTATTCAAAATAATTGAAAGGGAGGGAATCCTCCCTAACTCCTTCTATGAAGCCAGTATCATCTTATACTTCTGAAATCAGAAAATGATACAACAGAGAAGGAGAACTATAGACCAATATCCCTGATTAACATAGAAGCAAAAATCCTCAAGAAATTTTAGCTAATCAAATCCAACAACACATCAGATAGATCATTCACCTGGACCTAGTGTGAGTTATCCCTGAAATGCAGGGATGATTCAACACTTGCAAATTAATAGATGTGATATAGCACATCAACAAACTGAAGAACAGAAACTAGATGGCTATTTTACTTAAGAGATGCAGAGAAAGCATTTCATAAAATACAACATCCTTTCATGATGAAAACCTTAAGCAAGTAGATTATGAGAGGAACATTCCTCAACACAATCAAGGCAATTTATGACAAACCCATGGCCAGCATCCTACCAAATGATGAAAAGCTGTAAGTATTCCCACTGAGATCCAGAACCAGACAAGGGTGTGAACTTTGATATAGTCCTCGAAGTTTTAGCCAGAGCCATTAGGCAAGAAAAGGAAATCAAAGGAATACAAATTGTGAAGGAAAGAAATCAACTATCCCTATTGGCAGGTGACATGATTCTCTATATAGGGGACCCCAAGACTCCACTAACAAACTATTGGAACACATAAAAGACTTTAGTAAAGTAGCAGGGTGTAAAATCAACATAAAAAATCAATAGCCTTTTTCTACCCAGAGAATGCCCTGGCTGAGAAAGAACTTATAAGATCAATCCAATTGACAATAGCTACAAAAAGAATTAAAGGCCGGCGCTGCAGCTCAATAGATTAATCCTCTGCCTGCAGCGCCGGCACCCCAGTTTCTAGTCCTGCTCAGGATGCCAGATTCTGTCCCAGTTGCTCCTCTTCCAATCTAGTTCTCTGCTGTGGTCCGGGAGTGCAGTGGAGGATGGCCCAAGTCCTTGGGCCCTACACCTGCATGGGAGAACAGGGGAAGCACCTGGTTCCTGGCTTTGGATCAGCGTGGTGCGCCAACTGCAGCACGCCTGCCGCAGTAACCATTGGTGATGAACCAACAGAAAAGGAAGACCTTTCTCTCTGTCTCTCTCTCTCACTGTCCACTCTGCCTGTCAAAAAAAAAAAAAAAAAAGAATTAAATACCTTGGAATAAATTGAATCAAGGAGGTCAAAGATGTCTGTGATGGAAATTACAAAACATTAAAGAAATAACTAGAAGAAGACATTTTAAAAAACGAAAAAGCTTCCATGTTCATGGATTGGAAGAACCAACATCATCAAAATGCCCATACTACCAAAAGCAATGTACAAATTCAATGGGATCTCAATCCAAATACCAATGATTTTCCTTGCAGATCTAGAAAAAAAGGATGCTAAAATTCATCTGCAGGGGGCTGGTGCTGTGGCACAGTGGATTAATACCCTGGCCTGAAGCGTCGGCATCCCATATAGGGGCTGGTTCAAGACCTAGCCGCTTCACTGCCAATTTCAGCTCTAAGCTATGGACTGGGAAAGCAGTAGAAGATGGCCCAAGTCCTTGTGGCCCTGCACCCACGTGGGAGACCCAGAAGAAGCTCCTGGCTCCTGGCCCTAGATTGGTGCAGTTCCAGCCATTGCAGCCAACTGGGGAGTGAACCATCGTATGGAAGACCTCTCTTTCTCTGCCTCTCATCTCTCTGTGTAACTCTGACATTCAAATGAATAAATAAATAATTAAAAAATTCATATGGAAACAAAAAAGACCCTGAATAGCTAAATCAATCTTATTATTATTATTTTTATCTTTTTGAAAGACGGTTACAGAGAGATATAGAGCGAGAGAGAGAGAGAGCGAGAGAGAGGTCTTCCATCAACTAGTTCATTCCCCAAATAACCGCAATGGAAAATGCTGAGCTGAGCTGATCTGAAGCCAGGAGCCAAGAGCTTCTTCTGGGTCTCCCTAGTGGGTGCAGGGGCCCAAGCACTTGGGCCAACTTCTACTGCCTTCCCAGGCCATAGCAGAGAGCTGGATTGGAAGCGGAGCCAAGACCTGAACCAGCACCCATATGGGATGCTGGTGCTGCAGGCTGCAGCTTTAACTCGCTGCGCCACAGCACCACTCCCTAAATCACTCTTTTAGAACAAGAATAACACTGGAGGCATTACAATACCTGATTTCCAGACATACTATGGGACACCTATAACCAAAACAGCCTGGCACTGGCACAAAAACAGACTCATATGCCATTGGAACAGAATTGAAACTCCAGAAATCAATCCATACATCTACAATCAGCTCCTCCTTGACAAAGAACTGAAATCAATCCCTGGACCAAGGACAGTCTCTTTAACAAATGGTGCTGGGGAAACTGGATCTGCACATGCAGAAGTATGAAACTAGAACCCTACCTTACATCGTACACAAAAATCCACTCAAAATGGATCTGATACCACCAAATTACTAGAGAACATTGAGGAAAATAAGCAAGATATTGGTATAGGCAAAGACTTCTTGGAAAAGACTCCAGATGCACAGGCAATCAAAGTCAAAATTGACAAATGGGATTACATCAAGTTGAGAAGTTTCGGCACTGCAACAGAAACACTCATAAGGGGCCGGTGTTGTGGCGTATTGTGTGAAGTCACCGCCTGCAGTGCCGGCATCCAACGTGGGCAACAGTTCAAGTCCTGGCTGCTGCTCTTCCGATCTAGCTCTCTACTATGGCCCAGGAAGGCAGTGGAAGATGGCCCAAGTCCTTGAGCCCCTGCACTTCATGGGAGACCTGGAAGAAGCTCCTGGATCCTGGCTTTGGATCGGCCCAGCTCTAGCCATTGTGTCCATTTGGGGAGTGAACCAGCAGATGAAAGACCTCTCTCTCTCTCTGCATCTGCCTCATTCTAATTCTCCCTTTCAAATAAGTAAATAAATTTTAAAAAACACTCAGCAAAGTGAAGAGGCAACCAACAGAATGGGAAAAATTATTTGCGAAATATAAAACTGATAAAGAATTAAAAACTGGAGGATATAAAGAGTCACGAAACTCAATAATAACAAAACAACCCAGTTAAGTAATAGGCAAAGCACTTAAACACGCATTTGAGAAACTCTCTGTATAAAAGGTAATATCAGAGTTCAGAAATGCCATCCCTCACCACAAGGATAGGAGGAGAATGGCAGACGAAAGAAAAGAGTGACTTGCAAAAATTAAGTTTTACAAGATTGATCTTAATTTAGAATATGTGGAAATAATTCAAAATAGCGGTCTTATGAATTTAATTTTTATCAAAATTTAACAAAGATGGGTCACCAAATAATATAAATTATTTGTTTGTCATTCCGGCCAGTATGCTTGGTTTTTAACTTCCATTTGCATGGAATATCTTTTTCATCCTTTAACTTTCAGACTGTATATCCTTATAGGTGTAGTGTATTTCTTGTAGGCAGTAATACATGGATCCTGTTTTTTTTTAATCGAGAATTTATTTTTTTATGACAGAATTACATTTTAATTTTTTACCTTTTATTTTATTATTTTCTAATACCATGATTTAATAATTTCACAGAAAAAATCAATAAACTTATTAATAAAGTATAAAGACCTTTCAATCAAGAAGAGAATTCTCACCCAGCGCCACAGCTCAATAGGCTAATCCGCCTGTGGTGCTGGCACACCGGGTTCTAGTCCCGGTCACGGGGCCGGATTCTGTCCTAGTTGCCTCTCTTCCAGGTCAGCTCTCTGCTGTGGCCCGGGAGTGCAGTGGAGGATGGCCCAAGTGCTTGGGCCCTGCACCCACATGGGAGACCAGGAGAAGCACCTGGCTCCTGCCTTTGGATCACAGCGATGCGCCGGCTGCAGCGGCCATTGGGGGCTGAACCAATGGCAAAAGGAAGACCTTTCTCTCTCTCTCTCTCTCTCTCTCTCTCACTGTCCACTCTGCCTGTCAAAAAAAAAAAAAGAAAAGAAAAAGGAAAAAAAGAAAAGAAGAGAATTCTCTAACCTTGACAACATGTCCACAAAGGGAGAAAACTTATTTTTGCCAGTAAGGTAAACCCTAGAGAGATGAGATCTCACTGAAGATCACTAACTCCCAACAAGAACTCATTCAAAATGTTCTAACATTCATTGGGTCACTTTGAAACTGAATTTTTCAAATGTTTTTAAGTGTCCATCTATTGAAAATATAGTACTGAAAATCCTGGGCTCAAGTGTCAAAATTAAATAGAGCAGATCTTCAGATTCCATTGCAGATGTTCTTTTTTTATTATTCTTTTCATTGAGTTTTATTTATTTATGAGTGGGGACTGGCACTGTGGCACAGCAGGTAAGCTACCACTTACTGTACTGGCATTGCTTATCACAGCACCAATTCAAGTTCTCTGCTCGATTTCTGACCAGATTCTGCTAACATGCCTGAGAAGGCAGTAAAACTCAGCCCGAGTTCTTGGGCCACCTCCACTGCCATCAGCCTAGCCCAGATACAGCTCTTAGCACCATTTGGAGAGTGAACCATGCAATGAATGATCTATCTATCCCTCCCTCTCACCATCTCTCCCTCCTTCCCTCACCCATTCTCTTTGTCAACTGCCTTTCAAATAAATAATCTGCATTTTTTAAAATAAATGAAGGAGACAGAAAGAGAGGGAGAGAGAGAGAGAGAGAGAGAGAGAGAGAGAGAGAGAGAGAAGAGAGAGAGAGATCATACAGGTGCTGGTTCACTCCTCCCAATGACTGCAACAGCCTTGCTGCAGGTTTGGGTACAGGCTTCGGGTGGATGGGGAGCACTGTGCTGGGCTGCACAGAAGTAGGTGGCTGAGTCCACAGCATGGGCAGCTGCAATGTGCAGGGAGAGATGTTTGTCCTTCTTATTCATGAAGACAGTGAATCTTTTCTCTTCTTTCTTATCCATACTTGAGAAAATATTTAAGAGCAATTGGAGACCTGCTCCAGGTTCTTGCTTATACCAATAGAAGTAGTTGAAGGTACTGTCTGTGTAAGTGCAGTTGATAACACAGCTGTCTCCCTCCCGGACATTCAGGAAAGAAGGACTCTGCTCCACCGTCTCTCCTCTACTCACACCTGTGCAAAAGGAGAAGTCACACACGATCATCAAGTCATCATTCCCGCAAATTTTTTTCGACAATGATTTCAGGCAGCCTAGAAAATGCCAACCTCCACTCAGACTTCTAAAGAACATTTGCTAATCACCCTGATTTCCCAAAGCTCCAAACTCACAATACAGCTGCAGCCACAAGATTAGGAGGAACAGTCCTGAAAGAGTCCTCATGGCTCCACCTATCAGGACTTGCAATCTCCAGTCAGGGAAGCTACAGCGATTATCAGTTGTCTCTTCCTGACCTCCTAAGACCAGTCGTTTTTCAAACTGGCAGCTCAGCAGCCTGCTTCTGTCTTTAGCCTGCTCTTAGAGAAGCCAAGCAAAAAGAGCCAGTCCCACATCGTGCATCAGCAGAGACGTGCTGCCCTCTTCTGGACAGAGCCTCAACTGTTAAACCGCTTCCCAGATCCTCGCACCCTGACAGGCATCTTTGGAGAACAAGGGAAACAGCCATGAGTCACGTAAACCAAGGTCCAAGTGTGTCCCCAGTCAGAAATGATGAAGTTTGGCAGAAAGAAACATGGTGAAAATGTGGGGTTCGGGATTCCACTTCATCTTCTCAGCACGCTTCAGAGACATTTTAAATGAACTTGAGGGTACTGGTTTGTCACCAACAGGATTAGTCCACTTGATCAGGAAAACACTGGCATCCACTGACTACTTCAGAAATAAAGTCCTTCCTCCTCTTACCTTTCCGACTTCTAAAACTGGACAAGAATCCCTCAGACAAAACAACCATCTTGATTCAGTCTAATAGGAAATCTCTTTCTACAGGTCACATATGTACCCACTAAGATTGTAATAAAATAGAGAGCTTTGCTAAATATCTCAGATGCACCCCACTGCAGTCTCTGCTCCCCCAAGTCTGGCATTGCTCTGACCTTGCCATTCCTAGGAAATAATGCCATGGATCAAAACAGCAAAATTTTTTCATTAAAAATGACTAAATTGTAAAGTAAAAGATCGAACAGAGGGAAAGCTTCCATGAATCAACTGTATTAGTGTAACCAATGGGGAGAGTATACCTTGTAGACTGTGATGAGAAACCTAAAGTGGATGTTAGGATTCTTTCTTCTGGAAGAACAGATTGTGTGTGTGTGTGTTATGGACATGTGGTTTATCTATTGGCAAGAATTGACAGAAAAGAATAGAAACTCTCAGAAACATCAGGCTACAGGTAGATGTAATGGGAACAAGTGTACATCTCTCCCAGGTGTGCTTACATTTCATAATGTCAGTGTGAGTGGTCCCGCTTCAAAACTGATTACTGAATAATCTGCAGTAGAATTACTCCCTGCTGTTGCCTTGACCACTGACCATTCAGGCTTCCCTAGATTTTACTGTTAGTGTCTCAAATCATGGTTTAGAATTTCAACTTATGATTACATCCTTCACTCCTTTAAATTCTCTCCCCAAACTGTGTCTCATTTGTGTTAATATCTTGCATCTTTGGGTTCATTCCAGCAGGAATAAATCTGGGCAAGGATAAGTCAATGCCTATCAGTGGAGCAGACATGTGGGAATGTGACCTTGAGAAATCTGCTCTCAAGAGAACCTAATCTCAATCAGTGTAAGAAGCAACAGATCCTCTCCTGTGATTTGAGTCCATACAACTCCAGGAAATATAGGAAATTAATATTATTTCTTATCCACACTGTAGTTTATACATCCCAAGATGCTGACTATGCAGAATCACATTCCTAATATAGAAAGAAATGTACATATTTCAAAATATATGCAGAGGTATATACCATAAATGCACTTAACAAAATTTCATTAATTAATTGTAATTCAGGATGTGCATTGTGGGACAGCAGTTAAGTTGCTGCTTGAGACATCCCATTTCAGAGTGCTTGGGATACAGTCATGTCTCCACTTCCAGTCACTTCCTGCTGATGACCAACCCAGGAGTCTGCAGGCTTGTGTCTCTGTCACAAATGGGGGGGCCTGGATGGAATTCCTGGCTCTTGGTTTTGACCTGTTCCAGCTCTAACTGTTGTGTCTATTTGGAGAATGACCAGAGGATGGAAGATGTCTCTTTCTACCTCCCTTGCTCTGTTGCTCAATCTTTCAAGTAAGCAATAAAAAATAAAATTATGATTCTTTCACTCATTCTTTTTTTAAGATTTATTTATTTACTTGAAAGTCAGAGTTACACAGAGAGAAGGAAAGGCAGAAAGAAAGGAGGTTAAATGTTTCTGTGATGACATCATTTCTATAATAATAAATTGGGAGATGGAAGTAGTGAATTTCTTACATCTTGTGATTTGAGAAGATAGTTTGGATCTGGGATACGATGACAAACAGAATCCAAGAACATAGCTACCAGGAGGAAAAGCTCACGAGAGAGAACTGCAGAGTTACAGGGCTCCTTTCAAGTATTCAAGGAGCATGCATGAGGGAGGCCAAACTAATGCCATCCAAAAGAGTTAGAGGAAGCAGAGCATAGCTGGTGCTCACACAGTGGAATGACCAGGCAGGTCCCACCAGCCATACTATAAAAACTCAAAATTCATGGATAAGTAGGTGGGTAAGCAAAACGTTCTTGCTGAGAAGCGGGAGATAATTATCCTAGAAGCAGACCAATGCATGGAGATATATATATGTTAGGAAAACCATTATGCAAGAAAGATCTAATGGTTGAATACCAGGTATTATCTATTAGTATAAAGACACACAAAATAAATTCATTAAATGAAAAATGAATCCCTAAACCCAAACCTGAAAAGTTAAACAAACAAACAAACAAAAAAAAACACACAGAAGAAATCATTGGGAAATGCTATGTGAAGATCTCATAGTATGAAACATCATTGAACTTTTGTAACAAAACCTAAGCCACAATAGAAAAGACTGAAAAATATGGACACATATTTTAAAATTTTGCAGAAAAACGTTCTCTACAATGTGGGGAGCAACTGAGACTAGACTAAATTACTGGAACTAAGACTAATTCTATGCATCTGATCTCCCACAATATGGCGCTGAGAGAGAGCAAACAACTTCTACGCAGCTGCCTCATCAGTTTGACTGATAAGCTGCAGGAGCTGATCCTGCTCCTGATTGGAGGAGAGCAGCGTGCTCGGCGTGTGGGCGGCAGAGCATGGATTGGTGGAAGAGGACTATAAAGGAGGAGAGAGACAGCATGCACCGAGCAACATCTGAGGAACATCTGAGCAGCCCCCGAGAGAGCCGGCCGGCGGTGTGCCGCTCCTCTGCGGAGGCGGGGGGGTGGCAGCTAACCCTGGACGGCATCGTTCCTCCGCGAGTGAGGAAATGGCAGCTAACCCGGGAAGAGCAGGGCAAAAAGAACAGTGCAGGGTCCGGTGTCATTCCTCCGCAAATGGGCGAGTGACACTACAACAAACTAGCTAATCAAATCCAACAACACATCAGAAAGATCACTCACACCACACCACTTGCAAGTCTATCCCTGGTATGCAAGTTTGGTTCAACAAATACATATCAATAAATGTGATACATCACATTACAAATGGAAGAATAAAAACAGTATATTACCACAGTAGATGCAGAAAAAGAATTTGATTAAATACAACATTCTTTCATAGTAAAAACCTTGAGCATATTGGATATGACGGAACATTCTCAATGCAATCAAGCCAATATATGACAACCCAGGACAGCTTCACAATGAATGGGAGAAGGGTGTTAGCATTTCCACTGAGTTCTGAAACCCAACAAGGATACTCTCTTTCCCCATTGCTATCCACATAGTTCTGGAAGTTTTAGCCAGAGCCATTAGGTAAGAAAAAGAAGTCAAGGGGATATGAATTAGAACAGAAGAAGTCAAACTGTCTGTGTTTACAGATGACATAATCATGTAGATAGTAGATCCAAAAGGCTCCACTAAGACAATATTGGACTCATAAGAGAATTTGATAAAGTTGCAGGATATCAAATCAATACACAAAAATCAATAGCCTTTGTATACACAGGCCATGCCATGGCTGAGAAAGAACTTGTAAGATCAGTCCCATTAACAATAGGTACAAAAAATTTAAATACCTGGAATACATTTAACTAAGGATGTGAAAGATCTCTACAATAAAAATTTTAAATCTTTAAGAATGAAATAGAAGAAGACAGAAAAAATGGAAAAAAATTCCATATTCGTAATTGGAAGAATTAATATCATCAAAATGTCCATACTAATGGAAGAATTTTGTAGATACAACGCAATCCCAATCAAACTACAAACAACATTCTTCTCATATCTAGAAAAATAGGATGCTAAAATTCATACGGACACAAAACAGACCACAAATAGCTAATACAATCTTAAACAACAACAATTAAAAAAAAACAGAGGCACCACAATACCATATCTCAAGACATCTTACAGGACAGTTATAATCAAAACAGCCTGGTTATGGCACATATATAGACTTGCAGAACAATTAAACTGATTAGAAACCCAAGAAATTAATCTGCATATCTACAACCAGCTAATCGTTGACAAAGGAGCTAACATCAATCCCTGGAGAGAAGACAGTATCTTCAACAAATGGAGTTGCAAAAATTGGAACTACACATGCAGAACTATGATAAAGACCCCTACATACTCCTTTTCAAAAATCAACCTACAATTCGTTAGGAATCTAAATCTTACCTGATGCCATCAAATTACAGAGAAAACTTCAGGGAACCCTACAAGACATTTGCATAAGCAAAGACTTCTTGGAAAAGACCCCAGAACCACAGGCAATCAAAGCAAAAAGAGACAAATGGGATTACATCAAGCCGAGAAGCTTCTGTTAGCAGGAAATACTCAACAAAGTGAAGAGGCCACCAGCAGAATGGGATAAAAATAAAAAATAAAATATTTGCAAAAAATAAAATATTTGCAAACAGTGGAACTGATAAAGGTTTAATATCCAGGAACTACAAAGAGTTCAAGAAGCTCAACAACAACAACAACAAATCCAGTTAAGGAATGTGCAAAGGACATGAATAGGCATTGCTCTTTTTCTTCTTTTAAAGATTTATTTATATATGAAAGTCGGAGTTATACAGAGAGAGAGAGAGACGGGCAGAGAGAGAGAGGTCTTCCATCTGGGGGTTCACTCCCCAGCTGTCTGCAATGGACAGAGCTGTGCCGACCCAAAGTGGGAGCTAGGAGCTCCTTCCAGGTCTCCCACACTGATGCAGGGGCTCAAGCACTTTAGCCATCCTCCACTACTTTCCCAGGCCATAGCAGAGAGCTGGATCGGAAGTGGAGCGCTCAGTACTGTAACTCCCAACAATGGGATGTCAGCACTAAAGGCAACGGCTTTACCCGCCACACCACAGGCCCACCCTACTTAATGGTACATTTATATTCAACTTCCGGGTTCACAAGCAGATGGGTGTTTGCTTAAGTACAACTTCTGAATGGGCTCCTTGGACTAAAATAGGAGATTATTTTCATGTAATGAGGGTGCCCTCTGAGACCCCATATCTTTGATGCCTACACACTTCTTTTCTGCGAGAGATTCCCCCTGCAGTTGAAAGAACAGAGCAAGGCACAATATAATTAAAACAATATGTTCCTGGAGCTAGCGCTGTGGTGCATGCCTTAAAGCCACGGTTTGCAGTGCTGGCATGATATATGGGTGCTCGTTCAAGTTCTGGCTGCTCCACTTCCAATATAGCTCTTGGCTGTGGCCCGAGAAAGCAGTAGAAGATGGCCCAAGAACTTGGACACCTGAATCTATATGGGACCCAGAGGAAGCTCCTGGCTCCTGGCTTCAGCACAGCTCCGGCCATTGTGGCCATTTGGGAGTGAACCAGTGAATGGAAGACCACTCTCTCTCACTCTCACTCTCACTCTCACTATCTCTGCCTGTGCCTCTCTGAAGCTCTGACTTTCAAATAAATAAATAAATAATTTAAAAAAAAGAATATGCTCCTAAAAAAAAGGAAGAGCAAGCTTGAAACTAAAGTACCTTTCATGCACAAAAAAACAAGAACAATCGCAACACAAAACCCAGGGTCACACCCCCACCCACAGCTGACTTGGGTCTCACACAGAGAGACAAGGGAAGCTTCCCCTCACAGTATTTCTCGACTGGGCACTTGTATATCGTGACAGGGAGAAGATGGAAAGATTCCTGCAAAGGGAGAACTGGAGAGGAAATGAAGGTCCTGGAATATGGGGAAAGAGTTTCTATAGCTCAGGCTGTGAGTAGGGTGACTTGCACCAGTGCTGATCTCAATTGGATTGCATCCCTAGTATCCAATTTAACTTATCTTATATTTAGCAAAAATGATGAGATCCTTGCAGATCTCCCAGACTGAGAGATGAGAATATCTCAGGAGAGACCTAATCCACCTTTCTCTTGGCAGAGGAGCCACTGCAAACTTCAGCAGACACCAGGGAACATCTTCAACCTGCTGGAACACTAGAGGCACCTTTACTGAAAGCAGAATCATCTCAGATAACTGGAACTCACCTGTTCATTAGATTTCCTCTTCCCACTCCTAGTCTCACTTTTCCAGGGCTCCAGATCCCTAGAACATCAAAGCTGGAATCTGTTCCTTCCCTGCGAGTGTCCGCAGACACCTCGTGACTTTGGAGGGAAACCTAGCTCGACCCTCCCAGGGCTGCCCACCCCCAGCCCTCAGCTGCACGCCTCTGGGTTTGTGCTCGGCTCCCTCTGTGGTTCCTCTCACTGTGTCTCTCAGAGCACAGTAGTACACAGCTGAGTCTGATAACTGCAGTGAGGATTTGTGCAGGTGGAAGGAGCTGTCCTTCTTGACAAGCGTGGCGTGAAAACCTTCATGCTTCATTCTCTGGTTTTCTGTTCCGCTCTTCAACAGGAGCTGAGGACCTTGATGGATATGCTGGACGTACCAGAAAAGGAATTCCGAATAATAGTCGGTTTTGTAGTTGCAGTTCAGGGTCAGAGATGAGCCCTCAGAGAGGATAACTGGTCCCTCGGTCTGGGTCACTGAGTCTCCATTCGTCCTTCCTAAAATGATTAAGGTGTTGTAATTTAGGAATATGTCAACAGGACAGTCCAGGGAGAAAGTGGGGCTAGAGATCTTCACCAAGATCTAGGAACAGAAAATAATTTAAAAAACCAAACATCACTTACTGACAGTTATCAGCAGGACCACCGCAGTCACTGAACAAGACACCGAGAGCATGGCTGGTGAGCTAGGAGTAAGACAAAGTCCTTGGATGCACCCCGGATGTCAGGGTGACTCTCCAGTTTTAGAACCTGGATTCTGAGAGGATCTCCTGGAAAATCCTTGCTCCTTGGAAAGACAGCCTTCCTGCCCTGCAGCAGTTGCAACAATGAAGAGTGAACAAAATATGCACCTGTCAAACCACTTAAACCATGTGGAAAATAACCCTCATCTGAAGAAAGATGCGCCCTCTTGTGGTTAGTCCAAGCATTGGCAGTTTGCATCATGGCTCTCACATTTGACTCCTTTTCTTAGGATATTTAAAGTTAAAAGAGAAGATTTTGACGTTTTTACCTCAAGGAAATCATAAGCTTTTGATGTGACTGTTGCACTAAGTATACTGCATTATAACATGGAGTACACCTTTATTTAAGATTACATTGTATTTTATAAATTTGTATACATGTGTCATTTATAAATAAAATTAAACTCAACTAATAAAAGCAATAGTCAAAGTAGGCAGAGGAGTGAACATTGAGTTCACGATAGTGGATGAGATGGTAGGCAGGAGTCCTCAGGCTTCCCAAAGCCACTCTGCATGGGATGTGCTCTGGAGTTCATTACCTGTGTTACAAAGATGCCACCCAGTTTATGTTCTCAGATCTCCACACCATGATGCTAGTTCATCCCACAACTATCTGCAACCCAGACAGTTACCTTGGCCTTCTAAACAGGACTTTTGCATGCTCTGCAGTGGGACCAAGGCAGCAAAGGGCATCTTGACCTCCTCATCCTTTCCATCACTGCCTCCTTGAAGGCCGATGAAGCTGCAGACAGGAGGGCACCCCACACACATCAGAGTCGGTGTGAGATGGATATAAAGTCCTCTTTGTTAATTCACAGAGGTTTTGTGGTTTATTTATTACTGGAGTATGGTGTAGAGTCATGCTAACTAATAATGCAGAGAGCTGTCTTAGATGCCTGGAAGGACCAGATTCTTCCAGCTGTTCTCTCAGGCCTAGAGAGCCAAGCACCCTAGCCAGGTGGTAAACTGTATTGTGACTGTGGGGAGCAATCCGGACTGGACTGAGTTACTGGAATTAAGACTTATTCTATGCATCTGCTCTCCCACAATATGGCGCTGGGAGAGAAGTAAACAGCTTCCGCACAGCTGCCTCCAGTTCAACTAATAAACTGTAGGACTTGCTCCTGATTGGAGGAGAGCAGCGTACTCGGCGTGTGGGCAGCCAAGTTGGGATTGGCGGAGGAGGACTATAAAGGAGGAGAGAGACGGCATGCACCAGGAACATCTATGGGGAACATCTAAGGGGAACATCTAGCTGAAGGAACACCTGTGCAGCCCCCGAGAAAGCCGGCCGGCGGTGTGCCGCTCCCCTGCGGAAGTGGGGAATGTGGCCAGGGGGAACTGCCCTTCCACGGAGGTGGAAGGGATAGTAGCCAACCCGGGAAGAACCAGCAGCAAACCCGGGGAGGGCCGAGCAGACAAAAGAACAGCGCAGGGTCCTGTGTCGTTCCTCCACGAAGAGGGGGAGCGACAGTGACGTTTCACAAACATACAACAAAGTGAAAATTCTTCTATGGAGGAACAATGCAAAGGCTTCAGTAATGATTTTTAAAAGATGTCATCTGTCATCTTACTTGTCCACCTGTTACCATCACACAATTCCCTCCACCTCAGGGTACTGAAATTGCATGGCACCATCCTGATACACTCAGATCACCCACAATATCTCTTTTTAAATTGATATCTCTCCAGTCTTTTTTCAAATCCAAACCACAAATGTAGTGTTAGAATTTGCATGCCTGAGGTCTCTTTTGTGATACTGTCCTTAAACTCAAAGCTCTCAAAACTGTCTTTAGCCTGGCCCTCTTTTAGGAACTCAGCCCACATCTCAGGCCTGACACATCTCAACTAAACTCCTGATCTTCCCCGCCCCTGCCTACCACAACAAGCCTCATCAATCAGCACTCACCTGGCAGCAGCACTATCTTCCTATTTGTTTAGGTCCAGAGCTTTGGCATCATCTTTGATTTCTTTTCTTCATATTCCTATTCAATATGCCAGCAAATGTTTTGAGTTTTATCTTCTAAACACCTCAGGATCTGTTCACTTCTCAGCACATCCACTATTACCACCTTGGTCCACATCACCACCATCATTCCACCAGGATGACAGCAACAGCCTGACTTGTATTCCTAACTCTCTACAGTCTACTCTCAACATGGTAGCCAAAATCCTCCCCCTTTGAGATACGAATCACATGTGATTTCCTCGCATTCCCCTCCAGAACTCCCCTAATCCGCCGGGCTGACACACCCTTTATGTGGCTGCCAGGCCCTACATGTGAGCCAGTCTCCCATTCCTCTCCTCCAGCGGACTCTACTTTGGCTTCTGCATTGTTCCTTGAACAGCTCCACCTCAAGGCCTTAGCACTGGCTGTTCCCTAACCTGAAGCTTGGCTGGAAAATGTACACCCTAACTTTCCCCCACTTCCTCCATGCACTTGTTCCTTGAGGCCTGCAGTGACCCCTCCCTACATCTAAAATCACAGTTGAAGTGACTCTGCCTCCATGAGTCCCATCTCCATTTTCCTGCTCTACTTTCCCCTAGCACTTAACTAATATGCTATAACATTTGTCTCATTTTTCTCTTTGTATCAGCCATGAGGGCAGGAACTTTATCTGGTTTATTCATAATGTGTCTTTACTGTATATAACAGTGCCTGTCTTGTGTCCATGAACAACATCAGGTTCGTGAAATACAAATTTTATATTTATACAAATGTACTTCAAATAGATTTTGAACTGATTTTCAGTATTATTAATCAAATACTGAGTTAATGAAGATGATCCAAGCAAGTTTAATGCTCACAGCAGAAAATATGAGTATGGACCCCCTGGGGAACATAAATAAACCTGATCAACAACTAAGTGTCTGTTGAATTCCTAGTACGTTGGAGTACCTGCCACTAAAGGAGTGGCATTGTGTTTATTTTTGTAATTTTGTTTAATCCTAACAAAATCCTATGAGATCTTTCTATCAATAGATTTCAGAAGAGGAAACTCACCCTAAGAAAACTGAAACCACTCATCCAAGACTATATAGCTGATTAGTGACTGAGTCAGGATTTTACACAGACGTGCTGGCACTGTGGCACAGTGGGTTAAAGTCCTGGTCTGCAGTGCCAGCGTCTCATATGGGCACCAGTTTGAGTCTCAGTTGCTCCACCACCAATCCAGCTCTCTGATATGCCTGGGAAAGCAGTAGAAGATGGCCCCCAAGTCCTTGGTACCCTGCACCCATGTGGGAGACCTAGAAAAACTCCTGGCTTCTGGTTTCAGTTTGGCGCAGCTCTAGTTGTTGCAGCCATTTGAGGAGTGAACCAGTGGATAAAAGACCTCTCTCTCTCTCTCTCTCTCTCTCTCTCTGCCTCTCTGTAACTCTACCTTTACAAATAAATTAAATAATCCTTTAAAATAGAAGAAGTGCTGGACTCTTGGGCCCATCCCTTTGAATGTGTACTGCCAGCTGGTGATTACCTCCCCCCCATTTGTTACCAACACAAAAACACCAGCTCCTCCCTGGGAAGTTATTTATTGTAAATTCTGCTACACCCAGTCATGTCTTGGCTCCATCCCCATTATTCCCTGGGTTGTTGATCAATGCTTGCCATCCTCTCAGTGCCTTTCTTCACGTGACTCTTACCCAGACTCAGATTATCAGCATCTTTCACAGTGCACTGATTCTTGAAAAATGCGATGAAACACCTGACTGATACCCACACTCTAATAACACAGCACAGCAGGCTCAGCCTCAGGGAGTTTATGAACTTAAGAAGCCCATCCACAGTTACCAGTCTCTGCATTGGACCTCCCCATATCCTCCTCTGATTGACATGTCCCAAATGCCAGTGACCAGAGTCCATCATTTCCTGATCCCAAATTTCTCTGTTGTACTGATTGTGATTAGAGTAAGGCATTTGCGTGTCCAAATACCGATGGAGTCTATGGTCACAAAAGGCTTCCATAGCCTTGGAAGCCCATGGCAAGAGCCTTGTGTCATCATGGACATCATAAATAAGAGTGTTAATTGTTAAAGGAACAAAGGAAGTCTCTGTGCACTTACTCCACATGTAGGACATCCGCCTCTAATGTATTGTACTATGAGAATCGACTGCAAATTTTGTTCCCAAACTCTACTCTATATTTTGTGTGTGTGCATGAGTGCTAACTGTTGAAATCTATGCTTAACATGGAGTTGGTCCTCTGTATATAAAATCAAACTACAAATGAACCATTATGAAGAAGGAGATGGGAGAGGGAGAGGGAGGTAGGATGAGAGTTGGGGTGGGAAGGCGGGTATGGGGCAAAGAACCACTATATTCCTAAAATCTATAAAAAATGCATTCATTGAATAAAAACTTTAAAAATAAGTAAATAAGTCATAAAAAGTAAAGTAAGGCATTTGGACTGGGAGACCCCTAATGCATATGCAGCCCTCAAATTCTCTTTTCTCATTGTCTAAATTTCTTCCCCCTTTCTCCCACAATTATTTTCTGTGCACTGCTCCCAAGCCTCAAACATAAGCAGCATGGTGATCATATCACCACTGGGGCAGTGACTCTATGTGGCCTGGAACGAGGAGACACCAACACTAGCCCCAGGTGGAGTCAGCCAAAACCCACAGATTCTGCCATTAGGAACTGAACACGCTTTGACATGAGGGATCTCTCCTACCTTATAATAATTGAAAAGTGAGTTAAGAAAGGAGGTAATATGCAAATGAGTTAAATTGATAGAAATGACAGTGTTGGCTACATAATAATAATAAAGCTGTCCTCAGCTTACAACATATGCCTGGCATGAATAGCTGTAAGTTCCTGTCTTTAAAATCAGTTCCAAGCCGGTGCCGCGGCTCACTAGGCTAATCCTCCGCCTAGCGGCGCCAGCACACCAGGTTCTAGTCCCGGTCGGGACGCCGGATTCTGTCCTGGTTGCTCCTCTTCCAGGCCAGCTCTCTGCTGTGGCCAGGGAGTGCAGTGGAGGATGCCCCAGGTGCTTGGGCCCTGCACCCCATGGGAGACCAGGAAAAGCACCTGGCTCCTGGCTCCTGCCATCGGATCAGCGCGGTGCGCCGGCCGCAGCGCGCCGGCCGCGGCGGCCATTGGAGGGTGAACCAACGGCAAAGGAAGACCTTTCTCTCTGTCTCTCTCTCTCACTGTCCACTCTGCCTGTCAAAAAATAAAAATAAAAAAAATTTTTTTTAAATTTAAAAAAAATCAGTTCCAAAGGGATGCACTCATCAAATCCCACACAGAGAGTAATAAGGGTGTAAATCCATCCTTGTGATGCCGCTGACTTACAGTATATAAGTAGCCAGTCAGTATGATCATCTAGTTACAAGACGAGTAACTATAAAGAAAGCAGGTAAATGTTTATCCCTATCATCATCATTGTCATCATCATCATCATCATTTTAAAAAATGTTTTATTAATACAAAGAGAACAGATTTCATGTATTTCACATGTACAATTCCAAGAAGATCAGCACTGTGGCTTAGTGGGTTAAGACGCTACCAGTGGTGCCAGCACATTATACGAGCACAAGTTCACACCCTCTTCCAATCCAGCTCTCAGCTTATGGCCTGGGAAAGCAGTAGAAGACACACAAGTGCCTGGGCCTCTGCTCCCATGTGGGAGACCCAGAAGAGTCTCCTGACGCCAGACTTCATATCAGCTCAGCTCCCCACGTTGTATCTGTTTGGGGAGTGAACCAGAAGAGAGAAGACTTCTCTGTCTCTGTCTCTCCCTCTCTCTGTAACTTTACCTCTCAAATTAATAAATAAAATATTTTAAAAAAACTGTTGGACAGATAGAAGTCACAAGTCCCAGTGTCACATAGCACATTGTGGCTTTTATAGTCATGGTTTTGTGTAATATTCTGTATAAAGAATGAGGGGAGGGGGGTTCCAAGATGGTGGAATAGGGAGAGAGCTCACTGATAGTCCAGGAAAAGATACTTTATTTTTTTTAATCTTTTATTTAATGAATATAAATTTCCAAAGTACGACTCATGTGTTACAATGGCTTCCCCCCCCATACCGTCCCTCCCACCCACAACCCTCCCCTTTCCCACTCCCTCTCCCCTTTCATTCACATCAAGATTCATTTTCGATTATCTTAATATACAGAAGATCAGCTTAGTATACCTTAAGTAAGTATTTCAACAGTTTGCTCCCACACAGAAACATAAAGTGAAAAATAATAGATGATTTTTTTAAATGATGATGAAATCAAATCAGACCTATTGTCATGTTTAATCCCAGTGAGAGTCAAGTTGGGAATTGATAATTTTTTTTTTTTACAGAAGATCAGTTTAGTGTACATTAAGTAAACATTTCAATCGTTCGCACCCCCATAGAAACACAAAGTGAAATATACTGTTTGAGTACTCGTTATAGCATTAAGCCTCAGTGTACAGCACGTTAAGGACAGAGATCCTACATGAGGAGTAAGTGCACAGTGACTCCTGTTGTTGACTTTACAAATTGACACTCCTGTTTATGGCATCAGTAATCTCCCCATGCACCAGTTATGAGTTTCCAAGGCTATGGAAGCCCCTTGAGTTCTCCGACTCTTATCTTGTTTAGACACGGTCATAGTCAAAGTGGAGGTTCTCTCCTCCCTTCAGAGAAAGGCACCTCCCTCAGGAAAAGATACTTTAATAAAAGTGGAGATAGTGAAGTCTCAGGGTTGAGTTTGGGAAAAAACTGCACAGGGAACTGTTCCGGAGTTAGAGGGACATGTGGATCGACGTGGAGGGCATGGGCACCCATGGCTCAGGAGCCCTGCTGCCGAGAGTCTCCTCTGCACCAGCGCTGGAAAGAGAGGTGAGGCAAAACCACAGCAGCCTGAGACACTGGTGGAAAAGCAGCAGGAAGAGCCTAGAGGGAACAAGGCTTGAAGCCAGGTGGGTAAAGTACACCAGATTAACTACAGGAGAGAAAAAAAAATAAAAGGGATGGTACGGACGATTCTCTCACTCCACACACCTTACAAAGGCATGAAAGACAATAGAGCAGGTGCCATTTTGGACATATGTGACCGCTGTGTCAGCTCAGGGCTGCACCCACGCTCAGCCAAACAGAAACACCTGACTCTGGAGGGGAGTAATAACAGGACCTAGTGAATGTGTGGAGCTTATGAACCATACTGTGAAAAAAAAATTGAGGGTGTGTGGGAGAACTCACAGTATGGCTGAGAGGTGAGTAGTCTCGGTGGGAGACTCACAATCTCGAGTGGCCTTGGCTACCCAGTGAGAGACATTGCAGTGGAATCTGAGCTTACACTGAAAACTGCACAGATCCTTTGTGTGCTCCTTGAGACAGAACAGATGAATATTATATCCACTGGGGCTAGCGCTCAGGCACCGATTGAAATCGAGAAGAGCTCACCTGAGCAGAATTACTACCCTTCTGAATAAAAGAGAGACAGACAGAGAGAGAGAGAGACAGAGAGAATTACCACACCAAACCTGGGTGTGTCACCTTTGGCACACCCTTAACCCTGAAGAACTGAATAGAGCTCTCTGGCCACACCCACCACAAGCCACTAGAGATTCACCAAAAGCAGAGAGTCCACTTAATCTAGAGTAATAGTACAATGAGAAAAGCCACTACAGTGGAAAAAAAAGAAGAAACCAAAGAATATCTCCACAAGCCAAACAACAAATGCAAAGACTGAGGAAACAAGAACAAGGAAGACAACATGACACTCCCAAATAAACATGACAATCTAGTACAAGATTATGAAGATGATGAGATAGAAGAAATGCAAGATGCAAAATTCAAAAAAAATTATGATAAGAACATTTGGAAGTAATCAAAAACAAATGTATGAACTACAGAAACCCATAAAGGACAGGACAGAAAATCTCTCTCATAAAAATGAAATAATAAGAAGAAATCAAAATGAAATGAGGAATTCAATAGAACATGAAATTGAGATATTAAAGAGAAATCAAAATGAAATGAAGAATTCAGTAGAACAAATAAAAAATACAGTTGAGAGCCATAAAAACAGAATCAGTGAGGCAGAAGAGAGAATAACGGACTTAAAAGACAGTGCACAGGAAAGTATACAGTCAAACCAAAGACAAGAAAAGGAAATTAGGGAATCTTCAGGATAGTATCTAAAAAACACAACATTCGGGTTCTAGGAGTTCCTGAAGGCATGGAGAGAGAGAAAGGATTAGAAGGCCTTTTTAGTGAGATACTAGCAGAAAACTTCCCAGGTTTGGAGAAAGAAAGAGTCATCCAAGTACAGGAAGCACACAGAACCCCCAATAAACAGGACCAAAAGAGAGCCTCACCATGACACATTGTAATCAAACTCACCACAGTGAAACAGAAAGAAAAGATTCTAAAATGTGCAAGAGAGAAACATCAGATTACACTCAGAGGATCTCCAATTAGACTCACAGCTGACTTCTAATAAGAAACGTTACAGGCTAGGAGGGAATGGCGAGATATAGCCCAAGTACTAACAGAAAAAAACTGCCAGCCCAGAATATTATATCCTGCAAAGCTCTCACTTGTGAATGAAGGTGAAATGAAGACCTTTCATAGCAAACTGAAATTGAAAGAATTTGTCACCACATCCAGTCCTGAAAAAGATGATTAAAGATGTGTTACACACAGAAACACAGAAAAACGGCCATATATACGAAAGAGGGTAAAGGAAGAAAATCTCCCAGTGAAAGATCACTGGAAGTTCAAAGCATATATCACAAATATCTTTGGGAAAATGGCAGGGCAAAGTCACTACTAATCAATAGTCACACTGAATCAATATCATCAAAATGTCCGTTCTCCCAAAAGCAATTTATAGATTCAATGTGATACCAATCAAAATACCAAAGATATTCTTCTCAGATCTGGAAAAACTGATGCTGAAATTCATATGAAGACACAGGAGACCTCGAAAGGCTAAAGCATTCTTGTACAAAAAAAAAAAAAAAAGCCGGAGGCATCACAATACCATACTTCAAGACTTACTACAGGGCAGTTGTAATCAAAACAGCATGGTACTGGTACAGAAACAGATGGATAGACCAATGGAACAGAAGAGAAACACCAGAAATCAACCCAAACATCTACAGCCAACTTATATTTGATCAAGGATCTAAAACCAATTCCTGGAGCTAGGAGAGTCTATTCAAAAAATGGTGCTGGAAAAACTGGATTTCCACATGCAGAAGCATGATGCAAGACCCCTACCTTACACCTTACACAAAAATCCACTCAACACGGACTAAAAATCTAAACCTGAGACCCGACAACATCAAATTATTAGAGAACATTGGAGAAGCCCTGCAAGATATAGGCACAGGCAAAGACTTCTTGGAAAAGACCCCAGAGGAACAGGAAGTCAAAGCCAAAATTAACAACTGGGATTACATCATATTGAGAAGTTTGAGAAGTTTTTCTAAAAAGTCAAGAAAGTGAAGAGGCAAGTAACAGAGTGGGAAAAATATTTGCAAATTATGCAACCAATAAAGAATTAATAACCAGAATCTACAAAGAGATCAAGAAACTCCACAACAGCAAAACAAACAACCCACTTAAGAGATGGGCCATGGACCTCAATAGACATTTTTCAAAGAGGAAATCCAAACGGCCAACAGACACATGAAGAAATTTCAGGATCACTAGCCATCAGGGAAATGCAAATCAAAACCACAATGAGATTTCACCTCACCCCGATGAGAATGGCTCACATTCAGAAATCTACCAACAACAGATGCTGGTGAGGATGTGGGGAAAAAGGGACACTAACCCACTGTTGGTGGGAATGCAAACTGGTAATGCCACTATGCAGATCAGTCTGGAGATTCCTCAGAAACCTGAACATAACCCTACCACACAACCCAGCCAGCCTACTCCTCAGAATTTACCCAAAGGAAATTAAATTGGCAAAAAATTGAACTGTCTGCACCTCAATGTTTATTTTTTTTTATTTTTTGACAGGCAGAGTGGACAGTGAGAGAGAGAGAGACAGATAGAAAGGTCTTCCTTTTGCCGTTGGTTCACCCTCCAATGGCTGCCACGGTTGGCACGCTGCGGCCGGCGCACAGCACTGATCCAATGGCAGGAGCCAGGTACTTATCCTGGTCTCTCATGGGGTGCAGAACCCAAGTACTTGCGCCATCCTCCACTACACTCCCTGGCCACAGCAGAGCAGCTCAAATCACAATAGCTAAAACATGCAATCAATCTAAATGCCCATCATTTAACAGAAGACTGGATAAAGAACTTATGGGATATATACTATACAGAATACCATACAGAGGTAAAAAAAAAAAAAAAATGAAATCCGGTCATTTGCAACCAAATGGAGGAATCTGGAAAACATCATGCTGAGTGAAATAAGCCAGTCCCAAAGGGACAAATATCATATGTTCTCCCTGATCGGAGACAACTACCTGAGCACCTAAAAGGAAACCTGGTAAAGTGAAAGGGACACTACGAGAAACAATGACTCGATCAGCCCTTGTCCTGACTGCCAAGGGACAACTTACTATTTTATTCCTTTTGGTATTTGTTTTGTTCTACTTAATACCATTGTTTGAACTCTTTAATTAACACACAATTATTCTTAGATGATTAAATTTAACTAAAAAGTGATCCCTGTTAAATATAAAAGTGGAATATGAGAGGGAAGAAATGCACAATTTGGCACATGCTCTCTTGGACTTACCTCTAATAGGAGAGCTAGAAACGTGCCAGGGGATTCCAATTCATACCATCAAGGTGGCTTGTACCAATGCCGTCTCACTAGTCAAAGTGACCAGTTTCAGTTCATAATTGATCATAATGATCTGATTAAGTGTCAAAGGGATCACATAAACCAGACTAGCGTCTGCTAATACTAACTGATAGAATTAAAAAGAAGACAACAATCCAACATGTAAGTGGATACACAGCAGACTCATAGAATGGCAGATGCATTAAACAGCACTCTGGCCTCAGAATTAGTCCTTAAGGCAGTCATATCTGGCTAAAAAGTCCATGAGAGTATTTCAGGCATGGAAAGCCAAGACACTCTGGCAAAAAAAAAAAAAAATGACCTAAATGAAAGATCTCTGTGAGTGAGATCCCAGCAGAAAGAATGGGTCATCAAAGAAGGAGGTACCTTTCTCTGAAAGGAGGAGAGAACTTCCACTTTGACTATGACCTTGTCTAAATAAGATCATAGCTGGTGAACTCAAGAGGCTTCCATAGCCTTGGTAGTTCATGACAAGAACCTCGGGTGATTACTGATGCCATAAATAAGAGTGTCAATTGTGAAATCAACACCAGGAGTCACTGTGCACCTGCTCCCCCTGTAGGATCTCTGTCCTTAATGTGTTTACTAAGCGAATTAACCTTAAAACTATTCCTCAAAATGAACTTTATATCTTGTGTTTCTGTGTGGGTGCAAATTGTTGAAATCTTCACTTAGTGTATACCAAGTTGATCTATATAAAAAGGTAATTGAAAATGAATCATTTGAAGAATGGAATGGGCGAGGGAGTGGGAGATGAGATGGTTGCAGGTAAGAGGAAGGTTATGAGGGGGAAAGCCACTATAGTCCAAAAGTTGTACTTTCACAATTTACATTTATTAAATAAAAGTTTTTAAAAAAGTAAATTTGAAAAAAAGAAAGATCTCCACAATAAACATTTTAAATCTTAAAGAATGTAATAGAAGACACAAAAAATGGATAAATATTCCATGTTCATTGATTTGCAGAATTAATATCGTATTAGTACACACTAGAACATACTAGTGAAAGCAGTGTATAAATTCAATGCAAACCCAATCAAACTAAAAACAACATTCTTCTCATATCTAGAAAAATATAATGTTAAAATCATATGGACACAAAACAGATCCCAAATAGCTAAAACAATCTTAAACAACAATATAACAACAAAAAATAGATGCATTACAATACCAGATATCAAGACATATTACAGGATACTTATAATCAAAACAGCCTGGTAATGGCACATAAATAGACTTGCGGAACAATTAAACAGATTAGAAACCCCAGAAATTAATCTGCATATCTACAACCAGCTAATCTTTGACAAAGGAGCTAAAATCAATCCCTGGAGCAAGCATAGCATCTTCAATAAATGGAGTTGCAAGAATTGGAACTACGCATGCAGAAGTATGATAAAGACCCTAACATACTCCTTTTCAAAAATCAACCCACAATGCCTCAAGAATCTAAATCTTACCTGATGCCATCAAATTACAGAGAAAACTTCAGGGAACCCTACAAGACATTTGCATAAGCAAAGACTTCTTGGAAAAGACCCCAGAACCACAGGAAATCAAAGCAAAAAGAGACAAATGGGATTACATCAAGCTAAGAAGCTTCTGTTAGCAAAGGAAATGTCCAACAGAGCAAAGAGGCCAAAAACAAAATGGGATAAAATATTTGCAAACAATGGAACTGATAAAGGTTGAATATTCAGGAACTACAAGAGTTCAAGAAACTCAAAACACAACAACAACAACAACAACAAAGAAACAAACCAGTTAAGGTTGGACAAAGGACATAAACAGGCATTTTTTTTTTAATTTTCTTTTTTCAAGATTTATTTATTTATTTGAAAGTCAGAGTTACACAAAGAGAGGAAGAGAGGGAGACAGAGAGAGAAAGAGAGACAGAGAGACAGAAAGAGAGAGAGCTCTTTCATCTGCTGGTTCACTCTCCAATTGGACACAATGGATGGAGCTGTGCCGATCCAAAGCTAGGAGCCAGGAGCTTTGTCCAGGTCTCCCACGCTGGTGCAGGGTCTCATGCACTTGGGCCATCTTCTACTGCTTTTCCAGGTCATAGCAGAGAACTGTATTGGAAGTGGGGCACTCAGGACTGGAACTCTAAACAAAGGGATGCCGGCACTACAGGCAGCGGCTTTACCTCCCACACCACAGTGAAACCCTACTTGATGGTACGTTTACACTCAACTTCCAGATTCACAAGTAGAGGGGTGTTTGATAAGTACAACTTCTGAATGGTTTCCTTGGACTAAAATAAAAGTTTCTTTTCAAGCAGTGAGGGTGACCTCTGAGACCCCATGTCTTTGATGCCACAGCCCTACACACTTCCTTTCAGCAAAAGAGATTCCCCCTGCAGTCGAAAGAACAGGGCAAGGCACAATAATAATTAAAAGAATATGCTCCTGGGGCTGGTGCTGTGCTCAGTGCATTAAAGCTGCAGTTTGTAGCTGTGCATGGGTCTCACACAGAGACAAGGGAAACCTCCCCTCACAATTTCTCCCAACTGGGCTCCTGTCTGTTGTGCCGGGGAGAAGATGGAAAGATTCCTGCAAAGGAAGAAATGCAGACGAAATGAAGGTCCTGGGAACTGGGACAGAAATTTCTGTAGCTCAGGATGTGAGGAGCACCACTTGCATCATCTCTGACATCCGTGGCATTACACCTCGGATATCCAATTTAACTTATCGTATACTTACCAAAAAATGAGATCTTAGCAGCTCTCCCAGACTGAGAGATGAAGATATCTCAGGAGAGACCAGATCCACATTTCTCTTGGCAGAGGAGCCATTGCAAACGTCAGCAGACACCAGGGAACATCTTCAACCTGCTGGAACACTAGAGGCACCTTTACTGAAAGCAGGATCATCTCAGACAACTGGACCTCCCACAGTTCATAAGATTTCCTCTTCCCACTCCTAGTCTGACTTACTCCAGAGCTCCTGAGCCTGAGACATCAAAGCTGGAATGTGTTCCTTCCATGTGAGTGTTGGTAGACAACTCATGACTTTGGAGGGAAACCTAACTCTCTCCTCCCAGGGCTGCCCACCCCCAACCCCCAGCTGCACGCCTCTGGGTTTGTGCTCGGCTCCCTCTGTGGTTCCTCTCACTGTGTCTCTCAGAGCACAGTAGTACACAGCTGAGTCTGATAACTGCAGTGAGGATTTGTGCAGGTGGAAGGAGCTGTCCTTCTTGACAAGAGTGGCGTGAAAACCTTCATGCTCCACTCTCTGGTTTTCTATTGCACTTTTCAACAGGAGCTGAGGACCTTCATGGAGATACTGGACATACCAGAAGAGGAACACTGAAGAGCTGGTTTGATAGCTGCAGTTCAGGGTCAGTGGTGACCCTTCAGAGAGGATAACTGGTCCCTCGGTCTGGGTCACTGAGTCTCCATTCGTCCTTCCTAAAATGATTAAGATGTTGTTATTTAGGAATATATCAACAGACAGTCAGGGAGGAAGTGGGGGTAGAGATCTTCACCCAGACCTGGGAACAGAAAATCATTTAAAAACCAAACATCACTTACTGACAGTTATCAGCAGGACCACCACAGTCACTGAGCAAGACGCAGAGAGCATGGCTGGTGAGCTGGGAGAAAGACAAAGTCCTGGCAGCCTTGGATGCACCCCAAATGTCAGGGTGAAGCTCCAGCTCCAGAACCTGGATTCTGGGTAGGAACTCCTGGAGAATCCTTGCTCCTTGGAAAGATAGCCTCCCTGCCCTGCAGCAATTGAAACAATGAAGAGTGAACCAAACATGCACCTGTCAAACCACTTAAGCACGGTGGAAAATAACCCTCATCTGAAGAACGACGCGCCCTCTTGTGGTTTGTCCAAGCATCGGCAGTTTGCATCATGGCTCTCACATTTGACTCCACTCCTCCAGTATATTTGAAGTTAAAAGAGGATTTTGAAGGTTTTCCCACAAAATAACCATAAACCTTTTTTGTGATGTATGCTCCAAATACACTTCATTATAACACGGTGTACACATGATCTTCCACATGATCTCTCAGGCTTGGAAACCACCAGCATCATAGCCAGGCTTTAAACTGTATTTTGATGTTTCAAAAACATGCAATAATGTGAAAACTCTTTTAGGGATGAAAAAGGAAAACTTTCAGTAATGATTCCTTTTTAAAAAGTATTTATCTTCTTATATGAAAGTCAGAGCCACAGAGAGGAGAGACAGAGAGAGAGAAAGAGGTCTTCCATCTGCTAGCTTACCACCCTCCCCAATTGGCCAGAATGGCTGGAGCTATTCCAATCTGAAGCTAGGAGCCAGGAGCTTCTTCTGGGTCATCCACGGGGCATTTAAAGGGGTTCAAGGACTCGGGTCACCTTCCACTGCTTTCCCAGGCCATAGCAGATAGCTGGATCAGCAGTGGAGCAGCCAGGACCCAAATCGGTGCCCACATGCGATGCCAGCACTGTAGTTGGCAGTCACCCGCTATGCAACAACACCAGCCCCAGTAATGATTTCTGAAAGCTGTCATCTGTATGGGGTACTGCCATATGACTTCTACATCAATTACTATCACATAATTCTCTCCCTGAAATTGCATCACAACATCCTAGTATGCTGAAATCAACCAAATCATCCAAATAAATTCCAGTATGTGAGAGTAACTAGGAGTACACCAGTGTTCACAAAACAAAAAGCCATTTGATTTTTTCCCACTTCATTTTAGATGGCATGATATGACATAATTGCTGTCACTGGTGTGCTTGATAAACCCCATGAAGAATTAAACTAGAACTTCCTTTTGACTCTGGCCCAGAACAGCCTACCCCTCTCAGGCACATACCTCCAAAACCACAGGTTCACCTCTGATGCTCTCAGCTTTGCTCTCCATGTCTTCTAACAACAGAAAACTATGCACGTGTGCCCGGGTTGATAATAGCATCTTAAATCTGCAGGTACCACTGAGTAAAGTATTAGCTAGACAAATCTTTTTGTACATATTATTAAAGTTCTTGCCTTTACCGGCAGTAAACTCTTTTAATTTTTAAATTTCTGATCTACATAATCACTGTACATGTATTTGAGCTACTGTGTGATATTTCAACACATGTACACTATGAGTTTTGAACAAATCAAGGTGGTTAGTATTTCCATTTGCTTATCATTATTTTTGGTTGGAGTTTTTTATTTCGTCTCCTCTAATCAAAAAATAATATAAGCTAGTGATGATGTGGAAAAATAGACTGACTGTAGAATGTAAATTAGTACAACTAGAAAACCGCATGGATATTTCTCTGAAATGTGAGATTAGATATACCATAGATTCAGCCATCCCATTGCTGGAAATTTACCGAAACCAATGAAATCAGCATATGAAAGAATTATTTGTATTCCCATGTATATTACTCAATTCACAATACCAAAGATATGGAATCAACCCATATGCCCATCAGTTGACTACTGGATTATGTGGTATATATATAAACACAACAGCACACTATTCAGTCATAAAAAAAGAAAGAAATCCTTCTTTTTGCAACAAAATAGATACAAATGGAAACCATTATGCTTAGTGAAATAATCCAGTCCCACAAAACAAATATATGTTTCTCTCATATGCAGTATTTAATATGGAATCCAAAAACAAACTATAGGGATGAAATGAACATCTGGTGATTTCATTGTTGGTTTTAGCCCTTGTTGAACCACTATGGAACTGTGCTCTTCTAGTTTTTACTTGTTGAATATTATGATTAGTGGTACATTAAGCCTGTGATTATAGAGTGGATTGAAATTACATTTTTTGCAGATAATTTAAAAGACAAAAAAGATGGGAAGGAAGTAGTTGAATTTAGGAAGGGACAGAGGGACAAGGGGAATATGGTTTTTGTTTAGAATTGTACCTATGAAATACATGAAATCTGTTCTCTTTATATTAATAAAAATATGTGCTGAAAATAACCATAAATAACAAAAAGGAAGTCATGTACAGAAGACAATTTTAAGGCAGATTACACCAGTTATTATCAAGACACAATAACATACACCTAGGAATCACAGAGAGAGTGGTGAACTTCCCAAAAGAGCAGGGAACTCCACAAAGAGGAAACTCAACTTGTGGAAACTTTACCACGTAGATCAACATTTTTAACTTTGGAAACACCAAGACTGTGGAGGATGTGAGGAAACAGAATTGACAAAATCTACCCTAAGGAGCACAATGGCTGATATAACAGCTTAAAACTCAGATTGTCAGTACCTGGTACAATTGAAAATTTCGTGCAAAGGAACTCTGACCTGACACAGATTCAGATTTCAATATAATTGGGAGTTACCCTCACAAGCCATTAGCACAAGTCATCTTCCAACTTCAGGGAACAGGACCATTTGGTGAGTTTCACTGTAATACTCCAATGTATAAATGTTGTGAAGCAGCATTTTTTAATAAACAAGGAGGCACATTATACAGAGGTTTCATAATTTAAACAACTCCTGACCCATGATAGGTACTCACATATTTGTTGAAAGGATGAATCTGGGCATCCAATGTTGCAAAGGATTTTAGTTATTTTCAGATTTTTCTTTCCTTTTTTTATATAAGATTTATTTATGAGTGCTTTGAAAGGCAGACTTGCAAAGACACAGGGAAAGTCAAAGAGATCCTCCATCAGGTGGTTCATTCCACCAATGCCTACAACAGACAGAGCTAGGCTAGGCTGAAGACAGGAGCCAGGAACTCCACCCAGGTCTCCTACCATGTGGAGGGGCCCAAGGACTTGGGGCACCTTCTGCTGCCTCCTATGAGCATTAGCAGGAAGCTCGACTGGAAACAGAACAGCAGGGACTCGATCAGAGGACTGGGATGTGGGCATCCCAGGCAGGCAGCCTAAGCTGCTCACTGCCCCTCAGACATGTGTTTTAAGCTTCATTAGCCAGTTCTCTTAGAACTGTCAAAGTACTAAATTGAAAAATGATGCAATTGTGTTCCTGGAACATTCATTACCTTATGATACTTTTTTTAAGATATATTTTCTGTGCTGGCACTGTCCATAGCAGGTAAAGCCGCCGATTGCAACCGGCATCCCATATGGGCACCAGATCAAGTCCCGGTTGCTCCACTTCTGATCCAGCTCTCTGCTATGGCATGGGCAATGAACAGAAGATGGCCCAAGTCCTTGGCCTCTTCACCCAAGTGGGAGACCAGGAAGAAAATCCTGGCACCTGGCTTCAGACTGGCACAGCTCCAATTGTTGAGGCCCATTAGGGAGTGAATCAGCAGATGGAAGACTTTCTCTCTCTCTCTCTCTCTCTCTCTCTCTCTCTCTCTCTCTCTCTACCTCTCCGCCTCTCCTTCTCTCTGTGTAACTCTGACTTCCAAATAAATAAATAAATCTTTAAAAAATATTTATTTTTCATTTGAGAGATTGAGTTACAGATAGACAGAGGGAAATACAGAAATATCTTCTATCTGCTGTGCACTAACCAAATGGCCACGACAGCAGGAGTTGGGCAAGTCTGACATCAGGATCCACCAGGTTCTTTCAGGTCTCTCACGCTGGTGCGGAGGCTCAAGCTCTTTTGCAGGCTTTCCCAGGCCATAGCAGAAAACTGAACTGGAAATTGAGCCTATGACTTAAATCTTATATTTAGCAAAAATGATGAGATCCTTGCAGATCTTCCAGAACAAGAGATGAGGATATTTCAGGAGAGACCTAATCCACATTTCTCTTGGCAGAGGAGCCATTGAAAACTTCAGCAGACACCAGAGAACATCTTCAACCTGCTGGAACACTAGAGGCACCTTTACTGAAAGCAGGATCCTCTCAGAACTGGAACTTGCCTGTTCATTAGATTTCTTCTTCCCATTCCTAGTCTCACTCCAGGGCGCCTGAGCCTGAGATATCAAAGCTGGAATCTCTTCCTTCCATGCGAGTGTCCTCAGACACATCATGACTTTGCAGGAAAACTTAGCTCTCTGCTCCCTGGGCTTCCCACACCAGACCCCAGCTGCACGCCTCTGGGTTTGTGCTCAACTCCCCCTGTGGTTCCTCTCACTGTGTCTCTCAGAGCACAGTAGTACACAGCTGAGTCTGATAACTGCAGTGAGGATTTGTGCAGGTGGAAGGAGCTGTCCTTCTTCACAAGAGTGGCATGGAAACCATGATGCTCCATTCTCTGGTTTTCTGTTGCACTTTTCAACAGGAGCTGAGGACCTTCATGGAGATACTGGACGTACCAGAAAAGGAATTCCGAATAGGAGTCAGCTTGGTAGTTGCAGTTCAGGGTCAGAGATGAGCCCTCGGAGAGGATAACCAGTCCCTCTGTCTGGGTCACTGAGCCTCCATTCGTCCTTCCTAAAATGATTAAAGTGTTGTTATTTAGGAATATATCAACAGGACAGTCCAGGAAGGAAGTTGGGGTAGAAATCTTCACCCAGACCTTGGATTAAAAAATCATTTAAAAAACATCACTTACGCACAGTTATCAGCAGGACCACCACAGTCACTGAGCAAGATGCAGAGAGCATGGCTGGTGAGCTGGGAGAAAGACAAAGTCCTGGCAGCCTTAGATATACCCCGGATGTCAGGGTGAAACTCCAGCTCCAGAACCTGGATTCTGGGTAGGAACTCCTGGAGAATCCTTGCTCCTTGGAAAGACAGCCTCCCTGCCCTGCAGCAATTGAAACAATGAAGAGTGTACCACACATGCACCTTCAAATCACTTAAGCCATGTGGAAAATAACCCTCATCTGAAGAACGACGCGCCCTCTTGTGGTTTGTCCAAGCATCGGCAGTTTGCATCACGGCTCTCATATTTGACTCCACTCCTCCAGTATATTTGAAGTTAAAAGAGGATTTTGAAGGTTTTCTCTCAAAGAAACCATGAACCTTTGATGTGACTGATGCACCAAATAAACTCCATTATAACACAGTGTACCCATGATCTTCCACATGATCTCTAAGGATTGGAAACCACCAGCATCATAGCCAGGTGTTATACTGTATTTTGATGTTCCACAGTATACAATAATGTGAAACTTCTTTTAGGGATGAAAAAAGGAAAACTTTCAGTAATTATTTCTAAAATCTGTCATCTGTATGGAGTATTGCCATACTACTTCTCTATCAATTACTATCACATACTTCTCTCCACCTGAAATTGCATCACCACATCCTAGTATGCTGAAATCAACCAAATCACCCAATTGAATTTCATTATGGAAGAGTAACTGGGAGTACACCAGTGTTGACAAAACAAAAAAACATTTGATTTTTTTCCACTTCATTTTAGATGGCATGATATGATATAATTTCTGTCACTGGTGTGCTTGATAAACCCCACGAAGAGTAAAACTAGAACTGCCTTCTGACTCTGGCCCAGAACAGCTTACACCTCGAGGCACATACCTCCCAAAACCACAGGTTCGCCTCTGATGCTCTCAGCTTTGCTCCCCATGTCTACTAACAACAGAAAACTAGCACATGTGCCAGGATTGACAATAGCATCTTAAATCTGCTGGGACCACTGGGTCAAGTATTATGAAGACAAATCTTTTTGGACATATAATTAAAATTCTTCCCTTTTTAGGCAGTAAGATTTTTTAATTTTTAAATTTCTGATCTGTATAATCACGGTACATGTTTTTAGCTACTATGTGATATTTCAACACTGCTGCTCGTCACGAGGCAGCAGGTCCGATAGAGCTCCTCACGGCCAGCCTGGGGAGCTCAGGATTCGAGAGAGATGATGAGTGTCGGCGGCAAAGGAACCACACCAGAGCCAGGAGATCAGTCAACGCCTATGCGCAGCTGGGTTCTCGACTTTATTGGGAGGGGAAGAGCTTTTATAGACACAGAAAGGGGGCTGTCCAGGGCACAAGGGAACCGAGCCAACCAGCTGAAAGCTAAGGCAGGACACGAGCCAGGCACGCCCTCACGGGCCTATCACAGCCAAGGACACATACTGTCTATGAATACGGAAGTCTCCTGTCAGGCTAGGTACCTCCCCCAGGGGCCATCTTAGATTGTTGGAAATGCTGAGTCACTGGGATGCGGAAGTGCAGCAAACTCAAGCAAAGACTTAGCGGCTTTGTCAAGGGAAGGCTTAGCAACTTTGTTTCCTTTTTGATTGGAGCCCCCCACACAACACATGTACACAACAATCCTGAAAAAATCAAGGTAGTTAGTATTTCCACTTGCTTATTATTATTTTTGGTTGGCTTATTATTACTATATATTTTGATTACTCCTCTAATCAAAAAATTATATATGCTGATAATGATGTGGAAAAATACACTGACTGTAGAATGTAAATTAATACAGCTAGAAAACTGCATGAATATTTCTCTGAAATCTCAAATTACATATACCATAGATTCAGCCATCCCATTCCTGGAAAATTGCCAAAACAAATGAAATCAACATATGAATGAATTATTTGCTTTCCCAATATATTGTTCAATTCACAATACCAGAGATATGAAATTAACCCTTATGCCCATCAGTTGACTACAGGTTAATGTGTTATATATATATAAGCACAACAGCACACTATTCAGTCATAAAAAAAGAATGAAATCCTGCCTTTTGCAACAAAATGGACACAAATGGAAACCATTATGTTTAGTGAAATAAGTCAGTTCCACAAAAGACAAATATGTTTTCCTTTATATGCAGTATTTCTCTTTTTAGACTTAGATTTATCTGCTCATTCTTTTTAGGATGCTCACATCTACATTTTATTTAATTTTTCTGTATTTTTACTTCTATTTAATAAATGTAAATTTTGAAAGTACAACTTTTGGATTATAGAAGTTTTCCCCCCAAAACCTCCCATCAACCCACAACTATCCCTTCTCCCATTCGCTCTCCCATCCCATTCTTCATCAAGATTCATTTGCAATTATCTTTATATACAGAAGATCAACATAGTATATACTAAGATTTCAACAGTTTGTACCCACACAGATACACAAAGTAGAAAGTACTGTTTGAATAGTAGTTTTACCATTAATTTGCATAGTACAACACATTAAGGACAGAGATCCCACGTGGGGAGCAAGTGTACGGACACCTGTTGTTAATTTAACAAGTGACACACTTATTGATGATGTCAGTAATCACCCGAGGCTCTTGTCATGAGCTGCCAAGGCTATGGAACCCAATTGAGTTCACAAACTCGGGCCTTATTTATGCAAGGCCATAACCAAAGTGGAAGTTCTCTCCTCCCTTCAGAGCAAGGTGCCTCCTTCTTTGAAGGCCCATTCTTTCTGCTGGGATCTCACTCACAGAGATCTTTCATTTAGGTCATTAGTCACAGTGTCTTGGCTTTCCATACCTGAAATACTCTCTTGGGGTTTTTAGCCAGATCCGAATGCCTGCACCTATATCTTGCAGGGTTTATTCAATATTCTCTAATAATTTGATGGTGTCTGGTTGTAGGCTAAGATCCTTAATCCATGTTGAGTGGATTTTTGTGTAAGGTATAAGTAGGGATCTTGATTCATGCTTCTGCATGTAGAAACCTGGTTTCCTCAGCACCATTTGTTGAATAGACTAACCTTCCTCCAGGAATTGGTTTTAGATACCTGATTAAATACAAGCTGGATGTTGATGTTTGGATTGATTTCTGGTGTTTCTATTCTGTTCCATTGGTCTATCCATCTGTTTCTGTACCAGTACCATGCTGTTTTGATTACAACTGCCCTGTAGTATGTCCTGAAATCTGGCTTTGTTTTTGTTGTACAAGATTGCTTTAGCTATTCGAGGTCTCCTGTGTCTCCATATGAATTTCAGCATCATTTTTTCCAGATCTGAGAAGAAGGTCTTTGGTATCTTGGCTGGTATTGCATTGAATGTATAAATTGCTTTTGGGAGAATGGACATTTTGATGATATTGATTCTTCCAATCCATGAGCATGGAAGATTTTTCCATTTTTTGGTATCCTCTTCTATTTCTTTCTTTAACATTTTTTTAATTCTAATCATAGAGATCTTTGACATCCTTGGTTAAGTTTATTCCAAAGTATCTGATTGGTTTTTCAGAATTGTGAATTGGATTGATCTTAGAAGTTCTTTCTCAGTCATAGCATTGCCTGTGTATACAAAGGCTGTTGATTTTTCTGCATTGATTTTATATCCTGCTACTTGGCAAACTCTTCTATGAGTTCCAATAGTCTCTTAGTAGAGTTCTTTGGATCCCCTAAATAAAGAATCATATCATCTGCAAAGAGGGATTGCTTAAGACTTCCTTCCCAATTTGTATCCCTTTCATTTCTTTTTCTTGCCTAATGGCTCTGGCTAAAACCTCCAGTACTATATTGAATAGCAATGGTGAGAGTGGGCATCCCTGTCTGGCACCATATCTCAGTGAAAATCTTCCAACTAATCCCCATTTAATAGAATGCTGGTCATGAGTTTTTCATAAATTGCTTTGATTATATTGAGGAATGTTCCTTCTATACCTAATTTGCTTAGGGGTTTCATCATGAAAGGGTGTTTCATTGTATCAAATGCTTTCTCTGCATCAATTGAGATAATCTTATGGTTTTTCTTCTGCAGTTTGTTATGTGGTGTATCACGTTGATTGATTTGCAAACATTGAACCATCCCTGCATACCAGGGATAAATCCCACTTGGTCTGGGTGGATGATCTTTCTGATGTGTTGTTGCATTCTATTGGCCAGAATTTTATTGAGGATTTTTGCATCTATGTTCATCAGGGAAATTGGTCTGTAATTCTCTTTCAATGCTGCATCTGTTTCATGTTTAGGAATAAAGGTGATGCTGGCTTCATAGAAAGAATTTGGGAGGATTCCCTCTCTTTCAATTGTTCTGAATAGTTTGAGAAGAATTGGAGTTAGTTCTTCTTTAAATGTCTGGTAGAATTCAGCAGTGAATCCATCCGGTCCTGGGCTTTTCTTGGTTGGGAGGGACTTTATTACTGATTCAATTTCTGTCTCAGTTAGGGGTCTGTTTAGGTTTTCTATATTTTCATGGTTCAATTTTGGTAGGCTCTATGTGTCCAGGAATCTATCCATTTCTGATAGATTTCCCTGTTTGCTGGCATACAACTCTTCATAGTAATTTCTGATGACTCTTTTTATTTCTGTAGTGTCTATTGTTACATTCCCTTCTTCATCTCTGATTTTATTGATTTGGGTCTTTTCTCTCTTTTTTTTAGTTAGTTGGGCCAATGGTGTGTCAATTTTGTTTATTTTTTCAAAAAAACAGCTCTTCGTTTTGCTGATCTTTTGTAGCGTATTTTCAGATTCAATTCAGTTGATTTCTTCTCTAATTTTAATTATTTCTTTTCTCCTACTAGTTTTTCATCTGGTTTGCTGCAATTTTTCTAAAGACTTAAGATGTATTGATAGTTCATTTATTTGGTTCCTTTCTAATTTCTTGAGGTAGGCACCAATTGCTATAAACTTTCCTCTTAACACTGCTTTTGGTGTATCCCATAAGTTTTGATATGTTGTGTTGTTATCTTCATTTGCTTCCAGAATGTTTTTTATTTCTCTTTTTTTAGATTTATTTTATTTATTTAAAAGACAGAGTTACAGAGAGAGGTAGAGACAGATAGAGAGGTCTTCCATCCACTGGTTCACTCCCCAGATGGCCTCAATGGCCAGATGCACCAATCTGAAGCCAGGAACCAGGAGCTTCTTCTGGGTCTCTCTCATGAGTGCAGGGGCCCACGGACTTGAACCATCTTCTTCCACAATTCAGGCCACAGCAGAGAGCTGGATCAGAAGAGGAGCAGCCAGGACCATAACTGTCGCCCACATTGGATGCTGGCACTTGATGTTAGGGTGTTTACCCATTGCGTCACTGTGCTGGCCCCTTGATTTTTCTTTTGATTTCTTCTATGATCCACTGTTACTCAGAAGCATATTATACAGTCTCCATGTGTTTGTATAAGCTCTAGGGATTCTTGAGTTGCTAACTGTCAGCTTCATTCCATGGTGGTCTGAGAAGATGCATGGTATGATTTTGATCCTTTTGAATTTGCTGAGACTTGCTTAATGGCCTAGTATGTGGTCAATCCTAGAGTAAGCTCCATGCACTGCTAAAAAGAATGTGTATTCTTCAAGAGTAGGATGAAAAGTTCTGTAGATATCTGTTACATCCATTTGGTCTATAGTGGCTATTAAATCTGCTATTTCCTTGTTGATTTTCTGTCTGGTTGATTTGTCCATTGCTGAAAGTGGAGTATTGAAGTCCCACAACACTATTGTATTGGAATCTAAGTCTCCCTTTAAGTTCTTAATATATCTTTTAAATAAACCGGTGCCCTGTAATTAGGTGCATATACTTTTATAATAGTTACATCTTCCTGCTGGATTGATCCCTTAATCATTATATAGTGCCCCTCTTTTTCTCTCTTAACGGTTTTTGTGTTAAAGTTTATTTTGTCTGATATTAAGACGGTTTCTGTCGGCACAGAATATTTTTTCCAACATTTCACTTTCAGTCTGCATGCATCTTTGTTGGAAAGATGTGTTTCTTGTAAGCAGCAAATAGATGGGTTTTGTTTTTTTAATCCATTCAGCCAGTCTGTGTCTTTTAACTGGACAGTTGAGGCCATTTATGTTCAATGTGACTATTGATAAGTAGTGACTTTGCCTGGTCATTTTTCCAAAGATATTTCTAACATATATTTTGAACTTCCTATGATCTTTTACTGATAGATTTTCTTCCTTTACCTTCTTTCATGTTGATGACTGTGTTTCTTTGTGCAACACGTCTTTAAGCATCATTTGCAAGGCTGGACAAATGGTGACAGATTCTTTCAATTTCTGTTTGCTATGAAAGGTCTTCATTTCACCTTCATTCACAAGTGAGAGCTTTGTAGGATATAATATTCTGGGATGGCAGCTTTTTCCTCTTAGTACTTGGGCTATGTCTCGTCATTCCCTACTAGCCTGTAGGGTTTCTTATTAGAAGTCAGCTGTGAGTCTAATTGGAGATCCTCTGAGTGTAATCTGATGTTTCTCTCTTGCACATTTTAGAATCTTTATGTTTCACTGTGGTGAGTTTAATTACAATGTACCATGGCAAAGATCTCTTCTGGTCATGTTTATTGGTAGTTCTGTGTGCTTCCTGTACTTGGATGACTCTCTCCAAACCAGGAATTTTTCTGCTAGTATCTCACTAAAAAGGCCTTCTAATTGTTTCTCTCTCTCTCTCTCTCTCTCTCTCTCTCTCTCTCTCTCTCCCTCCTTGCCTTCGGGAACTCCTAGAACCCAAATGTTGTGCTTTTTAATACTATCCTGTAGATTCCCAACAATATTTTTTAGATTTCTAATTTCCTCTTCTTTTCTGCCTCACTGATTCTGCTTTTAAGGCTCACAACTGTGTTTTCATTTGTTCTATTGAATTCTTCATTTCATTTTGATTTCTCTTCCTTATCTCAATTTCATGTTCTACTAAATTCCTCATTTCATTTTGATTCCTCCTTAAGATTTCATTTTCTTGAGAGAGATTTTCTTTCATATTGCATAGATTTCAGTAGTTCATGGATTTATTTTTGATAACTTCTGAATATTCTTATCATAAATTTTTTGTGTTCCATTTCTCACATTTCTTCTATTTTTCATTTTCATACTCTTGTATTGATTTGTCATGTTCTTTTGGGAGCGTCATGTTGTCTTCCTTGTTCTTGTTTCTTCAGTTGTTGCATTTGTTGTTAGGCATTTGTAATTGGACTGTCACTTAAAGTGACTCTCTAGAGGCTTGTGGTGGGTGTGGCCAGGGAGCTCTGCTCAGTTCTTCAGGGTTAAGGGTGTGCCTAAAGTGACACACCCAGGTTTGACATGCTAAATTTTCTCTCTCTCTCTCTCTCTCTCTCTCTCTCTTTTAATCAAAAGGGAAGTAATTCTGCTCAGCTGATCTCTTCTCCTTGATGGCAATCAGTACCTGAGCACTAGCCGCAGTGGGTATAATATTCCTCTGTTCTGTCCCAAGGAGTACACAAAGGATCTGTTCAGTCCTCAGTATAAGCTCAGATTCCCCTGCAATGTCTCTCACCAGGTAGTCTGGGCCACTTGAGCCAGATTCCCGTGCAGTGTCTCTCACTGGATTTCCAGGGCCATTCAGGCTTGTGGTTTCTCCCACCAAGACTACTGAAGTCTCAGCCACACACCCTGTGTGTGAGTTCTCCCACACACCCTCAGTAGTTGTTTATTTTTTCACAGTCCCAGGTCATAAGCTCCACACATTCACTAGCTCTTAGTCTCCTGTTATTTCCCCCCACCAGAGTCAGGCTTTTCTGCTTGGCTGGTTTCTGGGAACAGCCCCAAGCTGGCGCAGCTGTTACTTATGTCCAAAATGGAGCCCACTCTATCAGCTCATAGGCTTTTGTAAGGTGATTGGAGAAGGATAATTGTGTCCATACTGTCCATTTTATTTTTTCTCTCCTCTAGTTAGGCTGGTGTACGTTCCCCCATGGTGCTTCAAGCTTCGTTCCCTCTAGGCTTTTCCTGCTGCTTTTCCACAAGTGCCTTAGGCTACTGCGATTTCATCTCACCTCTCTTTCCAGTGCTGGTGCGGAGCCTTTCGGCAGCTGGGTCCCGAGCTGTGGACACCTGTACCCTCCACATAGGTCTACAATGTCCCTGTAATTAAGGAAGAATTTCCTCTGCTGTTTTTTCTCTTATTCTTCCCTGAGACTACACTATCTTCACTTTTATTAATCTGTCTTCTATCATTAAGCTTTCTCCCATTCTGCCATTGTGGCTCCTCCCCTATATGCAGTGTTTCATATGGAATCCAAAAAAAAAGTATAGGAATGAAATGAACATCTGGCGATTTGATTGTTGATTTTAGCCCTTGTTGAACTACTGTGCTCTTCTAGTTTTTAATTCTTGATTTTAGTAGTTAGAGGTGTATTAGGCCTGTGATTATAGAGTGCATTGAAATTATAGTTTTTGCAAAAATTTTAAAAGACAAAAAAGATGGGAAGGAAGTAGGTGAATTTAGGATGGGAATATAGTTTGTGTGTAGAATTGTACTTATGAAATACATGAAATCTGTTCCCTTTATATTAATAAAAATATGTGCTGAAAAATATACATAGATAACAAAAAGAAGTCGTATATAGACGACAATTCTGGGCCGGTGCCACGGCTCAACAGGCTAATCCTCGGCCTTGCGGCGCTGGCACACCAGGTTCTAGTCCCAGTCGGGGCGCCAGATTATGTCTTGGTTGCCCCTCTCCCAGGCCAGCTCTCTGCTGTGGCCAGGGAGTACAGTGAGTATGGCCCAAGTGCTTGGGCCCTGCACCCCATGGAAGACCAGGAGAAGCACCTGGCCCCTACCTTTGGATTAGCGTGGTGCGCCGGCTTGGCGGCCATTGGAGGGTGAACCAACGGCAAAGGAAGACATTTCTCTCTCTCTCTCTCTCTCTCTCTCTCACTGTCCACTCTGCCTGTCAAAAAAAAAGAAGACAATTCTAAGGTAGATTACACCAGTTTCATCAAGACCAAATAACAGGGGCCAGCACCATTGCTTACTTGGTTAATCCTCCGCCTGCGGCGCCGGCATTGCATGTGGGCACCGGTTCCAGTCCTGGCTGCTGCTCTTCCAGTCCAGCTCTCTGCTGTGGCCTAGGAGGGCAGTGGAGGATGGCCCAAGTGCTTGGGCCCTGCACCTGCATGGGAAACCAGAAGGAAGTGCCTGGCTCCTGGTAACAGATCAGCGCAGTGCCGGCCATGGAGGCCATTTGGGGACTGAACCAACAGAAGGAAGACCATTCTCCACCCCCCCCCACTCCCGTAATTCTACATGTCAAAAAAAGGACGCAATAACATACGCTTAGGAATCACATAGAGAGTGGTGAAATACCCAAAAAAGCAGGGAACTCCATAAGGAGGAAATTCAACTTGTGGAAACTTTACCATGTAGATCAACATTTTTAACTTTGGAAACGCCAAGTCTGTGGAGGATGCGAGGAAACAGAATTGACAAAATCTACCCTAAGGAGCACAATGGCTGAAATAACAGCTTAAAACTCAGATTGTCAGTACCTGGTACAGTTGAAAATTTCATGCTATGTAACTCTGTAATTCTAGTTCTGACCTGACACAGATTAAGATTTCAATATAGTTGTGAGTCACCAACGCAAGCCATTAGCACAAGTCATCTTCCAACTTCAGGGAACAGGAACATTTGGTGAGTTTCATTGTGATACTCCAATGTATAAATATTGTGAAGCAGTATTTTTTAATAAACAAGGAGGAACATTATACAGAAGGTTTCATAATTTAAACAACTCCTGACCCATGATAGGTACTCACATATTTGTTGAAAGGATGAATCTGGGCATCCAATGATGCATAGGATTTTAGTTATTTTCAGATTTGTCCTTCTTTCATTTATATAAGATTTATTTATGAGTGCTTTGAAAGGCAGACTTGCAAAGACACAGGGAAAGTCAAAGAGATCCTCCATCAGGTGGTTCACTCCACCAATGCCTACAACAGACAGAGCTAGGCTAGGCTGAAGACAGGAGCCAGGAACTCCACCCAGGTCTCCTGCCATGTAGAGGGGCCAAAGGACTTGGGGCACCTTCTGCTGCCTCCTATGAGCATTAGCAGGAAGCTCGACTGGAAACAGAACAGCAGGGACTCGATCAGAGGACTGGGATGTGGGCATCCCAGGCAGGCAGCCTAAGCTGCTCACTGCCCCTCAGACATGTGTTTTAAGCTTCATTAGCCAGTTCTCTTACATCAGCCTAAGTACTAAATTGAAAAATGATGCAATTGTGTTCTTGAAGCTTTACTTGATGGTACTTTCTTTAATATTTATTTTTCTTTTGAGAGGTTGAGTTACAGATGGAGAGAGGGAAAGACAGAAATATGTTCCATCTGCTGTTCACTCCCGAAATGGCCATGACAGCAGGAGTTGGGCAGGTCCAACATCAGGAGCCAGAGCTGTTCTTCTTGACAAGAGTGGCGTGAAAACCTTCATGCTCCATTCTCTGGTTTTCTGTTGCACTTTTCAACAGGAGCTGAGGACCTTCATGGAGATACTGGACGTACCAGAAAAGGAATTCCGAATAGGAGTCAGCTTGGTAGTTGCAGTTCAGGGTCAGAGATGAGCCCTCGGAGAGGATAACCAGTCCCTCTGTCTGGGTCACTGAGGCTCCATTCGTCCTTTCTAAAATGATTAAAGTGTTGTTATTTAGGAATATATCAACAGGACTGTCCCAGGAAGAAGCGGGGCTACAGATCTTCACCCAGACCTTGGAACAGAAAATCATTTAAAAACCAAACATCACTTACGCACAGTTAGCAGCAGGACCACCACAGTCACTGAGAAAGACGCAGAGAGCATGGCTGGTAAGCTGGGAGAACGACAAAGTCCTGCATTCTTGGATGCACCCCGAATCTAAGGGTTGATGTTCCAGTTCCAGAACCTGGATTCTTGGTAGGTACCTCTGGAAAATCCTTGCTCCTTGAAAAGACAGCCTCCCTGCCCTGCAGCAGTTTAAACATGTGAACAATGAACCAAATATGCACCTGTCAAATCACTTAAGCCATATGGAAAATAACCCTCATCTTAAGAAAAATGTGCCCTCTTGTGGCTAGCCCAAGAATCGGCAGATGCATCGTGGCTCTCAATCTGACTTCATTTCTCCAGTGTATTTTAAGTAAAAGAGGATTTTGAAGGTTTTACCTCAAATAAACCATAAATCGTTGATGTCTCTGAAGCACCAAATACACTCCATAACACGGTGTACCCATGAACTTCCACATGATCTCTCAGGATTGGAAAACATAAGAATCATAGCCTGATATTAAACTATATTTTAACATTTCAGAAACATACAATAATGTGAAACTTCTTTTAGGGATGAAAAAAGGAAAGCTCTCAGTAATCATTTCTGAAAGCTGTCATCTGTACGTCGTACTAAAATACTAATTATCTATCAATTTCCATCACATAATTTCTTCCACCTTAAATTGCATCACAACATCCTGAAATCATATGAATCATCCAATTGAATTTCATTATGGGAGAGTAACTGGGATACGGCAAAAGCAGTGTTTAGAGGAAAGTTTATAGCAATAGGTGCCTACATCAAGAAATTGGAAAGGCACCAAATAAATGAGCTTTCAACACATCTCAAGGATCTAGAAAAACTGCAGCAAACAAGACCAAAATCTAGTAGGAGAAGAGAAATAATTAAAATCCGAAAAGAAATCAACAGGATTGAATCCAAAAAAAATTACAAAAAATCAGCCAAACAAAGAGCTGGTTTTTAAAAAAAAAAAAAAAAAAAAGAATAAAATTGACACACCATTGACCCAACTAACTAAAAAAAGAAAAGACTGAAATCAATAAAATCAGAAATGAAAAAGGCCGGCGCCGCGGCTCACTAGGCTAATCCTCCGCCTAGCGGCGCCGGCACACCGGGTTCTAGTCCCGGTCGGGGCGCCGGATTCTGTCCCGGTTGCCCCTCTTCCAGGCCAGCTCTCTGCTGTGGCCAGGGAGTGCAGTGGAGGATGGCCCAGGTGCTTGGGCCCCGCACCCCATGGGAGACCAGGAAAAGCACCTGGCTCCTGGCTCCTGCCATCGGATCAGTGCCGTGCGCTGGCCGCAGCGCGCTGGCCGCGGCAGCCATTGGAGGGTGAACCAACGGCAAAGGAAGACCTTTCTCTCTGTCTCTCTCTCTCACTGTCCACTCTGCCTGTCAAAAAATAAATTAAAAAAAAAAGAAATGAAAAAGGAAATGTAACAACAGACACCACAGAAATAAAAAAGAATTATCATAAATTACTACAAAGAGTTGTATGCCAGCAAACAAGGAAATCTATCAAAAATGGATAGATTCCTGGACACGTGCAATCTACCTAAATTGAACTATGAAGACATGGAAAACCTAAATAGACCCATAACTCAGAAAGAAATTGAAACAGTAATAAAGGCCCTCCCAACAAAGAAAAGCCACTTCCCATGTTGGATTGTTCTCTCCTTTTTAATTCTATCTAGTATTAGCAGACACTAGTCTTCTTTATGTGATCCCTTTGACTCTTAATCCTATCATTATGATCAATTATGAACTGAAACTTATCACTTTGATTAGTGAGATGGCATTGGTACATGCCACCTTGATGGGATTGAATTGGAATCCCCCGGCATGTTTTTAACTCTCCCATTAAGGGTAAGTCCGAGTGAGCATGTGCCAAACTGTACATTTCCTCCCTCTCTTATTTCCACTCTTATATCTAACGGGCATACTTTTCAGTTAAATTTAAGCACCTAAGAATAATTGTGTGTTAATTAAAGAGTTCAACGAATGGTATTAAGTAAAACAAAAAAAAAATACTAAAAGCAATAAAGTAGTAAGTTGTCCCTCGACAGTCAGCACAAGAGCTGAACAAGACATTGTTTCTCATGGTGTCCATTTCACTTCACCAGGTTTCCTTTTAGGTGCCCAGTTAGATGACACCAATAAGGCGACTCTGCCTCCACGAGTGCCAAATCTATTTTCCTTCTCTACTTTCCCATAGCACTTACTAATATGCTATAACATTTGTCGCATTTTTCTCTTTGTATCAGCCATGAGGGCAGGAACTTTTCTCTGGTTTATTCACTAATGTGTCTTTATTGTATATAACAGTGCTGTCTTGTGTCCATGAACAACATCAGGTTCGTGAAATGCAAATTTTGTATTTATACAAATGTACTTCAAATAGATTTTGAACTGATTTTCAGTACGATTAATCAAATATGAAGATGGTCCAAGCAACTTTAGTGCTCACAGCAGAAAATTTGAGTATGGACTCCCTGGAGAAAATAAATAAACCTGATCAACAACCAAGTGACTGTTGAATTCCTAGTACATTGGAGTACTTGTCACAACAGGAGTGGCATTGTGTTTATTTTTGTAATTTTGTTTAATCCTAAGAAAATCCTATGAGAGCTTTCTATCAATAGATTTCAGAAGAGGAAACTCACCCTAAGAAAACTGAAACCACTCATCTAAGACTATACAGCTGATTAGTGACTGAGTCAGGATTTTACACAAAAGTGCTGACATTGTGGCACAGTGAGTTAAATTCCTGGTCTGCAGTGCCAGCGTCCCATATAAGCCCCAGTTTGAGTCCCGGCTGCTCCATTTCCAATCCAGCTCCCTGATATTCCTTTGAAAGCAGTAGAAGTTGGCCTAGGTTCTTGGGACCCTGAACCCGTGTGGGAGACCCAGAAAAACTCCTGGCTCCTGGTTTCAGTTTGGCGCAGCTCCGGCCATTGCAGCCATTTGGGGGGTAAACCAGTGGATGGAAGACCTCTCTATCTTTCTCTCTCTCTCTGCCTCTGCCTCTGCCTCTCTATAACTCTGCCTTTACAAATAAATTAAATAATCCTTTAGAATAGAAGAAGTGCTGGACTTGGGCCCATCCATTTGAATGTATACTGCCAGCTGGTGATTACCTCCCCGCCCCCATTTGTTACCAACACAAAAACACTAGCTCCTCCCTGGGAAGTTATTTATTGTAAATTCTGCTACACCCAGTCATGTCTTGGCTCCATCCCCATTACTCCCTGGGTTGTTGATCAATGCCCCGCCATCCTCTCAGTGCCTTTCTTCACATGACTCTTACCCAAACTCAGATTATCAGCATCTTTCACAGTGCACTGACTCTTTGAAAAATGCGATGAAACTCCTGACTGATACCCACACACTATTAACACAGCACAGCAGGCTCAGTCTCAGGGAGATTATGAACTTCAGAAGCCCATCCACAGTTACCAGTCTCTGCATTGGGCCTCCCCTATACTCCTCTGATTGACATGTCCCAGGTGCCAGTGACCAGAGTCCATCATTTCCTGATCCCAAATTTCTCTGTTGTACTGATTGTGATTAGAGTAAGGCATTTGCGTGTCCAAATACCGATAGAGTCTATGGTCACAAAAGGCTTCCATAGCCTTGGAAGCCCATGGCAAGAGCCTTGTGTCATCATTGACGTCATAAATAAGAGTGTTAATTGTTAAAGGAACAAAGGAAGTCTCTGTGCACTTACTCCACATGTAGGACATCCGCCTCTAATGAATTGTACTATGAGAATCGACTGCAAATTTTGTTCCCAAACTCTACTCTATATTTTGTGTGTGTGCATGAGTGCTACCTGTTGAAATCTATGCTTAACATGGAGTTGGTCCTCTGTATATAAAATCAAACTACAAATGAACCATTATGAAGAAGGAGATGGGAGAGGGAGAGGGAGGTAGGATGAGAGTTGGGGTGGGAAGGTGGGTATGGGGCAAAGAACCACTATATTCCTAAAATCTATAAAAAATGCATTCATTGAATAAAAACTTTAAAAATAAGTAAATAAGTCATAAAAAGTAAAGTAAGGCATTTGGACTGGGAGACCCCTAAGGCATATACAGCCCTCAAATTCTCTTTGTTTCATTGTCTAAATTTCTTCCCTCTTTCTCCCACAAATATTTTCTGTGCACTGCTCCCAAGCCTCAAACATAAGCAGCATGGTGATCATATCACCACTGGGGCAGTGACTCTACGTCGCCTGGAACGAGGAGACACCAACACTAGCCCCAGGTGGAGTCAGCCAAAACCCACAGATTCTGTCATTAGGAACTGAACACTCTATGGCATGAGGGATCTCTCCTTCTTTATAATAATCGAAAAGTGAGTTAATAAAGGAGATAATATGTAGATGAGTTAAATTGATAGAAATGACAGTGTTGGCTACATAATAATAATAAAGGTGTCCTCAGCTTACAACATATGCCTGGCATGAATAGCTGTAAGTTCCTATCTTTAAAATCAATTCCAAAGGGATGCACTCATCAAATCCCACACAGAGAGTAATAAGGGTGTAAATCCATCCTTGTGATGCCGCTGACTTACAGTATATAAGTAGCCAGTCAGTATGATCATCTAGTTACAAGACGAGTAACTATAAAGAAAGCAGGTAAATGTTTATCCCTATCATCATCATTGTCATCATCATCATCATTATTTTAAAAAATGTTTTATTAATACAAAAAGAACAGATTTCATGTATTTCACATGTACAATTCCAAGAAGATCAGCACTGTGGCTTAGTGGGTTAAGACGCTACCAGTGGTGCCAGCACATTATACCAGCACAAGTTCGCACCCTCTTCCAATCCAGCTCTCAGCTTATGGGCTGGGAAAGCAGTAGAAGACACACAAGTGCCTGGGCCTCTGCTCCCATGTGGGAGACCCAGAAGAATCTCCTGATGCCAGACTTCATATCAGCTCAGCTCCCCATGTTGTATCTCTTTGGGGAGTGAACCAGAAGAGAGAAGACTTCTCTGTCTCTGTCTCTGTCTCTCTCTGTAACTTTACCTCTCAAAATAATAAATAAAATATTAAAAAAAACAGTTGGACAGATAGAAGTCACAAGTCCCAGTGTCACATAGCACATAGTGGCTTTTATAGTCATGGTTATGTGTAATATTCTGTATAAAGAATGAGGGGAGGGGGGTTCCAAGATGGTGGAATAGGGAGGGAGCTCAGTGATAGTCCAGGAAAAGATACTTTAATAAAAGTGGAGATAGTGAAGTCTCAGGGTTGAGTTTGGGAAAAAACTGCACAGGGAACTGTTCCGGAGTTAGATGGACATGTGGAGCGACCTGGAGGGCATGGGCACCCATGGCTCAGGAGCCCTGCTGCCGAGAGTCTCCTCTGCACCAGCGCTGGAAAGAGAGGTGAGGCAAAACCACAGCAGCCTGAGACACTGGTGGAAAAGCAGCAGGAAGAGCCTAGAGGGAACAAGGCTTGAAGCCATGTGGTAAAGTACACCAGATTAACTACAGGAGAGAAAAAAAAATAAAAGGGATGGTACAGACGATTCTCTCACTCCACACACCTTACAAAGGCATGCAAGACAATAGAGCAGGTGCCATTTTGGACATATGTAACAACTGTGCCAGCTCGCAGCTGCACCCGCCCTCAGCCAAACAGAAACCCTTGACTCTGGAGGGGAGTATTAAAAGGACGTAGTGAATGTGTGGAGCTTATGAACCAGGACTGTGAAAAAAAATTGAGGGTGTGTGGGAGAACTCACAGTATGGCTGAGAGGTGAGTAGTCTCGGTGGGAGACTCACAATCTCGAGTGGCCTTGGCTACCCAATGAGAGACATTGCAGTGGAATCTGAACTTACACTGAAAACTGCACAGATCCTTTGTGTGCTCCTTGGGACAGAACAGATGAATATTATATCCACTGGGGCTAGCGCTCAGGCACTGATTGCAATCGAGGAGAAGAGCTCACCTGAACAGAATTACTACCCTTCTGAATAAAAGAGAGAGAGAGAGAGAATTGGCACACCCTTAACCCTGAAGAACTGAATAGAGCTCTCTGGCCACACCCACCACAAGCCTCTAGAGATTCACCAAAAGCAGAGAGTCCACTTAATCTAGAGTAATAGTATAATGAGAAAAGCCACCACAGTGGAAAAAAAAGAAGAAACCAAAGAATATCTCCACAAGCCAAACAACAATTGCAAAGACTGAGGAAACAAGAACAAGGAAGACAACTTGACGCTCCTAAAGGAACATGACACTCCAATAAAAGATTTTAAGATGATGAGATAGAAGAAATGCAAGATATGGAATTCAAAAAAATATATGACAAGAACATTTGGAAGGAATCAAAAACAATGTATGAACTACAGAAACCCATAAAGGACAGGATAGAAAATCTCTCTCATAAAATGAATTAATAAGAAATCAAAATGAAATGAGGAATTTAGTAGAACATGAAATTGAGATATTAAAGAGAAATCAAAATGAAATGAAGAATTCAGTAGAAAAAATAAAAAATACAGTTGAGAGCCTTAAAAACAGAATCAGTGAGGCAGAAGAAAGAATATCAGACTTAGAAGACAGAGAACAGGAAAGTATACAGTCAAACCAAAGACAAGAAGAGGAAATTAGAAATCTAAAAAATATTGTTGGGAATCTACAGGATACTATTAAGAAACACAACATTCGGGTTCTAGGAGTTCCTGAAGGCATGGAGAGAGAGAAAGGTTAGAAGGCCTTTTTAGTGAGATACTAGCAGAAAACTTCCCAGATTTGGAGAAAGAAACAGTTATCCAAGCACAGAAAGCACACAGAACCCTCAATAAACAGGACCAAAAGAGTGTGTCACCATGACATATTGTAATCAAACTCACCACAGTGAATCATAAAGAAAAGACTCTAAAATGTGCAAGAGAGAAACATCAGATTACTCTCAGAGTAATTAGACTCACAGCTGACTTCTCATCAGAAACCGTACAGGTTAGGAGAGAATGGCGAGATATAGTCCAAGTACTAAGAGAAAAAAACTGCCAGCCCAGAATATTATATCCTGCCAAGCTCTCACTTGTGAATGAAGGTGAAATAAAGACCTTTCACAACAAACTGAAATTGAAAGAATTTGTCACCACATCCAGCCCTGAAAAAGATGATTAAAGATATGTTACACACAGAAACACAGAAACACGGCCATATATACGAAAGAAGGTAAAGGAAGAAAATCTCCCAGTAAAAGATCACTGGAAGTTCAAAGCATATATTACAAATATCTTTGGGAAAATTGCAGGGCAAAGTCACTACTTATCAATAGTCACACTGAATATAAATGGCATCAACTCTCCAATTAAAAGACACAGACTGGCTGAATGGATTAAGGAACAAAACCCATCTATTTGCTGCTTACAAGAAGAGACCAGGATAAGTACCTGGCTCCTGCCATTGGATCAGCACGGTGCACTGGTCGCAGCACGCCGGCTGCGGCGGCCATTGGAGGGTGAACCAACAGCAAAGGAAGACCTTTCTCTCTGTCTCTCTCTCTCTCACTGTCCACTCTGACTGTCCAAAAATTTAAAAAAAAAAATCTTTCCAACAAAGATGCATGCAGACTAAAAGTGAAAGGTTGGAAAAAGATATTCCATGCCCACAGAAACCAAAAAAGAGCTGGCGTAGCCGTCTTAATATCAGACAAAATAAACTCTAACACAAAAACTGTTAAGAGAGAAAAAGAGGGTTGCTGTATAATGATTAAGGGATCAATTCAACAGGAAGATGTAACTATTATAAATGTTTATGCACCTGGTTACAAGGCACTGGGTTATTGAACAGATATGTTAAGGAACTTAAAGGGAGACTTAGACTCCAATACAATAGTATTGGGGGACTTCAATACTCCACTTTCAGCAACAAACAGATCAACAAGACAGAAGATCAACAAGGAAACAGCAGATTTAATGAACACTAGAGACTAGATGGATTTAACAGATATCTACAAAACTTTTCATCCTACACTTAAAGAATACACATTCTTATCAGCAGTACATGGAACCTAGTCTAGGATTTACACATACTAGGACATAAAGCAAATATCAGCAAATTCAAAAGAATCAAAATCATCTCATGCACCTTCTCAGATCACCATGGAATGAAGCTGGCAATTAGCAACTCAGGAATCTCTAGAGCATATGCAAACACTTGGGGACTGAACTTTGTGCCCCTGAATAGAAGAAATCCAAAGAGAAATCAAAAACTTCCTGGAAGTAAATGAAGATAAACAACACAACATATCAAAACTTATGGGATCAGGCAAAAGCAGTGTAAAGAAAAATTTTATAGCAATAAGCACCTACATCAGAAATTACTACAAAGACTTGTATGCCAGCAAACAGGGAAATCTATCAGAAATGGATAGATTCCTGGACACATAGAGCCTACCAAAATTGAACCATGAAAATATAGAAAACCTAAACAGACCCCTAACTGAGACAGAAATTGAATCAGTAATAAAGTCCCTCCCAACCAAGAAAAGCCCAGGACCGGATGGATTCACTGCTGAATTCTACCAGACATTTAAAGAAGAACTAACTCCAATTCTTCTCAAACTATTCAGAACAATTGAAAGAGAGGGAATCCTCCCAAATTCTTTCTATGAAGCCAGCATCACCTTTATTCCTAAACATGAAACAGATGCAGCATTGAAAGAGAATTACAGACCAATTTCCCTGATGAACATAGATGCAAAAATCCTCAATAAAATTCTGGCCAATAGAATGCAACAACACATCAGAAAGATCATCCACCCAGACCAAGTGGGATTTATCCCTGGTATGCAGGGATGGTTCAATGTTTGCAAATCAATCAACGTGATACACCACATAACAAACTGCAGAAGAAAAACCATAAGATTATCTCAATTGATGCAGAGAAAGCATTTGATACAATGAAACACCCTTTCATGATGAAACCCCTAAGCAAATTAGGTATAGAAGGAACATTCCTCAATATAATCAAAGCAATTTATGAAAAACTCACGACCAGCATTCTATTAAATGGGGAAAAGTTGGAAGCATTTCCACTGAGATCTGGTGCCAGACAGGGATGCCCACTCTCACCACTGCTATTCGATATAGTACTGGAAGTTTTAGCCATAGCCATTAGGCAAGAAAAAGAAATTAAATGGATACAAAATGGGAAGGAAGAAGTCAAACTATCCCTCTTTGCAGACGATATGATTCTTTATTTAGGGGATCCAAAGAACTCTACTATGAGATTATTGGAACTCATAGAAGAGTTTGGCAAAGTAGCAGGATGTAAAATCATGCACAAAAATCAACTCAACATGGACTAAAAATCTAAACCTGAGACCCGACAACATCAAACAGGCATAGCCATGGCTAAGGAAGAACTTCTAAGATCAATCCCATTCACAATTCTAAAAAAACAATCAGATGCTTTGGAATAAACTTAACCAAGGATGTCAACGATCTCTACAATGAGAATTACAAAACCTTAAAGAAAGAAATGGAAGAGGATATCAAAAAATGGAAAAATCTTCCATGCTCATGGATTGGAAGAATCAATATCATCAAAATGTCCATTCTCCCAAAAGCAATGTATAGATTCAATGTGATACCAATCAAAATACCAAAGACATTTTCTCAGATCTGGAAAAATGATGCTGAATTTCATATGGAGGCACAAGAGACCTCGAATAGCTAAAGCAATCTTGTTCCACAAAAACAAAGCCAGAGGCATCACAATACCATACTTCAAGACTTACTACAGGGCAGTTGTAATCAAAACAGCATGGTACTCTTACAGAAACAGATATGGATAGGCCAATGGAACAGAATAGAAACACCAGAAATCAACCCAAACATCTACAGCCAACTTACATTTGATCAAGGATCTAAAACCAATTCCTGGAGCTAGGAGAGTCTATTCAACAAATGGTGCTGGAAAAACTGGATTTCCACATGCAGAAGCATGAAGCAAGACCCCTACATTACACCTTACACAAAAATCCACTCAACATGGACTAAAAATCTAAACCTGAGACCCGACAACATCAAATTATTAGAGAACATCAGAGAAGCCCTGCAAGATGTAGGCACATGCAAAGACTTCTTGGAAAAGACCCCAGAGGAACAAGAAGTCAAAGCCAATATTAACAATTGGGATTATATCACATTGGGAAGTTTGAGAAGTATTTCTGAAAAGTCAAGAAAGTAAAGAGGCAAGCGACAGAGTGGGAAAAATATTGCAAATTATGCAACCGATAAAGGATTAATAACCAGAATCTACAAAGAGATCAAGAAACTCCACAACAGCAAAACAAACAACCCACTTAAGAGATGGGCCAGGACCTAAATAGACATTTTTCAAAAGAGGAAATCCAAACCGCCAACAGACACATGAAGAAATTTCAGGATCACTAGCCATCAGGGAAATGCAAATCAAAACCACAATGAGGTTTCCACCTCATCCTGGTTAGAATGGCTTACATACAGAAACCTACCAACAACAGATGCTGGCAAGGATATGGGGAAAAAGGGACACTAACCCACTGTTGGTGGGAATGCAAACTGGAAAAGCCACTATGCAGGTCAGTCTGGAGATTCCTCAGAAACCTGAACATAACCCTACCATACAACCCAGCCAGCCTACTCCTCGGAATTTACCCAAAGGAAATTAAATTGGCAAAAAATTGAACTGTCTGCACCTCAATGTTTATTGCAGCTCAAATTACAATAGCTAAAACATGCAATCAATCTAAATGCCCATCATTTAACAGAAGACTGGATAAAGAACTTATGGGATATGTACTATGTAGAATACTATACAGAGGTAAAAAAAAAATGAAATCCGGTCATTTGCAACCAAATGGAGGAATCTGGAAAACATCATGCTGAGTGAAATAAGCCAGGCCCAAAGGGACAAATATCATATGTTCTCCCTGATCGGAGACAACTACCTGAGCACCTAAAAGGAAACCTGGTAAAGTGAAATGGACACTACGAGAAACAATGACTCGATCAGCCCTTGTCCTGACTGCCAAGGGACAACTTACTATTTTATTCCTTTTGGTATTTGTTTTGTTCTACTTAATACCATTGTTTGAACTCTTTAATTAACACACAATTATTCTTAGATGATTAAATTTAACTAAAAAGTGATCCCTGTTAAATATAAAAGTGGAATATGAGAGGGAAGAAATGCACAGTTTGGCACATGCTCACTTGGACTTACCTCTAATAGGAGAGCTAGAAATGTGCCAGGGGATTCCAATTCAATCCCATCAAGGTGGCTTGTACCAATGCCGTCTCACTAGTCCAAGTGATCAGTTTCAGTTCATAATTGATTATAATGATAGTATTAAGTGTCAAAGGGTTCACATAAACAAGACTAGTGTCTGCCAATACTAACTGATAGAAATAAAAACAAGAGAACAATCCAACATGGGAAGTGGAAACAGCAGACTCATAGAATGGCAGATGCATTAAACAGCACTCTGGCCTCAGAATTAGCCCTTAAGGCAGTTATATCTGGCTAAAAAGTCCATGAGAGTATTTCAGGCATGGAAAGTCAAGACACTCTGGGGGAAAAAAATGAACTACATGAAAGATCTCTGTGAGTGAGATCCCAGCGGAAAGAATGGGCCTTCAAAGAAGGAGGTACCTTTCTCTGAAGGGAGGAGAGAACTTCCACTTTGACCATGGCCTTGTCTAAATATGATCAGAGTCAGTGAACTCAGGGGACTTCCATAGCCTTGGCAGCTCATGACAAGAGCCTCGGGTGATTACTGACGTCATAAATAAGAGTGTCAATTGTTAAATCAACAACAGGAGTCACTGTGCACTTACTCCCCACATAGGATCTCTGTCCTTAATGTGTCGTACTATTCAAATTAACAGTATAACTAGTACTCAAATAGTACTTTATACCTTGTGTTTCTGTGTGGGTGCAAATTGTTGAAATCTTTACTTAGTATATACTAAGTTGATCTTCTGTATGTAGGGATAATTAAAAACAAATCTTGATGTGAATGGGATGGGAGAGGGAGTGGGAGATGGGATGGTTGCAGGTGGGAGGGAGATTATGAGGGTAAAAGCCACTATAATCCAAAAGTTGCACTTTGGAAATTTATATACATTCAATAAAAGCTAAAAATAAAATAATAAAATAATGAAGAAGATTGGTAGGCTCCAAACACAGAGAAATGATAAGAAAATGGAAGTGCTATTTGCATGGGTTGATAGGCTTATACTGTCATATGTACTGAAATATTTTAGTATACCCCATAAATATAAAGTTATTAATGTTAATCAAAGAAAACAATACAATAATTTAAATGAGTATTTTTAGATTACTAAATCATGTCTTTCAATTACTTTCAAAGTGGCTAACAAATGACCCTCCGACCAGAGTTTGCTGCCATCACTACATGCTTTGAAAATTTCTCTTTTTTAATTTGAGAAGCAGAAATATAGACAGAGAGAGAGGAGAGAGAGAGAGAGAGAGAGATACTATTCACTGACTGAGTCCTCAGATGCCCCCAATGGCTGGAGCTGGGCCAGAACTAAAGCCAGGAAGCAGGAACTCATAAATAGCAGGGACCAAGCTGCTTGAGCCATTATGGCTGCAGCAACTCTGCATTAACAGGAAGTTGGACTCAGGAGCCAGAGGTAGGCATCAAGCACAGACATCTAAGCCTACGGAATAAACACTAGGCCAAATAACTACACCAATCACCCTTCTTTCAAACTTGCATTGAAGGAATTCCTAAATTGGGTTTGAGAGATATTTATATACATTTTTGTCAACATCAACAGCTGTAAGAATTTTTCATGTCTTTGTGAGTGATGTGGCTTTTCAAATTGCCTCATCATACCATATGAACATTTATCTGTTTAGATATTCACGTTCATTTTCATCTATGAAAATAAAATTATTTAGGAAAATCACACACCAATTGTCAAATTACTGACAAAATAACAATTAACAGTCATTTTGATGTAATTTAGGTATTTATTTCAAAATGATTTTGCTCTTAACATTTAGATATGGAACCTTTTAATTTTCTCTGAATTTCTTCCACTATTTTTAAGCTCACAAATCCTTCCCTGTTCAGTGACTTAATTAATACACATTGACCTTTTTATTAAGAACTTCAAGATTTAATTAGTTTGATTGATCCAAAATCAAGTGAGGTACTTGATTTACTTGCTTACTATAATTTATTTTTTACTCATTGGTGATTTCACAACCAGTCAACTTTTTTCTCAAATATTCAACTTTGTGATACTCACACTGGAGTGTTTTTTTAGAATGTCCTTATATTAGACTACAGAAAATCCCCATCGCCAACAGCAACAATAGATGAGATGCCTTCAGCCCTCACTGTGGGTTTGAGTAGAGGCCGCAGGTGCCTGGGGAGCACTGTGCTCCTGCAGCACAGAAGTAGGTGGCTGAGTCTGCAGGACGGGCAGCTGCGATGTGCAGGGAGAGAAGTTTGTCCTTCTTGCTCATGAGGACGGTGAGCCTTTGCTCTTCTTTCTTATCCACATTTGAGAGAATGTTTATAAGGAACTGGAGACCTGCTCCAGGTTCTTGCTTATACCAATTGAAGTAGGTGGAGGCACTGTCTGTGTAAGTGCAGTTGATAACACAGCCGTCTCCCTCCTGGACACTCAGGAAAGAAGGACTCTGCTCCACCGTCTCTCCTCTACTCACACCTGTGCAAAAGGATAATCCAGACACGATTGTCAGGTCATTACTCTCCGAAGATTGCATCATTTTTCCTCAAGGTGATTTCAGGCAGCCTAGAAAATGCCAGCCTCATCCTCAGACTTCTAATGAACATTACTAAGCTCCCTCTTCCCCAAAAAACTCCCAACTCACAGTGCAGCTGCAGCCACAAGAACAGGAAGAAAGGTCCTGCAAGTGTCCTCATGGTTCTGTCCATCAGGACCTGCGAGCTCAAGCCAAGAGAGCTCTGTCTATCACAGATGTCTCCTCCTTTGCTCCAAGGCACAGCGGTCTTCAAACTGCACAGGAGTCTGCTTCTGTCTTGAGCCTTCTCCTATAGAAGTCAACCAAAAAGAGCCTGTCCTATACCATGGGTCTGCAGAGACACTCTGCCCTCTTGTGGTCAGACACTCAACTACTAAACCACTGACCTGATTTCTTTTTGTTGTTGTTGTTTTGTATTTTTTTCCTGTTAGATCTGTATTTTCTTTCTTTTTTTAACTTTTATTTAATGAATATAAATTTCCAAAGTACAGCTTATGGATTACAATGGCTTCCCCCACATAACGTCCCTCCCACCCTCAACCCTCCCCTTTCCCACTCCCTCTCCCCTTCCATTCACATCAAGATTCATTTTCGATTCTCAAATCAGTTTAGCATACATTAAGTAAAAATTTCAACAGTTTGACCCACACAGAAACATAAAGTGAAAAATACTGTTTGAGTACGAGTTATAACATTAAATCTCAATGTACAGCACACTAAGGACAAAGATCCTACATGAGGAGTAGTGCACAGTGACTCCTGTTGTTGACTTAACAAATTGACACTCCTGTCTATGGCATCAGTAATCACCCTAGGCTCTTATCATGAGCTGCCAAGGCTATGGAAGCCCCCTGAGTTCACCGACTCTGATCATATTTAGACAAGGCCATGGTCAAAGTGGAAGTTCTCTCCTCCCTTCAGAGAAAGGTACCTCCTTCTTTGATGACCCATTCTTTCCACTGGGATCTCACTCACGGAAATCTTTCATTTAGGGTTTTGGTTTTTTTTTCCCCAGAGTGTCTTGGCTTTCCATGCCTGAAATACTCTCATGGGCTTTTCAGCCGGATCCACATGCCTTAAGGGCTGATTGTGAGGCCAGAGTGCTGTTTAGGACATCTGCCATTCTATGGGTCTGCTGTGTATCTCACTTCCCATGTTGGATCATTATCTCCCTTTTTTATTCTATCAGCTAGTATTTGCAGACACTAGTCTTGTTTATATGATTCCTTTGGTTCTTAGTCCTATCATTATGATCAATTGTGAACAGAAATTGATCACTGGGACTAGTGAGATGGCATTGGTACATGCCACCTTGATGGGATTGAATTGGAATCCCCTGGTATGTTTCTAACTCTGCCGTTTGAGGCAAGTCAGCTTGAACATGTCCCGAATTGCACATCTCTTCCCTCTCTTATTCCCACTCTTATATTTAACAGCGATCACTTTTCAGTTAAGTTTCAGCACTTAAGAATAACTGTGTATTGATTACAGTATTCAACCAAAAGTATTAAGTAGAACAAACAAACAAAAAATACTAAGAGGGATAACATATCAAGTTGCTCATCAACAGTCAGGGTGAGGGCTAATCAAGTCACCAATTTCTTTCATCCTGAAGGATATCTTTGAGAAAATATACAAATCAGCATAGGCCATGGAGCAAGTTCCAAGTTTGTCTCCAATCAGCAGTTCTGTAGATTAGCAGAAAGCAAACATAATGAAAATGTAGGGTCCAGAATTCTACTTCATCTTCTCAGTACACTACGGAGTCATTTTAAAAGAATTTGAGGGAGCCAGCACTGTAGCACAGCAGGTTAAAGCCCTGGTTGGCCTCCAATATGGGTAATGTTTCAAGTCCTGGCTACTCCTCTTCTGAGCCAGATCCCTGCTAATGTGCCTGGGAAAGCAGTAGAATATGGCCCAAATCCTTGGGCCCCTGCACCCAGGTGGAAGACCCAGAAGAAGATCCTGACTGCTGGATTCAGACTGCCCAGCTCCAGCTGTTGTGGCCATTTTGTGAGTGAACCACTGGATGGAAGACTTCTCTCTCTCTCTCTCTCTCTCTCTCTCTCTGTATGTTTGTGTGTGTTTGTGTGTGTGCGTAACTCTTTCAAATAAAAATATACATCTTAAAAAATATATAGAAAATACATAATTTAAAAATGTAGGTATATATGTATATACGTTAAATGCACTTCTAGATTTTTTATTTTGAAATTATAATCAGGATGGGATTGTGGGATAGTAGCTAAGTTGCTGCTAGAACAACTAAATCTGATGTCAGAGTGCCTGGAATCCAGTCACGTCTTTGATTCTGATCACTTCCTGCTAATGTGCAAGCTGGGAGTCAGCAGATGAAGGCTCAAGTACTTGGATCCAATATGGAAAAAACAGATGGAATTCCTGGACCCTGATTTGAACTAGTACAGTCCTGGTTGTTACAGCCATTTGGAAAGTGAAACAGGGGTTGGAAGATTCTCTGTCTATCTCATTAGAAAATAAAAATAAGAAAACATTTTAAAAAAACAAATTGTGGGAAACAACTGCAGCAGATAAGAGCTGGAGCAGGTGGCAGCATGGAGATGCAGGTGAGACCAGACTGCAGCACACCACAGTGCTATAGCTGGAGGGAGAGCATGGCAAGAGTCTGGACTGGTGCCCTGGAGGCCAGCAGTTGTTAGTGGTTGCCCATGGACCCCATGGATGTATAGGAGGCACATTTATCTCACCCCCACATCCCCACAACATCAACTATTTCCCAGCTGAGAAAGGGCAGGTGCCATTTTGGGTTTAGGCAGGGCTGCAGAAGACTTTGTATGAGCGCATAGCAACTGGCTGAGAGAGGACGCCATCTTCTTGACATTACTGGAAGCAGTGGCAGGGAGAGAACAAGGTTCGGCCAGTGGCTCTTGTGTATGCATGTGATCCAGAGATTCTAGCAGAGAGAACAATCCACAACAGGTAGGAGGAGAGTGGGCAACCATGCCCAAGGCTCCCGAGATCAAGATGCCTACACAGAGCTATCTTGGGGAATATCTGTCTCTGTTGACTGGACAGTCCAGCAGGGCAGAGAGAAACCTTCACACCCAGTGAGAGTGGGAGATTTGTGTAATGAGTCCATGGGGACTCAGTGGTTGCATGAGAAGGTACAGGGTGTAGCTGGGTCTCTGGGCAATCACTGGGTGTGGCTCCACACATTCAAAGCTCTTTGGTTACCTAAAGCAAATAATTCCATTGGGTAGTGTGTTCACAGTGAAGACTGTACAAACCACTTGTGTGGTTCATATGGTGGAACGGATGACTGCAGACTAAGGACTAACACCCAAACATTACTCATCTTGGAAGAGAGAAGGTGAGGGGGTGATCACACCAACAGAGGTGACCATTCCCTCCCTCCTCTTCTGTTTACAAGAGATCAACTTTACCCAACTTGGGTGTTGCCCTGGATATTTGCCCCAACCAAGAGCACTAACCAGAGCTCACTGGCCACACCCACCCACATCTCTTGGTATTCACTGAAAGTGAAGATTTTCCATCTAACCACAGAGGCATAGCTCAAAGATAAAAGCCATCAGAGGAAAAAAGCAACCATCAAATCTACAAATACCTAAAAACAAATGTAGAAGTTTATGAAACAAGAATAAGGAAGACAATATGAGGCCCACAAAGGAACACAACATTTCAGTATTAGAATGTGAAGATGAAGAGATGGAGGATAGGCCAGAAATGGAATTCAAAACTTAGTCATAGGGTTACTCAAAAGCAATCAGAAGCAAATCCATGAACTAAAAAAATCAATATATGACATGAATGAAAATTTTCCCCATGAAATAAGATTTTAAAGAAAATCAAAATGAAACAGTAGAAATGAACAACCCAATAGATCAAATAAAAAATGTGATGGAAAGCCTTACCAGAAGACTTGGGGAGGCAGAAGAAAGAATATCCAAACTAGAAGACAAATCTTTGGAAATCTTATAGTCAGAAATAAAATAAAAACAACAAGAAGAAGATAGAAAACTTTAAAAAGTATTAGAGATTTATGGGATACTATCAAATGAACCAACAGTCTTAGGAGTTCCTGAAGGAATGGGAAGAGAGAATGGAATAGAAGGCATATTTTGGGAAATAATTACAGAAAATGTCCCTCATTTGGAGAAAGAAAAGAACGTCAAAATAGAGGAAGCATATAAAACGCCTAATAGACATGACTAGAAAAGATCTTCACCACTAAACATTGTAGTCAAACTTTCTATAGTAAGACATAAAAAAAAAGATTCTAAAATGTACATGAGAGAAATGCCAGATTACTTTCAGAGGATCTCCAATTAGACTTCAAGTTGACTTTTCTTCAGAAACCCTAGAGACTAGAGGAAAATGCCAAGATATAGTCTAAGTCTAAATAGAAAAAAAAACTGTCAACAAAGAATACTGTAGGGGGGCCAGTGCTGTGGTTCACTAAGTTAATCCTCCACCTGTGGTGCCGGCATGCCATATGGGCACTGGGTTCTAGTCCAGGTGGCTCCTCTTCCAGTCCATCTCTCTGCTGTGGCCCAGGAGGGCAGCAGAGGATGGCCCAGGTGGTTGGGCTCCTGCACCTGCTTGGGAGACTAGGAGGAAGCACCTGGCTCTTGGCTTCAGATCGGTGCAGTACACCAGCCATAGCAGCCAATTTGGGTGTGAACCAATGGAAGGAAGACCTTTCTCTCTCTCTCTCTCTGTCTCTCTCTCTCTCAATGTCTAACTCTACCTGTCAAATAAAAAAAAATTTAAAAACAAAAAAAGAATACTGTACCCTGCAAAGCACTCATTTATGAATGAAGGTGAAATAAAGGCCTTCCACAACAAACAGAAATTGAAAGAATTTGTCATCACAAATGCAACATTACATAGATTCTTAAGGACATGCTACATATCAAGTGTCTGGTAATAATAATAGGCAGAACAAAAAGGAGGGAATTTCCAACATGGGAAGCAGTCCACACAGCAGACTTATAGAATAACAATCACTTTAAGTAACACTCTGACCTCAGAATCAGCCCTTAAGACATCTGGATGTGGCTGAAAAACCCACAAGAGCATGTCAGGCATGGAAAGCCAAGACACTGTGGCAAAAAAATATCCTATACCAAAGATCTCTGTGCAAAGAAGGGGCCATCAAAGAAGGAGGTACTTTTCTCTGAAGGGAGGGCAGAATTTCCACCTTGCTTATGGCTTTGCCTAAATACTGATGGAGTTTGTGGTCACAAAAGGCTTCCATAGACTTGGCAGTTCATGACAAGAGCCTAGGGTGATCACTGATGTCATAAATAAGAGTGTTCATTATTAAATTAACAACAGGAGTCACTGTGCACTTACTCCCTATGTAGGACCTCTGTCCTTAGAGTTGTACTATGAGAATTAACTGCAAAACTTGTTCTCAAACAGTACTTTCTAAGTTGTGTGTGTGTGTGTGTGTGTGTGTTGCGGACTACAAACTGTTGAAATCTTTGCTTAGTATAGAGTTGGTCTTCTGTATATAAAGTTAATTAAAAATGAATCTTAATGAAGAACAGGATGGGAGAGGGAGTAGGAGGTGGGATGGGAGTGGGGATGGAAGGGTGGGTATGGAGGAAGAACCACTATATTCCTAAGGTTGTACTTATGAAATTTGCCTTTATTAAATAAAAGCTTTTTTAAAAGACATGCTACAAACAAAAACAGAGAAAGATATCCATCATTATGAAAGGATGTGAAGACAGAATATCCCCCAGTAAAAGCACAAAAGAAATCCAAAGTAAACAATAGGAATATTTATGGAAAAATGGCAGAGCCAAGTGGTTACTTATCAATAGTCATCTTGATGGTAATTGACCTCAACTCTCCATTTAAAAGACACAGACTGGCTGAATGGACTAAAAAACAAACTCATCTATTTGCTGCCTACCAGAAACACATCTGTCCAACAAAAATAAATTAATTAATATTATTTCTCATCCACACTGTAGTTTATATATCCCAAGATGCTGACTATGCAGAATCACATTCCTAATATAGAAAGAAATGTACATATTTCAAAATATATGCAGAGGTATATACTATACATGCACTTAACAAAATTTCATTAATTAATTGTAATTCAGGATGGCACGGTGGGACAGCAGGTAAGCTACTCCTTGGGACATCCATTTCATAGTGCTTGGGATACAATCACATCTCCACTTCCAGCCACTTCCTGCTGTTACACAACCTGGGAGCCTGCAGGCTTGGATCTCTGTCACCCATGTGGGGGACCTGGATGGAATTTCTGGCTCTTGGTTTTGACCTGCTCCAGCTCTAATTGTTGTGTGTATTTGGAGAATGACCAGAGGATGGAAGATCTCTTTATACTTCCCTCTCTCTGTTGCTCAATCTTTCAAGTAAACATTAAAAAATAAAATTATGATTCTTTCACTCATTCTTTTTTTGAGATTTATATATTTATTTGAAAGTCAGAGTTACACACAGAGAGAACAAGAGGCAGAGAGAAAGAGATCTTCCACTTGCTGGTTCACTCCCCAGATGTTGCAATGGCCGGAGATGTGCTGATCAAAAGCAAGGAGCCAGGAGCTTCTTCCAGGTCTCCCCAGTGGCTCCGGGGCCCAAGGACTTGGGCCACCTTCTACTGCTTTCCCAGGCCATAGCAGAGAGCTAGATCCGAAATGGAGCAACAGAGACTGGAAACGGTGCCCATATGGGATGCCAGCACTGCAGGTAGCGGCTTTACCCCCTATGCCACAGTGCCAGCCCCTCTTTCATTTGTTCTTATTGGATGATAATTGTCAAGTGTTTTATCCATTTTTCTTGCAGACTTCAACCTTTGAATTTTTAACAGCAATAAATGTCCATACTTATGGTAGACAATATAAGTTTCTACACATTTATATAGCAGGTACTGATCAAAAGTAATTAGCATGTATATCTCTCCACTTATTTTTCTCTGTAGCCTTTACAATCTCTTCTAGTACTCACGAAATATGTATTTCATTATGGGAAACTAGTCACCCCACTGGGCCATGGAGCAACAAAACTCACTTCTTCTATCTGAATGTGTTTTGTTACCTGTTGTCCAACTTCTCACTGTCTTCTTTGCCTTACCTTGCTAGCCTCTAGTAATAATCAATTCATATTTTCTTAGGGCTGGCACTGTGGCGTAGTAGGTTAAGCCTCTACCAGTCTCATTGGCGTCTTATACGGATGCCAGTTTGTGTCCCAGCTGCTCTTCTTCTGATCCAGCTCATTGCTAATGGCCCGGGAAAATAGTAAAAGATGGCCCAAGTACTTGGGCCCCTGCACCCACGTGGGAAACCCAGAAGAAGCTCCTGGCTCTGGCCTCAGATCAGCCCAGCTCTGGCCACTGCAGCCATTTAAGAAGTAAACCATCAGATTAAAGAAATTTCTGTCTCTCCCTCTCTCTGTCTATAACTCAACCTCTGAAATAAATAAATAAAATCTTCTAAAAAATAATCTATACCTTCTTAAAGTTGACCTGTTTTAGCTAGCACATCGTAGCAATAAAATGCAGTATTTGTTTTTCTGTATCTCTTACTTCATGAATTATAATGTCCTCCACTTCCATCTATTTTGTTGCAAATGACAAAATATTATTCTTTTTATGGCTGAATAACATTCAGAGTCATAGTACAATGATAAAAGTTGCCACAGCAAGAAGAAGGAGGGTGAGGAAGACCAGAAGGAGGAAATGGAGGAGTAGGAGGAGGAGGAGGAGAAACCAACGGGTATCTCCACAAATGCCAAACAACAAATGCACCAATCCAAGAAACAAGAATAAGGAAGACAACATGATGCCCCCAAAAGAACACAACACTTCAATACTAGATTGTGAAGATGATGAGATAGAAGAAATGCAAGATATGTAATTTAAAAATTTGACCATAAGATTAGATAGAAGTAATCAAAAACAAATGCACAAACTACTGAAATCTGTGCAGGACATGAAAGAAAATTTTTCCCATGAAACTGAGATCCTAAAGAGGAATCAAATTGAAATGAAGAATTCAACAGAACAAATAAAAAATAGAGTGAAAAGCCTTAAAAATAGAATTAGTGAAGCAGAAGAGAGAATACTGGACTTAGAAAACAAAGCACGGCCGGCGCTGCGGCTCACTAAGCTAATCCTCCACCTAGCGGCGCCGGCACACTGGGTTCTAGTCCCGGTCGGGGCACCAGATTCTGTCCCGGTTGCCCCTCTTCCAGGCCAGCTCTCTGCTGTGGCCAGGGAGTGCAGTGGAGGATGGCCCAAGTGCTTGGGCCCTGCACCCCATGGGAGACCAGGAAAAAGCACCTGGCTCCTGGCTCCTGCCATCGGATCAGCACGGTGCGCCGGCCGCAGTGCGCCAGCCGCGGCGGCCATTGGAGAGTGAACCAACGGCAAAGGGAGACCTTTCTCTCTGTCTCTCTCTCTCACTGTCCACTCTGCCTGTCAAAAAAAAAAAAGCACAGGAAAATATACAGTCAAACCAAAGACAAGAAGAGGAAATTAGAAAACTGAAAAACACTGCTGGGAATCTACATGATGCTATTAAAAAAAAAAAAAAAAAAAAAAAAAAAAAAAAAAAAAAAAACAATATCCAGGTTCTAGGAGTTCCTGAAGGCATGGAGAGAGAGAAAGGATTAGAAGGCCTTTTTAGTGAAACAAGAGCAGAAAAGTTCCCAGGTTTGGAGAAAGAAAGAGACATCCAAGTATCCAAGTACAGGAAGCACACAGAATTCCCAATAAACATGACCAGAAAAGATCATCTCTATGACACACTGTAATCAAACTCACCACAGTGAAACATAAAGAGAAGATGCAAAAATGTGCATGAGATAAATGTCAAGTTACTCTCAGAGGATATCCAATTAGACTCACAGAAGACTTCTCATCAGAAACCCTATAGGCTAGGAGGGAATAGTGAGATATAGTTCAAGACTTAAGAGAAAAAAACTGTCATCCCAGAATATTACACCCTGCAAAGCTCTCATTTGTGAATGAAGGTGAAGTAAAGACCTTTCATAACAAACAGAAATTGGAAGATTTTTGTCACCACTCATCCAGCCCTGAAAAAGATGATTAAAGATGTGTTACACACAGAAACACAGAAACATAGTCATCACTACAAAAGAAGGTAAAGGAAGAAAATCTCTCAGCAAAAGATAAAAGGAAATTCAAAGTGTAAATTAGGAAAATTTTTGTGAAAATGGCAGGGCAAAGTCATTACTTATCAATAGCCACCTTGAATGTAAATGGCCTCAACTCTTCAGTTAAAAGACATAGGCTGGCTGAATAGATTTAAAAACAAAACCCATCTGTTTGCAGTCTACAAAAAACACATCTCAACAACAAAGATGCATGCAGACTGAAAGTAAAGGATGGAAAAAGATATACCATGCCCACAGAAACCAAAAAGAGCTGGTGTAGTCATCTTAATATCAGACAAAATAAACTCTGACACAAAAACTGTTTAAAGAGACAAAGCAGGGCACTATGTAATGATTAAGGGATAAATTCAACAGGAAGATGTAACTATTGTAAATGTATATGCAACTAATTACAGGGCACCTGGCTATTTAAAGCAATGCTAAGGAATTTAAAGGGAGACTTGGACTCTAATACAATAGTACTGGGGGACTTTAATACTCCACTTTCAGCAATGGACAGATCAACCAGACAGAAAAATCAACAAGGAAACAGCAGAGTTAATCAACACTATACATTTTTTATTTTGTAGGTATGCCATGAGGGAAGCCCTTGGCTGGGTGATGGATTTTGAGAATCTCTTCTCAAAGCCCCCCAGTCAAGCCCTCAGCAAAAAACAGACCTTGGATTCTGATGAAAGACCCGATGATGGAATAGATTGTTCAGACATTGAAGAAACACAAGAGGAGAAAATAAAATGGGCAGTAAAACTGGAGAGTGAGCAAGTCTCAAAAAAAGCTCGGCACTTTGGAAACTATGTCACCTACAAAGAATTTGCTACATAGAAAATCAAGAAGTAAGGACTATGATATATATAGTGACGGTGATATCTGTAGTCAGGAATCAGCAGTACATACAAGCTAAAGAGATGGCAAATGCCGCCTAACACTTACCATTTCCTGAAGAATCAATGAAGAAAGAGGAAGCAAAAGATACCCAGCAAGATGCTAAACAGAAAAGTAAAAATTTTAAAGCTGGTTAAAAGAATTGTAAACAGAAGAAAATGAATAGAAAATGGCCTAGCACTGGAAACAAAGGATCCAGTACTTTACCAAAGAGAAAGGGCTCACAGGAAGATGGTAAACCTAAAGAGAAGCAGAAGCATGTGATAATGAGTCAAGGATAAATCAACCAACATACTGTGGAACACAATGGAAAACAGATCTGTAAATATTTTCTTAAAAGGAAATGTATTAAGGGAAACCAATGTAAATTTGACCATGATGCTGAAATTAAGAAAATGTGTAAATTTTATGTACAAGGATATTGTACCAAAAGTGAAAACTGTCTGTACTTGCATAATGAACATCCTTGTAAGTTTTACCATACAGAAACAAAATGTTACCAGGGTAAGTACTGCAAGTTTCCACATGCTCCACTGACTGAGGAGACACAAGAACTGCTGGCTCAAGTTTTGAATACTGAAAAGAAATAATGTAAATAAAATAGACATGAAAAGCTTTATAGAGATGTAGAGTGCTGATGCCTGTCTCAGAACTTTTCAAGACTGGTAATCTGGAGTACTTTACGAGATTGCTCAGTTAAAGCTCCCTCTTGTGCCATTGTGATGCTATGCAGTTTCTTTAATGGATGATGCAGAGGGACACAAGCCACTGTAGGGTGAAGGGGTTGGTCTTCACTGAGGCAGCCATTGGAACATGGGTGGCAGAGATGCTGGTGGGTGGGTAAATGTGGTGTAAAAGAGATAAGTCTCTTGACTGGCTTTCCTCAATAAAACAGGAAGGGAGGCTAGGCTGAGTGAGGATGGGTGAGGCAGTGTATATTTGAGGAGAGAGAACTGCTTGGAAGACATTGGAATAGTATAAAAGAGGGCTGGATCTCTTCATGTCGTTAAATAAAGTTACAACCTGAGTTGCTAGTCTCAGCAAATTCAAAAAAAATCAAAATCATACCATGCATCTATTCGGACGACAGTGGTATGAAGCTGAAAATCAGCAACTCAGGAATCTTAAGAGCATATGCAAACACATGGAGACTGAACAATATGTTCCTGATTGAACAGTGGGTCATAGGAGAAATCAAAACTTTCTGGAAACAAATGAAGATGACAACACAACATATCAAAACGTATGGGATACAGCAAAAGCAGTGTTAAGAGGAAGTTTATAGCAATAGGTGCCTACATCAAGAAATTGGAAAGGCACCAAATAAATAAGCTATTAATGCATCTCAAGGACCTAGAAAAACAACAGCAAACCAAACCCAAAACTAATAGAAAATAAATAATTAAAATTAGATAAGAAATCAACAAAATTGAATTAAAAACAATGCAAATGTCAGCTAAATGAAGAACTGGATTTTTTAAAAAATAAACAAAATTGACACACCATTGGCCCAACTAACCAAAAAAGGAGAGAGAAGACCAAATCAATAAAATTAGAGGTGAAAAAGGAAACAACAGGCACCACAGAAATAAAAAGAATCATCAGAAATTACTACAAAGAAGAGTTGGAAACATACCAGGGGATTCCAGTTCAATCCCATCAAGGTGGCATGTGCCAATGCCATCTCACTATTCCAAGTGATCAATTTCAGTTCACAATTGATCATAATGAAAGGACTAAGAGTCAAAGGGAGCACATAAACAAGTCTAGTATCTGCTAACACTAACCAATAGAATAAATAAAGGGGAGAGTGATCCAACATGGGAAGTGAGATACTCAGCAGACTCATAGAATGGCGGAAGTCCTAAATAGCACTCTGGCCTCAGAATCAGCCCTAAAGGCACTCGGATCTGGCTGAAAAGCCCATGAGAGTATTTCAGGCATGGAAAGCCAAGACACTCTGGCAAAAAGATCTCTGTGAGTGAGATCCCAGTGGAAAGAACAGGTCTTCAAAGAGGGAGGTGCCTTTCTCTGAAGGGAGGAGAGAACCTCCACTTTGACTATGACCTTGTCTAAACAAGATAAGAGTCGGAGAACTCAGAGGGCTTCCATAGCCTTGGAAACTCATGACTGGTGCATAGGGAGATTACTGATGCCATAAACAGGAGTGTCAATTGGTAAAGTCAACAACAGGAGTCACTGTGCACTTACTCCTCATGTAGGATCTCTGTCCTTAGTGTGCTGTACATTGAGATTTAATGCTATAACGAGTACTCAAACAATATATTTCACTTTGTGTTTCTATGGGGGTGCAAACTGTTGAAATCTTTACTTAATGCATACTAAACTGATCTTCTGTAAAAAAAAAAAAAGAAAGAAATTATCAATTCCCAACTTGACTCTCACTGGGATTAAACATGACAATAGGTCTGATCTGATTTCATCATCATTTAAAAAAAATCATCTATCATTTTTCACTTTATGTTTCTGTGTGGGAGCAAACTGTTGAAATCCTTACTTAAGGTATACTAAGCTGATCTTCTGTATATTAAGATAATTGAAAATGAATCTTGATGTGAATGGAAGGGGAGAGGGAGTGGGAAAGGGGAGGGTTGTGGGTGGGAGGAACGGTATGGGGGGGAAGCCATTGTAACCCATGAGTCGTACTTTGGAAATTTATATTCATTAAATAAAAGATAAAAAAAAAAGAAATTACTACAAAGAGCTGTATGCCAATAAACTGGGAAACCTAGCAGAAATGGAAAGATTCCTGGACACATACAACCTACATAAATTGAACCATGATGATACAGAAAACCTAAATAGACCCATAACCAAGACAGAAATTGAATCAGTAATAAAGGCCCTCACAACAAGAAAAGCCCAGGACCAGATGGATTCACTGCTGAATTCTACCAGACATTTAAAGAAGAACTAATTCCAATTCTTTTCAAGTTATTCAAAACAATTGAAAGAGAGGGAATCCTCCCAAATCCTTTCCTAAGCCAGCATCACATTAATTCCTAAACCTGAAAAAGATGCAACAGAGAAAGAGAATTATAGACAAATTTCCCTGAAAAACATAAATGCAAAAATCCCCAACAAAATTTTAGCCAATCAAATCCAACAACACATTAGAAAGATCATTCACCCAGACCAAGAGGGATTTGTTCCTGGTATGCAGAGGTAGTTCAACATTTGCAAATCAATGTGATACATCACATTAACAAAATACTGAACAAAAACCATATGATTATTTCAAAAGAGGCAAAGAAAGCAATTTTTTTAAAAGATTTACTATTTACTTGAAAGTCAGATTTACACAGAGAGACAGAGAAAAGCAGAGAGAGACTCTTCCATCTGCTGGTTCACTCCCCAAAATTTTTGACCCTAATAGCCAGAACTATGCCAATCTGAAGCAAGGAGCCAGGAACTTCTTCTGGGTCTCCCACATGGGTGCCAGGGCCCAAGAACTTGGGCCATCTTATATTGTTTTCAAAGGCCATAGCAGAGAGCTGGATCAGAAGTGGAGCAGCCAGAACTCAAACTGGTGCCCACATGGGATGTTGGCGCTGCAGACGGTGGCTTTACCCACTATGCCACAGCATCATTGTGTGATAAAACACAACACCCTTTCATGATGAAAACTCCAAAAATATTAGGTATAGAAGGAACATTCCTCAACATAATCAAGTCAATTTATAATAAACCCATGGCCAGCATCATATTGAATGGAGAAAATTTTAAAGCACTCCCACTTATATCTGGTACCAGACAGGGATGCCCACTCTCACTACTGCTATTTGATATAGTCCTGGAAGTTTTGGCCAGAGTCATTAGGCAAGAAAAAGAAATAAAAGGGATACAAACTGGGAAGGAGGAATTCAAATTATCCCCATTTGCAGATGACATGATTCTATATACAAGGGACCCAAAAGACTCCACTAAGAGACTACTGGGACTCATAGAAGAGTTTGATAAAGTAGCAAGATATAAAAAAATCAACAGCCTTTGTATATACAGGCAATGCCACAGCTGAGGAAGAACTTCTAAGATCAATCCCATTCACAATAGCTACGCAAACAATCAAATACCTTGGAATAAATTTAACCGAAGATGTCAAAGATCCCTATGATGAGAATTACAAAACATTAAAGAAAGAAACAGAAGATACAAAAAAAGGAAATCTTTCATGTTCATGGATTGGAAGAATCAATATCATCAAAATGTCCATTCTCCCAAAAGCAATTTATAAATTCAATGTGACACCAATCAAAACACCAAGGACATTCTTCTCAGATCTAGAAAAAATGCTGAAATCCATATGGAAGCACAGAGACCTCAAATAGCTAAAGCAATCTAGTACAATAAAAACAAAGCCAGAGGCATCACAATACCAGATTTCAAGACATACTACAAGGCAGTTATAATCAAAACATCCTGGAACTGGTACAAAAATAGATGGATAGTCCAATGAAACAGAATATAAACACCAGAAATCAGTCCAAACATCTATAACCAACTTAGATTTGATCAAGGAGATAAAACCAATCCCCGGAGCAAGGACAGTCTCTTCAACAAATGGTGGTGATGGGGCCAGCGCTGTGGCGCAGCAAGTTAAAGCCCCAGCCTGAAGCGGGAGCATCCCCTGTGGGCACCAGTTCAAGTCCCAGCTGCTCTTCTTCCAATCTAGCTCTCTGCTATGGCCTGGGATAGCAGTGGAAGGGGGCCCAAGTCCTTGGGCCCCTGCACCCACGTGGGAGACCGAAAAGAAGCTCCTGGCTTCGGATCGACGCAGCTCTAGCCATTGTGGCCATTTGGGGAGTAAACCAATGGATGGAAGACCTTTCACTCTGCATCTCCCTCTCACTGTCTGTAAATCTACCTCTCAAATAAATAAATAAGGAAAAGCAGGAAGAGAGAGAGGTCTTCCATCTGCTGGTTCACTCCCCAATTGACCGCAATGGCCAGAGCTGCACTGGTGTAAGGAGCAAACGAGTGAATGGAAGACCTCTCTCTCTGTTTCTACCTCTCTCTGTAACTCTGTCTTTCAAATAAATTAAATAAATCTTGGGAAAAAAAAGACTGTTAAATAACTTGTGCTACCTGAGATGTGTACTGCCCCCCCTAAAAGAATTCTAAAAACTTTTTTAAAAAATGGTGCTGGGAAAATTGGATTTCCACATGCAGAATTGTGAAGCAAGACCCCTACCTTACACAAAAATCCACTCAACATGGATTAAAGATCTAAATCTATGCCACGACACCATCAAATATTTAGAGAACATTGGGACCTTGTCTAAATACTGATGGAGTTTGTGGACTCAAAAGACTTCCACATCTAGGCAGCTCAAGTCAAGAGCCTAGGGTGGTCACTGACATCATACATAAGAGTGTTAATTGTTAAATCAACAACAGGAGTCACTGTGCACTTACTCCCCATGTAGGACTTCTGTCCTTAATTTGTTGTACTATGAGAATTAACTGTAAAACTTGTTTTCAAACAGAACTTTATATTTTTGGGGGGTATGCAAATTGTTGAAATCTGTACTTAGTATAGAGCTGGTCTTCTGTATATAAAATTAATTAAAAATGAATCTTAATGAAGAATGGGATAGGAGAAGGAGTAGGAGATGGGACAAGAGTGAGGGTGGGAAGGCAGATATGGGGGGAAGAATCACTATTTTCCTAAAGCTGTACCTGTTAAATTTGTATTCATTAAATAAAAGCTTTCTTTAAAAAAAAAAAGAGAGAGAGAGATGGGGCCAGCGCTCTGGTGTAGCCAGTAAAGCCGCCACCTGCAGTGCCGGCAACCCATATGGACGCCGGATCAAGACCCAGCTGCTCCGCTTCCGATCCAACTCTCTGCTATGGCCTGGGAAAGCAGTAGAAGATGACCCAAGTGCTTGGGCCCCAGAATCTGCATGAGAGAGCTGGAAGAGGCTCCTGGCTCCTGGCTTTGGATCAGCGCAGCTCCAGATGTTGAGGCCTACTGGGGAGTGAACCAGTGGATGGAAGACCTCTCTCACTCTCTGCTTCTCTTTCTGTGTGTGTGTGTGTGTATGTGTGTAACTCTGACTTTCAAATAAATAAAATAAAGCTTTAAAAAAAAAACATAGACACAGAGAACCATACATGCACACACACACACACACACGCATGCATGCAAACACATACATACACATATATAGGGCTACCCATTAGAGGAACCCAATGTGGACTGGATCTAAAAGTGCTATGACCATCCCTTCCACTCTAAGGTCAAGAAAATGGCTTTGTCTTCAGTGAGCTTTATGAATCTGGATCCAGTTTATAAAATCGGTCAACTCCTCATTTGAACAACGATAGCTGCAACCCAGAAATTCAACCCAATATTCAAGTTAAACCCAGTATTCAGTATGTCAGACATTATTGTCCCTACTGGCAAGAAAAAGACAGATGGCATATTGTAAATTGCTACATCAGGCAGTGTCTACAAATAATGGGAAGGAGTAAAGAGGACTATTTCCCACAATTCATTGTTTCACACATAATGTGTTAGCCAGAAGGGCATGCTCAAGTCTGATCATTCTCGGAGATGCCACCTTCAAACTCACAGACACAAGCAGTAACCAAAAGAACACTAAAGGCAGCCTGAGAAGTGCATGTGATCATGTTTTTGATAAAGTCCTTGTCCTGGGACATCATTGATAGTCACATAGTACTTACTAATCACAAATTTCCACAGGGAAATGTCAATGCTGGGGCCATGCTTACACTGCTCTTAGAGTTTCTAAGACCCAGGTGTATTTGAAGGAGTCCTTTCCAATAACAGCGGCCTCCATCTAAAATTTTTCAATGGTTCTTTTGTGGATCCCACCACATTTGTGGTTGAGATGCCCCACAGTGGTGGATTTGCCAAAATCTATGTGTCCAATGGTAACAATGTCTCCCTTTCCAATTTTGGCTTCAATTTGGTTGTGGTTCTCAGGACACATGTATTCTGGTATCAAACCAGATTGGAATAAATATCCAGCCAATTTTATGGCCAATTTTACATATGAAAAAAATCTGCTTGATTTGTACATTTCTTATATTATCTCCATTTGCAAAGCAAAGTATTCGTATCACATACAGACCCTCCACAACTAATGAATGGATAAACAAAAATATCAGTCAGTGGAACATTAGTCAGTCTTTAAAATGAATGAAATTATCATAGGCACTAAGACACAACACCATGAAAATATTGCAAATGAAGATAAACAAGACACAAAAGAACAAATATTTTGTGATTTCACTTGTGTGAGATATCAAGAATATGCAAATTCATTCATTCTGTTTGCCAGTAATAAGAGCATGAGTTGACTTAACAGCAATCATTCTGTATAAGACATTTAGAAAGTCAACATCTGTTTTTCCTATAAAATCAATTTAGAACTTCCGACTTTTGACAAGCTGTTTATGTAAAAGGTAATATCCGAATCCAGAAATACTCTTTGACTACAAATATTAAGAAGATAATGGTAGGAGAAATAAAATAGTGACTTGTAAAAGTTAGATTTTATGGTTAACGTTGTGGTACAGCATGTTAAGCCACTTGTTATAATGCTGGCGTCCTATATCAGAGTGGCAGTTTAATTCAGGCTACAACACTTCTGGTGCAATTACCTCCTAATGTTCCTGGGGTGGAAATGAAAGATGGCCCGAAATGCTTGGGTCCTGCCACCATGTGGGAGAACCAAATGGAGTTACTGGCTCCCAGCTTCCATCTAGCCTAGATCTGGATATTGCACCAACTGGGGAAAGAATCAACAGATTAAAGTTACCTCTGTATGTGTCTCTTCCACTCTGTTGCTCTTTATTCAAATACAAAAATAATTGTCTTAAAAGAAAAGAGACAGGGGCCGGCGCTGTGGCACAGTGGGATAATGCCCTGGCCTGAAGTGCCGGCATCCCATATGGGCACTGGTTCGAGATCTAGCTGCTCTACTTCCAATCCAGCTCTCTGCTATGGCCTGGGATAGCAGAAGAAGATGGTCCAAGTCCTTGGGCCCTTGCACCCATGTGGGAGACCCAGAAGAAGCTCTTGGCTCCTTGATTCAGATCGGCACAGCTCCAGCCATTGCGGCCATCTAGGGAGTGAACCATCAGATGGAAGACCTCTCTCTCTCTCTCTGCCTCTCCTCTCTCTATGTAACTCTGACTTTCAAGGAAAATAAATAAAAAATCTTTATAAAAAAATAAAAGAGACAGAGTGATACAGAAAGGGACAGAGACAAACAGAGATATCATCCATCTCCTGGTTCCCTCCCCAAATGACTGAAACAGCCCTTCTGCAGGTTTGGGTACAGGCTGCAGGTGCCTGAGCGGGGCTGTGCTAATGCTGCGCAGAAGTACACAGCAGAGTCTGAAACATGGGCAACTCTGATGCGCAGGGAAAGATGTTTGTCTTTCTCATTCATGAGGACAGTAAGTCTTTGCTCTTCTTTCTTTTCCATACTTGAGAGAATATTTATAAGGAACTGGAGACCTGATCCAGGTTCTTGCTTATACCAAAAGAAGTAGGTGGAGGCACTGTCTGTGTAAGTGCAGTTGATAACACAGCTGTCTCCCTCCTGGACACTCAGGAAAGAAGGACTCTGCTCCACCGTCTCTCCTCCACTCACACCTGCAAAACAGAAGTCAGAAAAATCATCACGCCAATATTCCCTAGAGATAACATTGTTTCCTCACATTGTTTTAGGCAATCTGGAAGAGGCCAGCCTCCTCAGACTTCTAATGAACATTTACCAAGCACCCTCTTCCCCAAAGCTCCCAACTCACAGTGCAGCTGCAGCCACAGGAACAGGAAAAAAGGTCCTGCAAGTGTCCTCATGGTTCTGCCCATCGGGACCTGTGAGCTCCAGGCAGGAGAGCTATGTCTATCGCAGATGTCTCCTCCTTTGCTCCAAGACACAGGAGTTTCTTAAACTATCTGCACAGACATCTGCTGCTGTATTGAGCCTGCTCTTTCAGAAGTCAGCCAAAACCAGCCAGTCCTATGCTGTGCATCAGCAGAAACACTCTGCCCTCTTGTGGTCAGATCCCCAACTGCTAAACCGCCTACCAGATCCTCTTTCATCCTGATGGGTAGCTTTGGGAGATTACACAAATCAGTAATGGGTCATAAAGTAAGTTCCAAGTTTTTCTCCAATCAGAAATGATGTTTATTATTAAAAAGCAAACACAGTGAAAATGTGAGCTTCAGAATTCCATTTCATCTTCTCAGCACAATTCTAAGGCATTTTAAATGTATTTGAAGTGACAAGTTTTCCATATTTTTACAAACAGGATATTATACAAGAGCATTAGCCTATTTGAAACTAAGAAAGTGTTGTGATTGTTTCTGCTGAGTAATTGAAACGTAAAACCCTTCCACTTCTTCTACTTCTACATTTTTTTATTTGTTTAGGAGACAGAGTGACAGAGGTCAAGAGGAAGAAAGAGAGAAAGAGATCTTCCATAGGCTGACTCACTCCTCAAATGTCCACAACAGCCAGGGTTGGGCCAGGCCAAAGCCAGGAAGCAGAACTCTGTTTGGATCTCCTAGATGGTGGCAGAAACCAAACTACTAAGGCAATCATCTGCTTCCACTCAGGTGTGTTAACAGGAATCTGCATTGCAAGCAGAAGCAGGACTCAATCCCAGGCAATCACTATGGGATATGGGTCTCCTAAGCAGCGGTTTAGACCAATAAGCCACGTTGTCTGTTCCTATTTTTTAATGTTATATATTTTAATTATGTTTATAAATTGAATAGAGTATTTCTGGTATAAAATAAGATGATTTGGGATATGTATGCATTGTGAAACAGCTAAATTGAGCTAATTATCACATATCACCTTACACTGTTATCATTTATTGAGGTAACAGCATTTAAAATCAACTCTCTTAGCCTTTTTCTTTTGAAAAAAAGATTTATTTGTTTGAAAGGCAGAGTTACAGAGAGGCAGAGGCAGAGAGAGATATCTTCCATCCATTGGTTCACTCCCCAGATCACCAAAACAGCTGCAGCTGAGCCGATCTGAAGCCAGGAGCCAGGAGAAAAGCTGCTTCTTCTGGGTCTCCCATGCGGATGCAGGGGCCCAAGCACTTGGACCATCCTCCACTGCCCTCCCAGGCCATAGCAGAGAGCAGGGTGGGAAGTGAGGCAGCTGGGACTTGAACTGGTGCCCATATGTGATGCTGGCACTGCAGATAGTGGCTTTACCTGCTCTGCCACAGTGCCGGCCCTGCCTTTTTCAGATATACAATATGTTTTTAAATGGCGTCATCATCATGTTTCACAACAGACCTTTTTAACACATTTTTTCATACCTATCTGAATTTCATATCAGTTGAAAACAAAATTTTATTTTTTAAAAAGATTTATTTCTGTTTATTTGAAAGGCAGAATTCAAAGAAATGAACCAGCTTGTGTTTGGGCAGCAAGCAACCACAAGACAGGAGAAGCCTGAGACTGGCTGGCAGAACTGACAGGAAGCTGGGCACTTGTGACTATGGGAGCCTTGTGTGCTGGGAGTATGAAGACACTGTGGCTGTGTGGGCTGGGCCTTCAGGCAGTCACTGTGGACAGCTTCGCATGCTTGGGGCTCCCCGATTTCCTGGTGAGAGAAAATCATGCGGGATCCATGCTCACACTGAAGACTGCATGAATCCTCTGTGTGGTTCTTGTGGCAGCACGGTGCAATAATGTACCCACTGTGGGTGGCACCCAGGCATTGATCTTCCTGAAGGAGAGGAGGTGAGCATGAGACTGTGCCAACAGAGCTGATCAAACCTCTTCTCTGATAAAGAGAAAGAGACAGAAACAGAGAGACAGAGAAAGAGAGAGATATTGATTTACTCTGCCCAGTTTGAGTGTCACCTTGGACACTCCCCTCACCCTTGAGCACTGAATAGAGCTCCATGGCCACACCCAGCCCCACACCTCTGGGTATTCACTGAAAGACAGACATTCCACTAAGTCACAGAGGCATAGTCCAAAGAAAAAAGCCATCATATGGGGAAAAAAGCATCTCCACAAATGCCTAAAAATAAATGCAGCAATTCAAGAAACAAGAATAAGGTAGACAACAACATGATGGTGCCAGAACAGCACAACACTTCAACACTAGAATGTGAAGATGAAGTGATTGAAGAAATACTGGAAACAAATTAAAAAAATTGATCATAGGATTTGTTAGAAGCAATCAGAAGCAAATTCATGAATTAAAGAAATTCATACATGACATGAATTAAAATTTCCCCATGAAATTAAGAGTTTAAAGAGAAATAAAAATGAAATATTGGAAATCAAGAATTCAATAGATAAAATTTAAAAATGCAGCAGAAAGCCTTAACAACAGACTTGGTTAGAGAGAAGAAAGAATATCAAAGACAATTCATTTGAAATTTTAAAATCAGACCAAGAAAAAGAAGAAATTAGAAAACTTAAAAACAGTGTTGGAAATTTATGGGATACTATCAAATGACCTTTTCCACCTGAAGGGTTGGAAAGAGAATGGATTAGACGACTTTGTAGTAAAATAGTTACAGAAAATATCCCCAATTTGGAAAAAGAAAGGGACATGCAAGTAAGGAAAGAACAAAGAATTCTTAATAGACATGACAAGAAAAAATCTGTACTCAAACTTTCCACAGTAAAACATAAAAAAAAATTCTAAAATGTGCATGAGAGAAATGTCAGATTACTTTCAGAGGATCTCCAATAAGACTCACAGCTGACTTCTCATAAGAAATCCTACAGGCTAAAAGGGAATGGCAAGATATAGTCCAAGTCTTAACAGAAAGAAAATGTCAGCAAAGAATACTGTATCCTGCAAAGCTCACATTTGTGAACGAAGGTGAAATAAACACCTTCCATAACAAAAAGAAATTGAAAGAATTTGTCACCACTCCTACAAAATCTTATAAAGGACGCTTAAGGATGTGCTACACACAGAAACACAGAAACATGGTCATCATTACGAAAGAAGATGAAGGCAGAAAATCTCCTAGTAAAAGAACAAAGGAAATCCAAAGTAAACAATAGGAATATTTATAGAAAAATGGCTGGCCAAGTTATTACTTATCAATATTCACCTTGAATGCAAATGAACTCAACTCTCAAGTTAGTGGAGAGTTGAATGGATTAAAAAACTAAAACTGGAATCATCGGGGGCGGAGCCAAGATGGCGGAATAGTGAGGGCACCCACCGATAGTCCGGGAAAATTTAGCTTAATAAAAGGGGAGTTACGGTAGCCTCAGAAAAAGAACCAGGAAAATATTGCAGAGGAAACTCTCCTGGATCGAGTGGCTGTGAATCGGAGGACCTACTGGGAGAACAAGGTCGCCCACCGCGCGGAAGCCGGACCGCGGGAGCTGCGGGAGCCGCAGGGTCTGCGCGCCAGTGCAGGAAGGGGAGTGCATGTCACACAGACGCCAGCAGGGAGAGTTGGGACATCCAGGGCTCCGAGTCCACACATCGGCGCTGGAAGGGGAGGTGAGCTCAATAACCTGAGACATTGGTGGGGAAACGGGGGTCAGAATCTACAGGGGAGCCGGAAAGTGCAGCAGACTCACTACTGGAAAGAAGGGAAAAAAAAGGTTGGGGGTTTCTCTCTCCCCCAACCTTGCAAAAGTTGCAAGGCTGCAAGGCTTGAGTTTGCAAGAGACAAAGAGCAGGCCCCCTCTCTGGATTTACATAACAACAGGGGAGAGCTAAGGAACTGAGTCACTACAATTCAGTAGCCTAGGCAACCCAGTGGGAGTCCAGAGGAGAAACAGAGCCTACACAGACTCTTTGGGTAGAAGCCAGAGACTGGAAGCTAAATACCATCAATTCTGCACAGCCGTGCCGTGCGGTATTACTTACCCCCTGAATAAATAAAATAAATAAATAAATAAAAAGAGAGAGATTTACCATGCATAACCTGAGGGTGTCACCTTTGCACACCCGTAACCAGGAAGAACCAAGCAGAGCTCTCAGGCCACACCCATCTCAAGCCTCCAAGGCTCCTCCAACAGCAGGCAGTCCACTTAACACGGACATAGTATAAAATAAAAAAATTTTTTAAAAAAAACGCACAGTGACGAAAGAAGAATTAACTATGCCAAGCAACAAACACAGAAATCGAGGGAACAAGATCAACGATGACACTATGATGCCTCCAAATAAACAAAACACCCCAAGCCAAGATTATGAAGACGATGAGATAGAAGAAATGCAAGATATGGATTTCAAAAAATTTATGATAAGAACATTTAGAAGTTTTCAAAAGCAAATCCTTGAACTACAGAAATCCTTATTGGACAGGATTGAAAATCTCTCTCGTGAAAATGAAATTTTAAGGAAGAATCAAAATGAAACACAGAAACTAGTAGAACAGGAAAGTGTGATAGTGAAGAGAAATCAAAATGAAATGAAGAGCTCAATAGATCAAATGACAAACACACTAGAAAGCCTTAAAAACAGAATGGGTGAAGCAGAAGAGAGAATATCGGACTTAGAAGATAGGGCACAGGAAAACATACAGTCAAACCAAAGAAAAGAAGAGGAAATTAGAAATCTAAAAAATATTGTTGGGAATCTACAGGATACTATTAAAAAAAAAAAAAAAAAAAAAAAAACAACATTCACGTTCTAGGAGTTCCTGAAGGCATGGAGAGAGAGAAAGGATTAGAAGGCCTTTTTAGTGAGATACTAGCAGAAAACTTTCCAGGTTTGGAGAAGGACAGAGAAATCCTAGTACAGGAAGCTCATAGAATCCCCAATAAACATGACCAAAAGAGATCCTCACCACGACACATGGTAATTAAACTTACCACAGTGAAACATAAAGAAAAGATCCTAAAATGTGCAAGAGAGAAACATCAGATTACTCTCAGAGGATCTCCAATCAGACTTACATCAGACTTCTCATCAGAAACACTACAGGCTAGGAGGGAATGGCGAGACATAGCACAGGTGCTAAGAGAGAAAAATTGCCAGCCCAGAATATTATATCCTGCCAAGCTCTCATTTGTGAATGAAGGTGAAATAAAGACCTTTCATAGCAAACAGAAATTGAAAGACTTTGTGGCCATTCGTCCGGCCCTGCAAAAGATACTTAAAGATGTGCTACACTCAGAAACACAGAAACACGGCCATCAATATGAAAGAAGGTAAAGGAAGAACACCTACCACTAAAAGAGCATGGGAAGCTCAAAGCATATACTAGAAAATATCTCCGGGAAAATGGCAGGGCAAAGTCACTACGTATCAATAGTCACATTAAACATTAATGGTCTGAATTCTTCACTTAAAAGACACCGATTGGCTGATTGGCTCAAAGAACACAACCCAACTATTTGTTGCCTACAAGAAACACATCTCTCTAACAAAGATGCATGCAGACTGAAAGTGAAAGGTTGGAAAAAGATATTCCATGCCAACAGAAACCAAAAAAAAGCAGGTGTAGCCATATTAATATCAGACAAAATAAACTTTAATACAAAAACTGTTAAGAGGGACACTATATAATGATTAAGGGATCAATTCAACAGGAAGATGTAACTATTATAAATGTATATGCACCTAATTACAGGGCACCAGTCTATTTAAAAGATATGTTAAGGGACTTAAAGGGAGATTTAGATTCCAATACAATAGTACTGTGGGACTTCAATACTCCACTCTCAGAAATAGACAGATCATCCGGACAGAAGATCAACAAGGAAACAGCAGATTTAATTGACACTATTGCCCAAATGGATCTAACAGATATCTACAGAACTTTCAACCCTACATCTACAGACTTCACATTCTTCTCAGCAGTGCATGGAACCTTCTCTAGGATTGATCACATACTAGGCCATAAAGCAAGTCTCAGCAAATTTAAAAGAATTAGAATCATAACATGCAGCTTCTCAGACCACAGCAGAATGAAGCTGGAAATTAGCAACTCAGGAAACCCCAGAAAGTATGCAAACACATGGAGACTGAACAACATGCTCCTGAATGAACACTGGGTCATTCAAGAAACCAAAAGAGAAATCAAAAACTTTCTGGAAGTAAATGAAGATAACAACACAACATATCAAAACTTATGGGATACAGCAAAAGCAGTATTGAGAGGTAAATTTATAGCAATAGGTGCCTATATCAAGAAATTGGAAAGGTACCAAATAAATGAGCTTTCAGCGCATCTCAAGGACCTAGAAAAACTGCAGCAAACCAAACCCAAATCTAGTAGGAGAAGAGAAATAATTAAAATCAGAGAAGAAATTAACAGGATTGAATCCAAAAAAAAAAAAAAAAAAAAAAACACTACAAAAAAATCAGCCAAACGAGAAACTGGTTTTTTGAAAAAATAAACAAAATTGACACACCATTGGCCCAACTAACTAAAAAAAGAAGAGAAAAGACCCAAATCAATAAAATCAGAGATGAAAAAGGAAACGTAACAACAGACACCACAGAAATAAAAAGAATCATCAGAAATTACTACAAGGACCTGTATGCCAGCAAACAGGAAAATCTATCAGAAATGGATAGATTCCTGGACACATGCAATCTACCAAAATTGAACCATGAAGACATAGAAAACCTAAATAGACCCATAACTGAAACAGAAATTGAAACAGTAATAAAGGTCCTCCCAGCAAAGAAAAGCCCAGGACCAGATGGATTCACTGCTGAATTCTACCAGACATTTAAAGAAGAACTAATCCCATTTCTTCTCAAACTATTCAGAACAATCGAAAAAGAGGGAATCCTCCCAAATTCTTTCTATGAAGCCAGCATCACCTTAATCCCTAAGCCAGAGAAAGATGCAGCACTGAAAGAAAATTATAGACCAATATCCCTGATGAACATAGACAGAAAAATCCTCAATAAAATTCTGGCCAATAGAATACAACAACACATCAGGAAAATCATCCACCCAGACCAAGTGGGATTCATCCCTGGTATGCAGGGATGGTTCAGCATTCGCAAATCAATCAATATGATTCACCACATTAACAGACTGCAAAAGAAAAACCATATGATTATCTCAATTGATGCAGAGAAAGCATTTGATAAAATTCAACACCCTTTCATGATGAAAACTCTAAGCAAATTGGGTATAGAAGGAACATTCCTCAATATAATCAAAGCAATTTATAAAAAACCCACAGCCAGCATCCTATTGAATGGGGAAAAGTTGGAAGCATTTCCACTGAGATCTGGCACCAGGCAGGGATGCCCACTCTCACCACTGCTACTTAACATAGTTCTGGAAGTTTTAGCCAGAGCCATCAGACAAGAAAAAGAAATCAAAGGAATACAAATTGAGAAGGAAGAAGTCAAACTATCCCTCCTTGCAGACGATATGATTCTTTACTTAGAGGATCCAAAGAACTCTACTAAGAGACTATTGGAACTCATAGAGGAGTTTGGCAAAGTGGCAGGATATAAAATCAATGCAAAAAAATCAACAGCCTTTGTATATACAAGCAATGCCACGGCTGAGAAAGAACTGCTAAGATCAATCCCATTCACAATAGCTACAAAAACAATCAAATACCTTGGAATAAACTTAACCAAGGACATTAAAGATCTCTACGATGAGAATTACAAAATCTTAAAGAAAGAAATAGAAGAGGATACCAAAAAATGGAAAAATCTTCCATGCTCATGGATTGGAAGAATCAACATCATCAAAATGTCCATTCTCCCAAAAGCAATTTATAAATTCAATGCAATTCCAATCAAAATACCAAAGACATTCTTCTCAGATCTAGAAAAAATGATGCTGAAATTCATATGGAGGCAAAAGAGACCTTGAATAGCTAAAGCAATCTTGTACAACAAAAACAAAACCGGAGGCATCTCAATACCAGATTTCAGGACATACTACAGGGCAGTTGTAATCAAAACAGCATGGTACTGGTACAGAAACAGATGGATAGACCAATGGAACAGAATTGAAACACCAGAAATCAACCCAAACATCTACAGACAACTTATATTTGATCAAGGATCTAAAACCAATTCCTGGAGCAAGGACAGTCTATTCAATAAATGGTGCTGGGAAAACTGGATTTCCACGTGCAGAAGCAAGAAGCAAGACCCCTACCTTACACCTTACACAAAAATCCACTCAACATGGATTAAAGACCTAAATCTATGACCTGACACCATCAAGTTATTAGAGAACATTGGAGAAACCCTTCAAGATATTGGCACAGGCAAAGAGTTTCTGGAAAAGACCCGGGAGGCACAGGCAGTCAAAGCAAAAATCAACTATTGGGATTGCATCAAATTGAGAAGTTTCTGTACTGCAAAAGAAATAGTCAGGAGAGTGAAGAGACAACCGACAGAATGGGAAAAAATATTTGCAAACTATGCAACAGATAAAGGGTTAATAACCAGAATCTACAAAGAGATCAAGAAACTCCACAAAAACAAAACAAACAACCCACTTAAGAGATGGGCCAAGGACCTCATTAGACATTTTTCAAAAGAGGAAATCCGGCCGGCGCCGCGGCTCACTAGGCTAATCCTCCGCCTAGCGGCGCCGGCACACCGGGTTCTAGTCCCGGTCGGGGCGCCGGATTCTGTCCCGGTTGCCCCTCTTCCAGGCCAGCCCTCTGCTGTGGCCCGGGAGTGCAGTGGAGGATGGCCCAGGTGCTTGGGCCCTGCACCCCATGGGAGACCAGGAAAAGCACCTGGATCCTGGCTCCTGCCATCGGATCGGTGCGGTGCGCCGGCCGCAGCGCGCCGGCCGCGGCGGCCATTGGAGGGTGAACCAACGGCAAAAGGAAGACCTTTCTCTCTGTCTCTCTCTCTCACTGTCCACTCTGCCTGTCAAAAAATAAAAAAAAAAAAAGAGGAAATCCAAATGGCCAACAGGCACATGAAAAAATGTTCAGGATCACTAGCAATCAGGGAAATGCAAATCAAAACCACAATGAGGTTAGAATGGCTCACATACAGAAATCTACCAACAACAGATGCTGGCGAGGATGTGGGGAAAAAGGGACACTAACCCACTGTTGGTGGGAATGCAAACTGGTCAAGCCACTATGGAAGTCAGTCTGGAGATTCCTCAGAAACCTGAATATAACCCTACCATTCGACCCAGCCATCCCACTCCTTGGAATTTATCCAAAGGAATTTAAATTGGCAAACAAAAAAGCGGTCTGCACCCTTATGTTTATCACAGCACAATTCACAATAGCCAAGACCTGGAACCAACCTACATGCCCATCAACGGTAGACTGGATAAAGAAATTATGGGATATGTACTCTTTAGAATACTATACCGCAGTAAGAAACAACGAAATCCAGTCATTTGCAACAAAATGGAGGAATCTGGAACACATCATGCTGAGTGAAATAAGCCAGTCCCAAAGGGACAAATACCATATGTTCTCCCTGATCGGTGACAACTGACTGAACACCAAAAAGGAAACCTCCTGAAGTGAAATTGACACTATGGGAAACGGTGACTTGATCAGCATAGCCCTGACTGTTAATGAACAACTTAATACATTATCCCTCTTAGTATTTTTTTTGTCTGTTCTACTTAATATGACTGGTTTAATTCTGTAATTATCACACAGTTATTCTTAAGTGTTGAAAATTAACTGAAATGTGATCCCTGTTAAACATAAGAGTGGGAATAAGAGAGGGAAGAGATGTATAATTTGGGACATGCTCAAGCTGACTTGCTCCAAATGGTAGAGTTAGAAACATACCAGGGGATTCCAATTCAATCCCATCAAGGCGGCATGTACCAATGCCATCTCACTATTCCAAGTGATCAATTTCAGTTCACAACTGATAATAATGAAAGGACTAAGAGTCAAAGGGAGCACATAAACAAGTCTAGTACCTGCTAACACTAACCGATAGAATAAATAAAGGGGAGAGTGATCCAACATGTGAAGCGAGATACTCAGCAGACTCATAGAATGGCGGAAGTCCTAAATAGCACTCTGGCCTCAGAATCAGCCCTAAAGCCATTCGGATCTGGCTGAAAAGCCCATGAGAGTATTTCAGGCATGGAAAGCCAAGACACTCTGGCAAAAGATCTCTGTGAGTGAGATCCCAGTGGAAAGAACAGGTCTTCAAAGAAGGAGGTACCTTTCTCTGAAGGGAGGAGAGAACCTCCACTTTGACTATGACCTTGTCTAAACAAGATAAGAGTCGGAGAACTCAGAGGGCTTCCATAGCCTTGGAAACTCAAGACTGGAGCATAGGGAGATTACTGATGCCATAGACAGGAGTGTCAATTTGTAAAGTCAACAACAGGAGTCACTGTGCACTTACTCCTCATGTAGGATCTCTGTCCTTAGTGTGCTGTACATTGAGATTTAATGCTATAATGAGTACTCAAACAATATATTTCACTTTGTTTTTCTATGGGGGTGCAAACTGTTGAAATCTTTACTTAATGCATACTAAACTGTAAAAAAAAAAGAAATTTTCAATTCCCAACTTGACTCTCACTGGGATTAAACAAGACAATAGGTCTGATCTGATTTCATCATCATTTAAAAAAATCATCTATTATTTTTCACTTTATGTTTCTGTGTGGGAGCAAACTGTTGAAATCCTTACTTAATGTATACTAAGCTGATCTTCTGTATATTAAGATAATCAAAAATGAATCTTGATGTGAATGGAAGGGGAGAGGGAGTGGGAAAGGGGAGGGTTGTGGGTGGGAGGGACGGTATGGGGGGGGAGCCATTGTAATCCATAAATCGTACTTTGGAAATTTATATTCATTAAATAAAAGTTAAAAATAAATAAATAAAAATAAATAAATAAAACACAAATCACATTACTTATTAGATAATGCTTTTTTCAAGTTACTCATCTTACAAATAAACTATTCTGTGTCAAAGTTAATATTATTGGACTGAATGAAGGACATCTGTCACTCAATTCTCTCTATAGTCCAACTTAGAGGCACTGAGGTCATGGCTATTGCTCCAAACCTCATCTCTCCCTGTAGTTCAGGGAAGGGCTTACCATAGGAACAGAAACAGAACCTGGGGGACATTCAGGAAGGCTTGAGTTTTGGGAAATGGCCTTGGTTCATTTCTGTTCTTGCTATGCACCTGTATAGCTTCAGATTGTTTGGCCTTGGGACCATCAATATCATGTATCTTTCCAATATGAGGTTACTTTTTAAAAAAACAGTAAAAAAATTTGCATGTGGTTACTAATGGTAACAGAGTTGAGGAGATTGGTTTTGTTTTTGCAGGCAGGCATGCAAAAGGACCCGTAAGAGAAGAAATAGGTCTTTTTTTATTTTGAGGAACCTGCTAGAATATTACTTATTTTTTTTTACTTTTATTTAATGAATATAAATTTCCAAAGTACAGCTTATGGATTACAATGGCTTTTCCCCCCCATAACTTCCCTCCCACCTGCAACCCTCCCCTCTCCCACTCCCTCTCCCCTTCCATTCAATCAAGATTCATTTTCATTTATCTTTATATACAGAAGATCAATTTAGCATATATTAAGTAAAGCTTTCAACAGTTTGCACCCACACAGAAACGCAAAGTGTAAAATACTGTTTGAGTACTAGTTATAGCATTAAATCACAATGTAAGCACATTAAGGACGGAGACTAGTTTTACCATTAATTCTCATAGAACAACACATTAAGGACAGAGATCCTACATGGGGAGTAAGTGCACAGTGACTCCCATTGTTGATTTACCAGTTGATACTCTTAGTTATGATGTCAGTAATCACCCAAGGCTCTTGTCATGAGCTGCCAAGGCCATGGAAGCCTATTGAGTTCACAAACTCTGACCTTATTTAGATAAGGCCATAATCAAAGTGGAAATTCTCTCCTCTCTTCAGAGAAAAGTACCTCCTTCTTTAATGGTTCCTTCTTTCCACTGGTATCTCCCTCAAAGTTATCTTTCATTTAGGTTATCTTTTTGCTGCAATGACTTGGCTTTCCATGCCTGAAATGCTCTCATGGGCTTTTTAGCCAGATCCAAATGCCTTGAGGGCTGATTCTGAGGCCAGAGTGATGTTTAGGGCATTTGTGAGTCTATGAGTCTGCTGTGTGTCCGGTTCCCATGTTGAGGGATCCATCTCTCTCTCTCTCTCTTTTTTTTTTGACAGGCAGAGTGGACAGTGAGAGAGAGAGACAGAGAGAAAGATCTTCCTTTTGCCGTTGGTTCACCTTCCAATGGCTGGCACGGCTGGCGCACTGCGGCCGGTGCACCATGCTGATCCGATGGCAGGAGCCAGGTGCTTCTCCTGGTCTCCCATGGGGTGCAGGGCCCAAGCACTTGTATCACCCTCCACTGCACTCCCTGACCATAGCAGAGAGCTGGCCTGGAAGAGGGGCAACTGGGTCAGAATCCAACGCCCTGACCAGGACTGTGCTGCTAGGTGGAGGATTAGCCTAGTGAGCCGCGGCGCCAGCCGAGGGATCCATCTCTTTTAATTCTACTCTTAATGGAATGGCAGAAGCCACTTGTCCCACTCAGCTTTGTGCTGCAACTTCCAAGTTAATTCAACTGAGGAGACTTGGAGGAATCCTTTCCATTTCAGGCACTATTGTATTTGCAATAAACCCACAATGTATAGGTATGTGGATCTTAATTTTGTCTAATTCAGTTTATTAATGCCACTAACTTACATAATGTTCCCTTTCTAACATGGAAACAGGAGATTCTGGCAGAAGCAGAATGGAATGCGTTCACATCTTTATCCCTGTTCCACAGGTGAAAGACTACAGAAACCTCTTTGTCTCTCTCTCTCTCTCCTGATGTTCTCTTTATATCACATCTCTTATTAGAAAGGTCTTCCTTATGAATATTTAACTGTGAAGATAAGGTTCCAGTATTTAGCGTAAATTTAACTTTGTCTCTAACTAGATTACCTGGAGACCCTCATGGGAGATGAAGATGTGGTCAAGGACTAACTGGAGAATCTCATTGTGTTGTCATCTGTTTTAAGCCAAATGAAATTGGCATGACTCAGTTCTTTCTGATTCTTTACCTCTTTGTAGATATTTCAAGCATTTTGTTTCCACTGTTTTTCTTGTTTGCAATAACCATACTGATAAGCCCCAGTATTGTTGATGTCCTTTTTATGCCGTTAGTGAAGGATATAGTCATTCATACATAGCATCTCTTCCTCTCCCCCAGTTATTTCCAGCAGAGTGGGGAGTCATGGCTCACAGAATTTTGTGATCTTTGTATCTTTTTGTCTTCTTTCCTCAGAACTCCTTAGTTGTTAAACACTAAATAGTATCTTGAATGAGTAAGGTTAGCATCAGGGCATATCATCAATTATTGAAGTTATCTCCAGATGTGTGGGACACTCTGAGATATGAAGTACATATTTAGGACCACTTCCCTGGGGCCATATTTTTGGTACAATGTAAAGCTGTTGCAATGCCAGCATCCTATATGGCAGTGCTGGTTCATGTCCTGGCTGTTTTAGTTCTTTCCTAGCTCCCTGTTAATGTGACTGGGAAAGCAGTGGGAAAAGGCCCAAGTATTAGGCTACTGACACTCATGTAGGAGACCTCAATTTAGTTTTGGGCTCCTGGTTTTGGCCTGGTTCAACTTTGGCCATTGTGGTCTGATAGTGCATCAGTTGATAGGAGATATTTCTCTCTCTTTCCCTCTTTCAGTCACTCTGCCTTTGAAATCAATAAATAAATCTTTAAAAACAACCACTGCACTGCTCAGGCCTCAGACCTCTGCTTTTCAGACTTTCTGAGGCTGTCCTGCCACCTCTGCAAAAGGTGATGTGATTTCCCCAAGGCCCTGCTGGACCTCTCTCAGATAAAGCAGTTGTTGGGAGGGTGATTAGTAGTCACATTGCCTTCAATAGGAGACTCCAAAAGTGTCCTAATTTCTCTTGTCCCTCAGGATCTTGTGGATCTTGTTTAGGGCAGATCCCTGGCAGATCCTCTTCACTGAGTCTCCTAACTCTTTACCCTAGCTTGTATTTATCATCTCCAGCAGAAAAGCCAACTTCTCAACAGGGAGGTGAGCAGGCACCAGAATTTGAATATTTATGCAAGTTGGACTGTGCATAGAGAAAATCCTTAGGTTTATAAATTTCTCTGACTCAATTCTTTGCCCTGTGATGTGTGCCTTTCTTTTTAAAAAAATTATTTAACTTATATGAGTTTCATGTATTTCAGATACACAGATATAGGAAAATTGTGATACTTTCCACCCTACTCTCCCTCCTGCCCATACTCCAGACTTTCTTCCTCTTCCCTCTCCCATTCCCACTCTTAATTTTTTTTTACAAAAATATATTTTCAATTTATTTAATCATCATAAAGTTAACTCTACACTAAGTAAAACTGTTCAACAAATAGCATGAAGAAAAAAAAAAACAATTGCTGTTCCTCAATAGAAGAGACATGGACTATAAGGAATTATTGAATCTCAAAATGTTCATTTCACTCCACTACATTATTTTAGGTATTCTGTGAGTTATTTCAGATCAAGATAAACATATGGTATCTGTCTTTTTGGGACTGGCTTGTTTCACCAACTATAATGGTTTCTAGTTGCATCTATTTTGTTGCAAAAGACAGGATTTCTTTTTTTTTTACAGCTGAGTATATATATATACTATAATTTCTTTATCCAGCTAACATTTGATGGACATCTGGGTTTATTCTATATCTTAGCTATTGTGAACTGCAATGAATATGAGTGGACCAATAACTGTTTCATATGCTGATTTGTTTTGGTTTGGGTAAATTC